>NC_052053.1:45691901-45995651 GCF_903992535.2 Arvicola amphibius
ATGCTGCAAAGTCTCCCCGCTCTGCACATTGTCCAATGGTGGGTCTCTGTGTTAATTCTCATTTACTGCAAGAAGAAACTTCTCTGATGAGCAGTGCATGGGTCTGAGTCCCTGTCTAGTATCGTCGCTGTGGGTCAAATAAATAAATATTTTTTAAAAAGGAAATTTACCTCTGGCTGTCCAAACCCACTTAGGCCTGACCTCCCAAAGGACGCACGCCCCAGTGAACACCTGCTTGTGTGCACGGAATTCCCTCTTTACTGGATGTCAGTGGCAACGCACATGTTTTTTGGAAATAAAAGCCTGGCTCTGGGCTGTGCTGAAAATCCCAGGCAAGAATCCTATCTACAGTCTGAGGAGCAGTTTTGCTTCTTTCCACAGCTAGTTTACATCCAGCCGATTCTCTGAACCGCCCGCTGAGATGGAGTTGCTGAACAATGAGCAGGCAGGCCCACGTAATCCCAAATAATCAAAAGCACACTCTCTGTTCATCGAGATGGGGCCATGTCGACAAGCCCTCTGCCACTGGGAGTTACCAATGGCGGAGGCAGTCAGGGAAGTAGCTGTCCTGGTGGTGGTAGGGACGGTGGTGGTGGTGTCGCTGCCTGTGTGCTGGGGGAAGGTGCTGAGAAAGAGGTTGCATCAGATGCTGCAGGGTGACAAGGGGCCTACCAGAGCGCCTTGCTGCACAGTTCCTTCCTCAGACAGTCTTCCGTGCTTGTCTTCCCTTCTACAGCCAGCTTGCAATTTCCCGATCCTGCTACAGAGGCATGTAAAGATGGGGTCCCCGGAAGCCTTGGAGGTGGCAAATTATGTCCCCCTAGGTGTGGGGGTGTTTTGCTGCTTCAGGGTCAAAAAGACAATGAGGGACTCAGGCCTGGAAAAGGGGGCAGCTAAGGTGTGAGGCAACCACCATGGGGCTCCATTGTCTCTGGGTGGCTCCTGAATTGGTGGGTTCTGTGTCGAGTAAGGGACAGACAGGTTGAACCTGTCACCAGTAATCAGTTGCCCAGCCCTGGGAAGGGCGTGGCTAAGGGTTCCAGTTGGGTGTCTTTGGCTGCCAAGGTCCCGGCAGCGCTGAGTGAGAAGCCTCAGTTTTGCAAGGCATGATGGGTAACTAGCATCCATGTTGCTGCCCCTAGTTCTGCTCAGACCACTCGCCAGGCATGGCATGTGACCCACCTGGAAGAGCAAGGCTCTGGGTTGGGACTGACCTTTGTCCTGACCCCCCTACCCTCATACTGCGGCAGCTGGTCTCAGAGAGGAAACCAGGGGCCCCGAGTCCTTCTTCAGCGCCGTGGTCCCTTCTTACCCGGCACGGCAGCTTTCACAGGCCCAGGCCTTCCTTCTGCTGCGATTCTCACTGCCTTCTCCTCAGATGGGTGTCCAGGCTGCCAGACCCTTCTCAGGCTGTCTGTGGATTGTCACATGTGGTCAGGGATGGACGGCAGTGAGAACTTCCCCCACCTCTGTCCCCTAATGAGTGCTAATTATTTGAACTCCATAGGCCGATTTCCCACTAGTGAGATCTATGAATTTCAGGGTGAGGAGTTCCATGTTGCCAGGAGCCATCTCGGAGGTTTGGAGGGTACTTCCTGTCTCTCATCAAAGCTTCATTTCTGTCTGAGAACCTGGGTATTTAGGTTCAAACTAGGGGTAGGAAGCTGATTGCAGGAAGTCGTAGGAAGGTGTGAATGTGTATATGGAAGGGATATGGTGGTGGTGTTGGTGGTAGAGGTGGTGGAGGTGGTGGAGGTGGTGGAGGTGATGGTGGAGGTGGTGGTGGAGGTGGTGGAGGTGGTGGTGGAGGTGGTGGTGGAGGTGGTGGAGGTGGTGGAGGTGGTGGTGGAGGTGGTGGTGGTGGTGGTGGTGGAGGTGGTGGTGGAGGTGGTGGTGGTGGTGGTGGTGGAGGTGGTGGTGGTGGTGGTGATGGTGGTGGAGGTGGTGGTGGTGGTGGAAGTGTGTGTGATCCCCTTCATCCACCTTTGTTTCTTAGACACATGAGTTGTGGTCTCCAGGGACCACAGTACCACCCAGCAGTCACTAGGTTGGGATGGGCATGTCTCTTTCTTTCAGTCTTAGTGAGGTCCTGCTGCTATAACAAAATGTTTGAGGATGCTTAGTTTAAGGCCAATACGTATTTGTTGCTTGTGGAACTAGAGTTAAGGCCCATGCACTGGCAGATTTGGCATAAGCCAAGGGCCCAGTCTCTGTCCACAATGTTTCTCACTTTGGCCAGCAAGGTTTACAAGGTCCCTTATGAGTTAATCCCACGCGGAAGAGGGGTATCATCCTGACTTAACCACAGCCTCCAGGACCGCCTTTATTACTGCTGTGTTGGCCTTAGTGTCACCAGATGAGTTTGCTGAGTGCAGAAATGGCTCCATGGATAAAGTGTCCTCCACCCAAGCTGGAGGACCAGCGTTTGGACCTCTAGAGCCTTGGCTACTGCTGGGCAGGTACAATCTCAGCACCCAGGAGGCAAAGCTAGGAGATCCCTGGGCAAGCTGGTGGAAATGGTGAGATCTGGGTCCAGCAAGGGACCATGCTTCAATAAATAAAGCGGAAACTGCTTGAGGGAGACACCCTGACTCTACTCTGGGCCTCTACACACTTGTACACAGATGTATATGCAAGCACATAGCTACACCCAGACGTGTAAATATGCATATACACATACATGATCAACATACACACACCACAGCAAACAAAAAAGGATTGAGGGGACACACATTCAAGCCAAGCACTTACACTCTATAAAGGCTCGCCTGCAATGGCTACCCCAACTCCAAGGCTGGAAAGCCCTCCCCTGGCCCTGCCTAGCCAGAAGCAGTCTGTTTATGGGAACCCACTGTGCCTGTCACTTCCCAGCTCCACACCGAGTAGGAGCTTCCACACTGTGGCAGCTGGCTTGTGCTACACAGGGAAACGCGGAGCGCCCACTGAGCAACGGCAGCAGCAAGATTAACTTAAAGAATAAAAAGATTCAGACAATTCATCCTGGAACTCATCGCTTGCTCAGGCAAGAGCTCCACTGTGGAGGGACATCCCTGTTCAGGAAAGAGTAAAGCTTTCCTGGGTTTCCTTCCACACCTTCCGGTATGCCCGCACATGCTCTGTTCGAGCTGCATGCTGAGTGGTGGAGGAGTCACCTTCCCCTGGCACTTGGGCCTCTGAAGGACTTTTCTGGATCACTTGGGCTGCAATTGGGACCTAGGCTGTCCCTGGGGGCCTCGTGGAGAACTCCCTGAACAACCTTCCCTGGTGCTCTTCTGCGGGATTTCTGCGTGAGTCTCTTGGTTGCACTTTGGGATGTCTGATACATTAATTTAAAGGGCCTGAGCCAACTGTACATTTTTTTCCCTCACCAAGAAGAAGAAGATGAATGAGGAGGAGGAAGGAAGGAAGGAAGGAAGGAAGGAAGGAAGGAAGGAAGGAAGGAAGGAAGGAAGGGAGTAAAAAAGGGAGGAAGGAAGGAAGCAAGGAAGGAAGGAAGGAAGGAAGAAAGAAAGAAAGAAAGAAAGAAAGAAAGAAAGAAAGAAAGAAGTAAGGAAGGAAAAAAGGAAAACCACAACAGAAAACCAGGAACTTTTGTTTAAGCCACTGACCTTCAGCTCTGGTTTATTCTAAGACCCTGGTGGAGGCATCAGACCCCACCCCCATTTCTTGCTCTGTGCAGGCCTCTTGTGCTTGCTGTTCATCCACGAAGCCAGCACCAGAACATGGTCATCCTCTCTGTATCACCCTCAAGTGTCTCCAAGCCTGCTGCCTCCACCTCCCAGATCCTGACTGTCTATGCCCATCCCCTTTTTAGTGTTCTGGACACGTGTGGTCTGTGTTTCCTCCACTCTGAACGGTCTCAGAAAAGACCTTGTCCCTCTCTGAGCTTCAGTTTCATTGATGGTGTAGAAAGACAGCAAAGAGAATTTGTCTTGTCTTCATCAGTTACAAGAGGTGGCCTATGGTGTTGAAGAGGGTTCTGAGTCACAGCCAGGATCCACAGGAAGGACAACTGTGGTTGACAATGTTAGCAATGGGAAGGGGAGGGAACAGGGTGAGCGGGCACCCATCATTGGCCGTCCTCTGAGGTGTAGAACGTCATTCCCAGCCTTTCAGCACCTCCTCCCTGACTCCATTCTATCCCCTTGAAGATGAAGATACACCATGACCTTGGATTAGAGCAGAGGAGACAGAACTTAGAGAAGCCATGTTTCTCAAGGTACCACACCGGACAGGTAGCCAGGGTGTTTGTGGAAGCAGAGCTGGCGTCTCCTCCTGGGAAAACCCTTCTTCATCTTGGAGGAGTGAAAAGTCTGAGGCACTCATTGAGTTTTGGGGTCCTAGGGTTCTGGGCTCCTACCTATGCTTGTGGAGAACATGGTGGTGCTGGAGCTGGCCTACAGAAGCCACTGTGGCCAGAACAGCATCTTCCTTCCTTGCGGACCGGCTTTTTTCTTGAATGGAGGTAAAGGATGTGGGCGACCTGGCTCCCCTGCAGCCCAAGCAGCAGCCCTTCTCTGTGGTGTCAGCCTCCCTGGCTGGCTACCCTACAGCTGAAGGAGTATTGTGCATGGCGTGTGTGCATGTGTCCTAGCAACCTAAACATAGGCACAGTGTGGTCAGATGGGACACCGGCCACCAAGATCCTACTCTGCGGGTACAGTTGATGCATGATCCATCCCCAAAGTCCAGAACTTTCCTTTCTCACATCCTGTCCTTCCCTTGCAGAGGTTTGTCTAATTCATCCTTGAAACACCACCCCCCCCCCCTCCGCGCGGGCACCATCCTGGGCTCCAAATAGACTAGAACCCAGAAAGTCTCAGTGCTGGGTGGATTTTGTCTTATGCTAGGCGCTGATGTGATAGTTGCATGGTATACATCAGCACTGACAGAGGACCCCACATGCTGTCCAACTTTGTGACGGGATAGCCAGTTCCATCTGGTTTTGTCTTAGAAAACCCCACCCCTTATGGAAAAATGAATTAAGACATATAGCCTCCTCTGACCTAACTCACCACCCTCCGGTGGCTAGTCTGGAGATGGGGAGGTGTCCCACCCTCAGCAGCCGGCCCTCTCCAGAGTAGTCCCCCCCCATCACTCAGCCTTCAGGGAAGAGCTATTGGTCAGACTTGCTCACTCCGTTAACTGTTGACTCACAGTCTGAAAATGTTCTCGGGGCCCGGTTGTGACCAGTGAGCCTCCGTGGACTTCTGTGGGAGGACTCTCTTTCCAAGCACGTGCCGTCGTCAACACCTTCCTGCCAACGGTGCAGTGACCTTCCTAATGGGACCCCTGTGTTCCGGCTTAGCCTTTAGCCACAGGCTTTGGCTCAAGACCTGGTTGAGGGGGACGGAGGGAGAAAGCCATCTGGAGAGGAATCAGTGTTCAGACGAGAAAGGAAATTGCGTTGGAATGATTGAGCCGGCGAAAGCAAGGGAAGCTTGCGTGGCCAAGTTCAACAGACGGGGACGGAGTGAGCAGGCTGGGGGCCTAGATTTGGTCACAAAGGGCCCTGCTCTGCTGAGGCTGGGGTTTTACCAAATCTGGACAACATTGGGAAAGTGCCTCTCCTTTTTCTGCCTCCTTAGGCATCAGGAGTCTAGGCAGGCCCAGATCATCACTCCAGAGATGTTCTGGGTCCCCAAAACCACAGCAGAGAATATATCTAGGTTTTTCCACGTAACCTGAATGGCTAAGTTGCCCAGACTGGTCCTTGGCCTCACTCACAGTAGGCATCCTTGGGAACTTGGCAGCAGCATCCTTCAACCGTCCTTTGGGTCATTGGTACCATTTTCTCTTTTAGCACTTGCTGGAGGGCAGCCCTGGCCCTTTGCTCTGGTGTTCCTGGGGCTGCCTCAGAGATTCTGGTCACACATGAAGGCTGTGTCCGTGTCTGCAAGATGAGGTTCTGGCCACAAAAATCACTCAGCTGGCTTGAACCAGAGATTTCCATTGAGTGGAAGAAAACAGGCAGAGCTACCCAAGGTGACAGAGTAGCCAGAGCTAAAACAGGCCATGGTTCATAACGTGGCACCTAGTGGTTGGTGAGGCTTCCAGCTCAGCACTGGGTCAGAGGTGTCTGGAGGCTGAACAGCCTTGGGACCAAGGATGCCGTCCTCACAGCGTCCCTGGCTGGTTCCTACCCAGCTTTGCCACAGCTCAATGGCTCAAGCGGTGGATGTGAAGAGGGGGCTCTTCTCTGAGGCCCATCTGAATAGCTTATTGCTCAACAGGGACACTTGTCCCTGGGATCTGCGTGTAGCAGGCACCACCTGAGTACCTACTGTGTGTCCATTCTGGGTGCCTGTCAGGCAGAAGGAGTCTGAACGTAGTACATCCTCCTTGTTGAGTCAGGGAAGCATGGCAGGAACGTTGGGCCAGGGAGCCGTTCTGCACTTTTCTGTTGCCGCTGGATGCCAGTTGCCCTGTGATACCTAGGAGGTAGGAAGCACCTCCAGCTCCTTGTGCTCTCAGAATCTTAATGGGTACCTCAGTGTGATGGTTAATAGTGACTGTTCACTTGGCAGGGTCTAGGGTAACCTAGGAGACCAACCTCTGGGCATGTCTGGGGAGAGGAATTGTAAACTGTTAAATAAAGACCCACCATAATGTGGGTGGGACGATCACGTGGGATGGAGTCACCGACTGAATGGAAAGGAGACAGTGGGCTGAACACCAGCGTTCATCTCCCTCTGCTTCCTGACTGTGGGTGTTGTGAGAGCAGCTTGACTCAAACTCCTGCTGCCATGTCTCCCCCACCCTGATGGATTGATTGTACCTGTGAACGGCGACCCCAAATAACCCCTTTTGTGTTCATTTTCACTCAGCACAGGCCAGAGTCATTTGGGAAGAAGAAGCCTCCACTGAGAAGATGCCTCTGTCTGACTAGCCTCTAGGCAAATCTGTGGGGCATTTTCTGGATTGCCGATTGATGTGGGAGGACAGTGACATCCTTGAGCAGGTGGCCCTGGGTGCTTAAGAAAGTAGGCTGAGCAAGCCAGTAAGCAACGTTCCTCCATGGCTTCTTCTTCAGTCCTGCCAGCAGGTTCCTGCCTTGAGTTCCCACACTTTCCTCCATGATGGGCTATAAACTGTAAGCCAAATTAACCCCTTTGTCCCCAGGCTGTTTGTGGTCGTGGCGATTGTTACAGCAAGAGAAAGCTAACGAGTCCCAAACGCACCCGTCCTCATGTCTGCGGTTCTATCGCAACAGTGAGAAAAGCAATACAGGGTACGTTGCAGAACGGGCACCATCTTCTTCAGATCAGATGTGCCAGCCAGTGGATGGTCATCACTATGGGATCTGTGGAGGAAGGAGTGTTCAGGGTCGTTGGACCCTCCCCTGAACATCAAGCTACTCTTCCCAGTCATTTGTGTGCAGACTCCACACTAGTTGCATGTGACCCAGGGAGGTCTTAGGGAAGAGTTAGAGCACACAGGCTGGGGAGGGCTAGTTGAGGGGTTTTATCTAAGTGGTCCAGGGGCACTGGCATCCATGTAGGATCAGATCTTTCAGTGTGGCTGTTTTAGGGTCACCCATGCTCTAGCCCCCAAACCTTTACCTGCCTTCCATAATGTCAATAAACTCATGGCTTCCCCAAGGTAAACTTTGGTGGGATGGAACTTTGGCTACTCATTGGGACTTCAATAGGCCAGGTGGACATTGCTTAGTGTCTACAGTAGGATACAACTGGCCTTTTCAATAAAGCCAGTCCCTAAATAACAAGGCTAATACAGAAAGGTTTGCTCTTGTGGCTAACACCTCTGAGAGGACCTGCAGTTTATAATTGCTCCAATGCCTTGAGTTTCACTGGGGCCAGGCTGTCCTTGCAGGGCCGAGGAAGTGCTGCTGGCTGGATTGCTAGTCTTCCTCCATCAGCTGCAGGCACTAACAGGGACACTGCTGGGCAGAACTCTGGACTCCCCAGCTCCCTCTGAATCAGTAAACAGACCTGCCGGGTGGAGGTTCAGCGTGGTCTACAGTTAGGCCTGTAGATATCACATTACCACGACAGATACCATCAGCCCATTGATAAGCTTGTTCTCACTGACTGGAGCTGACTGGAGTTCTCTTGGCCCCGAGTCTTCAAACCCAGCTCTGGATTCAACCATGGTTACATCCCAGGTGAGACAACTTCCTTTGCCTGTCCTGGCTGAGGTTCTACACATTCCTGATTGTGCGTGACCAGCAGAGAAGGAGGCAGAGCTGCCTGCGCTGGCCTTTGTCTCCTGAGGACGAACTGTGGAATGTGAGCCCTGGGCAGGGGCCAGAGGATCGCCTGTGAAGGAGAGGAGGTCCTGGCTGGGCATCTGGACACCAGACTTGAGAGTCTTAGCTCATCCAGGGGCCAGGCCAAGTTCTCCCCCAGGACGCTGGAGCCAGCTTGAACCTGGGGGCTGGGGGAAGGTCAGGCTGAGGCTTGAACTGTCCAGAGAAGCCGAGAGGATCCGTGATCCCCAGATGCTGTGTCCTGGGCAGAATGTCCTCCTGCCCTGGCTGGGCCTGGTCCTAGGTTCTTGGCCGCTCTGGGCACAAGAGGGTTAGGGATCTCTGGGCATCTTACTGTACTGGTGGATTCTGATTTTTGAAAGACCAACAGTTGCTAAAGTTGCACAGATGGAGGGATGGCCTGGAGAATGTGACACAGTGCCGTGAACATGCATGGGGAGGTACGCTAAAGAAAGATTGCAGGAATTTCTCACTTGGCCTCAGAACTTTTTGCAACCCTCAGTGAACTGCCATGGGCAGTAAGGGAGGCCTTTTGGACTTCAGACAACAGTGCTCCTGTGCTTCTGATGGGAGTGAGGTCTAAGCAGGGCAGCCTCTGTTCAGGTCCCTGGAGCTGGCTCTGCTGGGGCCTGGGACTCTAAGCAGGTGGTTTTCAACCTTCCTAATACTGCGACCTTTAATATAGTTTCTCAGTTTGTGGTGACTCCCGACCATAAAATTATTTTTATTGCTACTTCGTAACTGTCATTTTGCTACTGCTTTGAATTGTAATGTAAATATCTGTGTTTTCCATTGGTCTTAGGTGACCCCTGTGAATGGGTTGTTAGAACCCCCACAGGATCATGACCCACAGGTTGAGAACTGCTGTTCTAAACAGTTCTCGTGGAATCTTCCCTCTCCTACCAGTGACTTTTCTAGGACACGATTCTCCCTCAAGGAGCTTCCAGTCTCATGAAATCAAGTCCAAGCCATGGGAGCACAACTGGAGGACACTGGGAACCTTTGTGGGGACTTCTTGCTCCATGTAGGAGCAATCTGGCTGAGCCCAGCTCTGCAGGGGTTCTGCCTACCCATCTGGAAGGTGGTGACTTCATCTTGTCAGCACTGGGGTAGGGCTGGGGTGCAGGTCCCAGGACCTACGGGGGACTAGGTAGATGGGAGAAAGCATGACTAACCCAGAGCGTGACCTCTGGCAGCTTCAGTCACCCCTTCATACAGCTGGAAAGATGAGACCCCAGGAGGCAGTGGTTCCCAAAGGGTTTGCAGGGTTCAACTTTGTACCCCTGGGTTAGGTGTCCCGTAGGGAAGATGACGCCCACCAGACATGAGGGCGTCTCAGAGCTTGAGATGGGGAGGGGGTTCTAACAGATGCTGTTGGTCCGTGAAAGGCCAGGAAGAGCTTGCCAGCACAGTTGGGTGTGGAGCCAATAGCCCGTCCAACTCTCAGACCGTGTCAGCCCAGGCTGTGGACTCCAGCCCAGATGGCCTGGCCATCTCTATATGTTATCCGTCTGTGAAGATATGTTTTCTGCAAGAAAACAGATTTATACAAGAATGCTGGGCTCTGAGATCCTCCTGGGGGTGGAATGTTCTAGCAGAACAGGAAGTAAGCGGGGGCTGGGCTGCGTTCCTGAGGCAGCACACCAAGATTAGGAGGTCCCCACCCGCCCGCCAGTGGATGGGTGGAAGAGCCGCTTGGCTGACAGATGTGTACTGAGGCCTGAGAGGGGTTGTGTGTGGTGGCAGGAAGTGTGTCAAAGGACGGTCTCATTTTCTCCCTGTCCCCAAACTTAGCTACCCTTGGGCTGTCCCACTGGAGTGTTCTGTTGAATGCAATTGATTCTGTTACCTGTTTTCTGTCTTTCCGGGATTTAGTTTCCTCCTATAAACAGGCCGATTTGCTGGGTGAGCACAATATGGATCTTTTCGTAGACTCTTTTTGTTGTTTTTGAGACAGGTTTTCTTGAAACTCAGGCTGGTGGAGGATAACCCTGAACTGGTCCTCCTGCCTCTAACTCTCTCCCTGAGGGCTAGGATCACAGGTGGGCCCCACCATGCCTGGCTATTTATTTATTTGCTCACAGACTTTATCGTTACTTATTAATTTAAATATTTTATCATAGGAAGGTTTTGTGTTTGTATGTACGTGCATATGCATGTGTTGTGCATGTTGTGCGTATATTCATGTGTCCATGTATGTTGTGTGAATGTGGGTATGGATACACATGTGTGCACATGTATGTGTGCTGCACTGGCCTCTATGTGGACATGTGCAGGCTAAAGGTTGCTGTCAGGGCATTTCTTTATGTTGTTCCACCTTAATTTTTGAGACAAGGTCTCTCACTGAACCTGCGGCACCATTTTAACTATTGGATGGCTAGAAATATTCTTGTCTCCACCACCCCCTTTCTGACTGAGGCTACATCTGGAGTTTTGGTGGGTGCTGGGAAGCCAAACTCAGATTCTTATAATTGCCCAGAAAGCACTTTACACACTGAACAATCACCTTAGGGGGCTTTTTAAATGAAAGTATTATATTTGTTTATTTGTACAGCACATTTTACATGTGGCAGTCAGAGGAGAGTTTCAGTAGTCAGTCCTTTCCGTCACATGGGGTCCTGGAACTGAATTCAGGCCATCGGACTTGGTAGCAAGCATCCTTACCCTTTGAGTCTCTCTGCTTTTTTATCTGTATATACCTATGGGATATGGTGTGACTTTTGGGGGAACAAGGTTTCAACAGGTAGTCTGAACTGACCTTGTTGGTAGAATTACAAGTGTACTCCACCATGCCTGGTCACAGTGTGACATTTTAATACCATATAGAATTTATCAAGGTAACTAATATATTCAATCATTTCTTAGATTTATTTTATCTTTAATTATATTTTATATATTATAAATTTATAAAATTTTTAAATATTTATAAATTTATAAATATTTATATTATAAAATTTATATTTATATAATTATTTTATCTTTAATAATATGCATATGTGTAAGTGGGCTGATCACGGCTGCCAACACATCTGGGAATAGGAAACCTCAGTTGAGGAATTGCCTCCACTAGATTGGCTTGTGTAGAGCTATGTGGGACATTTTCTTGACCCTGAGTTGATACAGAAAGGATGAACCAGCTGTGGGCAGTGCCACCCTTAGGCAGGTGGACCTAGGCTGTTTAACAAAGGTAGCTGGGCAAGCCAGATGGAACAAGCCAGTGAGCCTGGTTCATTTGTTGGCTTCTGGTTCAAGTGCCTGCCTTGACTTTTAGCTGGCTTCCCTCAGTGACAGACTAGCGTGGAAGGATACGTTGAAATAAACCTTTTCCTCCCTACGTAGGTTTAGCCACGGTGTTTTTGACTCAACAGAAACTTAACTGGATCAGAAATCGGTGCTAGAGGTGGGTGTTACCATGGCATTGCTGGTTTGTTGTTTTGGGTTTTTTTTGTTTGTTTGTTTGGTTTTCTTTTGTTTTCAGGATTGTGGAAGCATTTGGAAATTTGAGGTGGAAAAGCTGTTGAGTGTTCGGAGCTTATGGGGCTGTTCTATGGGAAGAAAATGCAGAGAGAAAAATGATGTAGCGGATGTAGGCTTGAGTCATGAAGTTTCAGGAGGAAGTTTGAGAGTCCCTTGGAGAATCTCTGGGGCTGTTCCCAGGTTATGTTTGAATGGCGAATCTGCGCTGTGGGTCAGGGGGCTGCATCTGGGATTACCGTGAGAGCAGCACCACAGAAGTGAAACTCCCTTTCTTGGGACAGTTGATGAAAAAAGTCAACCGTGATTCACTAGAGACCAGTACCACTGAGGCGAAATCTGGGAAGTCTTTCGTCTGGGTCAGCGCACAGACGCTGTGGTCCAGCGGGCCCCAAGCCGCACGTCAAGTTGGCAGCTGAACTTTGCAGCGTGAGAGGATGTCCCATACGGTGCCGGTTTGAAGGCAGAAAAGGGTCACGGAGAGACGTTAGGCCTAGCATCCCGTGTCAGCGTCTGTCTCCCAGCAGAGAGGCAACCGGGTGAAGGTGAAGCCTCAGTTGCAGCGGAGACAACAGGATGGAAAGGGCCGTGGAGAGAAGCGGAAGTTCGGCACGGCGTCTCCGTGTGGGCGTGTAAACATGGGTGCAGGTACCCAAGCCGGCCAGAGAGATCGATGTGGATCCCTCTGGAGGCAGAGTTACTGCAGGTGGCTGTGAGTCCCCCAGCGTGGGTGTTGGGAGTGGAACTCAGGTCCTTTCCAAAGCACTGTGTACTCTTTATGGCTGAACCATCTTTCCAGCTACAGCAGTGTAGAGTGTACTGAGGTACTGTTTCCATCATCTTAATATCAGAGCCAGCGGATCAAGATAGTGAATTTCATTGTGCTGAGTCATTCAAAACTTCTGGTGTCGGTTTTGGCATGTGCCACTGGTTGAGGCCCGGGATGGTTACTCTGCTGGGACACTGGCAGTTGTCATCTGTCATCTATAGCCCTTGCCACCAGTTCTCCCTTGCCTCCTCATTCTCAGGTTACCGACGACACTCTTGTTATTCCCATCACCCTGTGACCACGAGATGTAACAGAAATAGTCTGGGCGTGGTGTCCCACACCTATAATCTCAGCACTTGGCAGGGGGAGGCAGACGAATGAGGAGTTCAGAGTTATCCTTGTCCGTATCGCAAGTTCAAGGCCAGCCTGAGCTATATGGGATCCTGTTTCAAAAATAATTTAAAAAGTATACAAGTAAGTCAGGTGGTGATGGCTCACAACTTTAATCCCAGCACTTGGGAGGCAGAGGCAGGAGGATCTCTGCGAGTTTGAGGTCAGCCTGGCCTACAGAGTGAGTTCCAGGACAACCAGAGTTGTTACACAGAGAAGTCCTATCTTGAAAAAAAACAAAGGAAACAAACATGTGCATATATATATATATATATATATATATATATATATATATATAGAGAGAGAGAGAGAGAGAGAGAGACAGACAGACAGACAGTCAGGCAGAGAAGCAGAGGAGGATCAGGAGGAACAGGAGGAGGAGCAGGATGAGCAGGAAGAGGAGGAGGAACAGGAGGAGAAGCAGGAAGAGGAGGAGGAACAGGAGCAGGAGGAGCAGGAGGAGGAGCAGCAGGAGGAGGAGCAGGAAGAGGAGGAGGAACAGGAGCAGGAGGAGCAGGAGGAGGAGCAGCAGGAGGAGGAGCAGGAAGAGGAGGAGGAACAGGAGGAGGAGGAGTAGCAGCAGGAGGAAATCAGAACAGAAAGGAGAAGAAGACTGATGACCCTAAGAAACTACTTGGATCCAAGAGGAGTCCTGCTTGGGATAGCTGACCCACTACCCGTGCCCTGAGAATTGGCCTGGAGCTATGAGGAAGGTTAAAATCACATTGAAACATTTAGAATACCCGCTGGGCTGGTGACAATAAGCATACCTGGCAAGAATCAGTGTTTTGGAAAACGCCCTTCCCCCTGAAGAGGAGGGGACAGGCAGAGCCTTGTTCACCCACCCTGGAATTGGCACTTCGCTCCTCTGGAAAAGACACTCATGTGCACTGGGAGAGGAGGGCCGTGGTTCCAAGCAGTTTGGCCAGGGCCCAGTGCCCAGCAGAGGACAGCATGCCCATGACATGGAGTGCTGTGCTGTGAACCAAAACCACTACAACAGAGCAAAACCCACAAAGCCACATGCATCCAAACAGGAGTAAACTGAACGCAGGAGACAGAATACACAAACCTGAACACATAACTTTCGGAACAAGAGAACAGGCATCAAAGAAGCCTGATCTCATGAGTTCATTTATACACCATTCAAACACAGACAAAACCCAGCTGTGTGGTTAGGGCTGTGTAATTAGACAGAGCAACTCAGAGGAAAAGAAGGAGGCAATTACTGGGGCACCCGCACCCAGCCCACGCTCAGAGGCTATGCTGAGCTGCCGGGCCAGGGGCCTGGCGAGTATGTCTTTGTGTATGCGCACACTTGTGGTGTGTGTGTGTGTTTGTGTGAGTGCATGCATACACACACTAAGAGGTCAGAGAACAATGAGCAGGAGTCAGTTTTCCCCTCCCACCTTGTAGCTCCTAAATAATGAACTTAGGCTGTCAGTTCTAGCAGGAAGTGAGCTATCTCACTGGTCTGATTGTGTTTTCTGACCCAAGAGTTGGGCCAATGGATAGTTGCTCTAGAATAATATACATATTCTTTGTATATGTGTGTGTGAACATATGTGCACACATGTGCATGTGTATATGGAGGCATGTATGGAGGCTGGAGGACAACATTCAATATCATTTCTCTAGCAATTCTTTTATTAATTATTTGTTTGTTTCTTTATTTAATGATACATGGTCTCTTATTGACCTGGAGCTCTCTTATTAGCCATGTTAGCTGCTCTGGGACTCCCCCTCCAACACCTCCACCCTCTGCCCAAGCACTGGGGTTACAGGTGGGTACCACTGTATCTGCTTTTTATGTGGGTGCTGGGGGTTAAACTCAGGTCTTCATGCTTGCATGGCAAACAATTTAGGGACTGAGCCATCTCATGCGGGGCTGTCACTCTCACATGTGATGGAATCAGGAAAGCTCACGGGTGAGTAAGCTTCCCCCTGATTCTACCTGGATCTTCAGATAGACAGGGGCTTCAGGCAGTTGCCACCCCGTCATCAGTCCTGCCTGAGCATTGTACAGACAGAGTTGTGACCCTGCATCTTTACCTCTGATCTGGTAGACTAGCACCTTCCTCTGTTTCCTGGCTCAGCAACCTTCCACTGTGGTGATACTGTCTATTCATTAGGCACTCACAGTGCACAGGTCCCAGCTGAGTGTCAGGTACCTGTGGGTGTCTACTGTGTGTAGGCCTTCAGCAAGATGCCAGAGGTCACCATGGAGTCACAGGCATCAAGGCAGAGAGATGGGACCTGCTGCTCCAGTTCTCCACAGATGGGGGTGAGCATCTGGCTCAGAGAGGGCATGGACTGGCCAAGGGAAGTGTGGAGGTGACACTGTTATTGTGAGGTGACTCAGCTTTTTCTCTCCCGGTGTGCACTAGACCAGGCCTGTGTTTTGTGCAAACAGGGCCTTCCCAGACTCAGTTTCCTAGTGACAGTAGGCACAAAATGCTTGCTTTTGTGATATTGGATGGGGCAAAGTATTCTGGGAGGCTCTGGTGACCCCAAGGCCTCTCCCATGGGGATCTGCCTGAGCTCCCCCTGTCTCAGGCGCTCTGAGAGCATCATCTGCCTGAGTGCCCCCCCAGGCTCTCTGAGAGCATCATCTGCCTGAGCTCCCCCTGTCTCAGGTGCTCTGAGAGCATCTCTAACTCTCTGGTAGGATTTCACTTTTATTTCTTCGCAGTCCCTAGTGGTTTTCACAGAGAAGGCCTTTGAAGGGCATCTGGAGCACGCAAGGCAGACACAAGAGAAGAGCTGCCCCTCCTGTTGGAAGCCTCCAGCTGTTGGTACTGTAGGCGTCTCTGCCAACACACACATATGCCCTGGCCTCAGCAATTCCACTCACAGCCTGCTGAGTCCCACTCATGGAGGAGGAAGGACATGGCGCCCTTCTGGAACCTGGCCAATATTGATCCACTTCCTACCTACCCTCTGTAGCAGGCTTTCTTGGACCACTAGCCTCCAAATCATGACATGGAGACTTTTTTAAAATCAATTATGAACATTCAGCCTTAGCTTAGGTTTGTTTCTAGCTAGCGTTTTTTAAAATTTAAATTAATCGGTTTCTATTAATCTACGTGTTGTCCCAAGGCTCATTTACCTTATCGACATACATCATGATTTCCTGCTTCCTCCATGTCTGTCTGTCTGGTCCCTAGCTGACTGGTCCCTGACTGCTTGGCTTCCCTTTTCTCTATTCCCAACATCCCCATCTACCCCTCCTCTGCCTAGCTATTGGCTGTTCATCTTTTTATTAGACCAATCAGGTGCCTTAGGCAGGCAAGGTAAAACACCAACACATCTTTACATAATTAAGCAAATATTCTATTCTACAACAACTGTCCAAAGTGGATGAGTGCAATCTGCAGGGAAGCCCTGATGGATGCCCAGCACAGTCACATGAATGAGCTCTGATCACCAAATCAACCTGGTTAGCAGAGGGTATCTGGGCCAGAGAACCACAGAGTGGGGAAGACAGGACCATTGGTCTCTGTAGGGATCTTTGGGCAGGAAAACAGACTCAGAGATTACCATAAAAGTCACATGACAGCCACAAGTCAGGCAACCAGAGTGTTAGCAGAAGGTCTTGTCTAAAGGGAAAGTCAGTGTGGAGTGGAGGTGGAGGCAGATCAGGGACTGAGCTGCATCGGTGTGTGTGGGTGGTGGTGGTTAAGGGTGGGCTGGCTTCATGTGGGTGTTGTGAGAAAAGAGGAGGAGGTCCTAATTCCATGTCCCAGTCTCCTTGTGGTTTACACAGAAATGCTGGGCAGCACTTACTGGATCCCAGTCCAGTGGACTTGCTCTCAGTGGGCATTTCTAAGGAGTGGCCATGTCTATTGGATGTTTACTATGAGCCTATGTGCAGAGGACCCCCACTCCAGCATTCAGAGACTATGTTTTCTTATACACATAGCTCCTGTTATGGGAAGAGAGACCCAAACTTGCCACCATTGTGGTCCAAGTCTTTTCACACACACACACACACACACGCACAAACACACACACACATGCACTTCCATAAGGTCATGATCTTGTTAGCATTATAAGATTGAGGTAAATCTACCGAAACCCAAAGACAAAGGGAAATGTCTTTATTTATGATTAGTCAAAGGAAAACAATTAACCTCAATAGGTAGCTAATCTTTCAACAGAGACAGTAGAAACCAGACTCAGTGGAGGAAGAGTCTCATGGGGCTAAAAGAAAGGCCTGCTGCAGAGAAGCACAAACCCAGGACAGAGTCCTCAGCAATGTACGTGAAATAAGAATGTTTTTAGGCCATTGGAGCCCACGAGAATTTATAATCTGATTAGCACTAAATGAGATACATTGTGGTGGAAACATCTTCTCCACGGAAGATGTGAACAGCACTTACCCCTCCTCACAAGGCCCCACGGAAGAGCAAAACCTGAGTCCAGCAGTGTTCACCCCAAGGAGTCAGTGAGTTTACAGGACTTACTTAGGGCCTGGCTGAGGGTTGACAGGATCATGAGGGACCCCAGAACAGCACTGGGAAGAATTCTTCATCCAGCATGGATGATGGCTATGAAAACAAAACAGAATAAAACACTCTACCAAAAGAGACACCAGAAGCAAAGGAAATTTAATATAATTTGTAAAGAAATTAAAATTTTAATATAAAAAGCTTTGGGTCAAGTGACGATTGTACAATTCTTCTAAATACTCATTAAAGGCTAGTGCTGATTGTACGTGAATTCTTTGAGAGACTAGAAAGAATGTCCCTAGCGCTGTTGATTTGTCTCATAGACATAGATATAAAGATTCCAACCAAAACATTGACAGATTTAATTTGGAGAAACAATAAAAGGCGTGTGACACAGGATTATTTTAGGGTTTAAAAATAGCCAAGCAGTGGCATTCACTACGTTACCAGGATTGAGCAGACCAAAGAAATCAAAGGGAACCTTGTTAGTCTAGAAAGGGAATTTGAAAAACAAACAATAAAAAGCTCCAGTGGTAGCAAATATCCACCACCATTGTGAATTCTAGAATCTACAACCATTGTGAAATACTAGAATCTACAACCATTGTGAATACTAGAATCTACAACCATTGTGAAATACTAGAATCTACAACCATTGTGAATTCTAGAATCTACAACCATTGTGAAATACTAGAATCTGCAACCATTGTGAAATACTAGAATCGACAACCATTGTGAAATACTAGAATTGCCTTCTGAAAATGGAGCAAGGATGTTGCCACAGTAACACGCCTGCTGCTCCTGAATAGATCAAACAGGTGCCAGCATCGGAAGAAAAAAGAGCATCCCATTCTCTTCCCACAGTAGAGTGCGCAGTCAGAAGCCGAAGACGGCCCTGTGAAACTGCCAGAGCTAGAAATGAATCTGCCTGTTGTGGATGTGTATGCCAGTGGGATATACTGAAGAGGTGGGTACAGGAGGTTCACAAGCTCAAGGCTAGCCTGAGCTACACATTTTAGGGATCAGCAGTTAAGAGTACCGTAGCTCATACAGAGGACCACAGGGAAGCTCATAACCATCTGTAACAGCAGTTCTGGGGGATCCAATGCCCTCTTCTGGACTCTGTGGCAATGTACGTTTGTGATACTCATCCATACATGCAGGTAAAGCACTCATACACATGAAGTAAATAAATAAACTAATTTGAAAACAACTGAATCTGTTTAGAGTATGACCACAATACTATAATGTCAAGGTTAAAAAAAAGAAAAAAAAAGAAATTGCATGATTCTAGAGAGATGGCTCAGTGATTACTGAATGAATACTCTTCCAGAGGACCCCAGTTCATTTACAGCATCCACATGGCATCTGACAAATATCTGTAACTATAGTTTTAGGAGGATCATTTGCCTTCTTCTGGCCTCCTTAAATTCTGCACACACATAGTGCACGCATATGCATCCAGGCAAAACATACATACACATAAAATAAAATAAAATAAAATAAAATAAAATAAAATAAAATCTGTCATAAAGAAAAGAAATGGTGAAAAGAAGGAACAAGAAAGGAAGAGATGAAGGGAGGGAGGGAAAACCGCACAGACAAAAAGGCACACCCACACATCACGTGTCTGATGAAGGCTCAGATGTGGAAAAACCACTGTTCATTATCTGCTTTATCTTCTCAGAGATCTGAAGCCAGATCCCAGCAGAATTGATAAGCTGACTCTAAAATTTTTATGCAAGTGCAAAGGGGCAAGAATAGTCTGAAAATATTAAAGAAGAAGCGAGCAGTTAAGACTTGCTCTGTTGTCTGCTGAAACACTGGAGCCCAGCAAGAGAGCAAAGCGTTTCCTCAGAGCTGGCTCAGGACAGCACACAAGAGACACATGCATGTGTGGTCCTCGGGCCTGTGATAAGCAGCATCTGCTGAGTTTAATAGAAAAGTGGTGTTTGATCACTTGGGTGTTCATATGGGAAGAGATGATGAGAAAGAAGAGAAATCTTGACATTAAACATTATACCCAAGAATGGTTAAATGCAGCACATACTTTCTAGTAGGCAGTGTGGCCATGTTGATGAAGTTGGAGGGGCATATGTGTCCTCCCCAGGACCCAGATAACATTTCCAGAAAGCAAAGATTGATGAACCATATTGTATTATAACTGAAAAGCACAGTTCCTCAAAAGGCCTGCTGAGAACAAACCTGAGATGCTGAGATGCCCGAGGTGAAGGGGACATCCACAACAGGTGTCCACCTGTCAGGTGTGAATCCCGAGCACTGGTCCTACCTCCAACAAAACTGCAAAAATCACACACACCTTAGCTGGAAAGCAGGCACTGGAGCAAGAGCTCCCAGGAAAGGACATTTATTTGGATGTGCTATTTAACACTGAATGTCAACTTGACAAGATCTAGAATGGCTGAGAAGACAAGGCTCTGAGCCTGTGGTCAGGAAGCATTTTCTAGATTAAATTAATTGAAGAGGGGAGATTAATTAAATTAAACGTGGGCAGCATCATTCCACAGATAAGACCCTGAGCTCAGGGAGAAAGCAAATTTTTGTCTCTCTGCTTCCTGCGTGTGGATGAAAGGTGAGCAGCCAGCTTCCTGCTCTTGGCACCATGATGGGCTCTACCCCTCTGGAACTGTAAGGCAAATAAACCCCTTGTTTTATAACCTGCTTCTGGTCATGGTATTTCATCAGAACAACAGAAAAAGCAACTAACGAGCGGCGGTTGTACAGACAGTGAATGCACTAACTGCCGTGGCATAGTTCACTTAAAACAGATCATTTATGAGATCGAACTTCACCTCAATAAACATTTTTAAACCAAATGAAATAAGCCATGATGACACAGTCAGCCCACGCGGTTCAAATTAGAAATGACTGAGAAACCAGAAGTTAAGGGACTGTGAGCGACTGAACACATTCCTGCCTCCCCGTGGGAATGGCAGGAAGACAGCATCTGCCACTCCTTCGACTCAAAGCGAAGGGCACACAAAGTCTGTGACATTGCAACTTGGCTCCTTGAGAGCTCTGGAGGGAAGAAGACAGAGGGTCCTTCCAAGCAGACTGGGACTGCAGAGGACAGGCCCAGAGAATGAGCATTTACAGCTGGTGAGCGATGTGGCAGGTGAGTCCTCGGGAACTGTGCCGAGGAGTGAGTCTAATGAGGGTGGCATCCTGTCAACTGTGCACGTCACCAGGAGGTTACCAGGGAGGGTGTCAGTGATAGCAGAGGGTAGCCCAGGGGAGAGAATCCCCAGGAGGGTGAGGGGATCTTCAAATGGGGAGGAGCCCTCAGAGCCTACTAGGGATCCAGAGAGCTGTGTGGCGAGGCTGAAGGGGGCCAGACCTGTGCAGGGTAAAATGTCACCTGCCTGTCAGTCACATATTCTGTTCTCTATGATGCTCTGATGTTCCAAGGATACGGATACCAAGAGGTTGAATCCTGAAGACAGTCAACAGCTTGCCTATGAACACACCTTCTAAGATTCATACCAACTACCAAGGTTCCACAACCCCACCTACCTTTCCCATAGAACAACCACACTCTAGGCTGATATTTTCTGGGATACCATTCCTACAGCCCAGCATCCCCTAGACCTATCAGCCACAGGGAAGCTTGGTCAAACTCGCCCCGACTGCCTCCCATGGACCTTCCTGCAGAAATGAAGGCCCTGGGCTTGCATGCCTCCCGCTCCCCACCCCTGTCCCCTGCTGCCTCCTGAGGGTCCTAGCACCTTCCAGAATATGGTCTGGGAACTGGGAACAATAAACTTTGCTGTGGAAGTCACCATCCTCTGTATCACTGGTCACCTCCATGAATCAAGTCTCAGTGCCATGAGATTCTGCCCAGGACTCTCCTACTTAACACCTGCCCCTGCCCCCAATGGTTCTACTGAGCAGTCTTCCTTGGACCTGTCCAGAACTGTGCAGAAGGACTTCAAGCTTAGCATCAACAGACTGCTTTTGGTTGTTGTTGTTGTTTTTGAACAAAGATTAAAGGAATCTATGGAGAGTAGCAGTGTCCCTTCTGGTTTCTTCTGGGGTGAAATAGCCACAGGAAATGGTCAGAATATCAGTGTAGTTACTGGGGTACCAAGCTAGAAGGGTCATTTGTGAATTTTCTGGCATTCCGGGCCCTCTGTTACCCCACCCTACCCCATCAGAACATAGCAATGACAGGATAGCCCTGGGCAGTCACTGGCTTAGCAAGCAGCAAGGCGATGCCGTGCCATGACCCCTTGATCGCAGGCTGCCCTCTCCTGCGGAACAATCCACAGTCTCAAACAGGCTATTTTTACCGGCTCCTGGGGGCAGACCCAGCAAGATGCCTTGCTGGCAGGAAGCCTCCGCTGCTCCACTGTTGCTGGCTGCTCTAACAGAGCTGGTTCCTTAGAACAACACAGAACTTTCTTCATCTGCTATGTTCTCTGACTCAAACAGGCCTTTGCCTTTGTGTCAGGCCCTGCCTGCCCTCTCTGGTCTGCCTTCTAGTGGGGAGGGGCCTGAGCCTACTCCCCTGCTGCTGTGGCCATGTGTGCAGTGACAGCCCCCCATCTGCTCTGACTCACCCTGCAAACATCCTCTGGGGCAGCTTCTACCCCTCCCAGCCTGGGCCCCAGTTTCCCAGGCTTAGGCCTTGCTTGTGCAATGCCTGGGCCTGGGCTCAGGGCCCAGGTGTGGAGGGCCAGACACCCCAAGCAGACAATGCTGTGACAGACCAGGGTGTCTACACTGATCCAACTGACCAGAGGGCCCTGGAAGTCCTTCTGAAGCTCACCCTGGGTCACCAGTGCAGCCAGCTGCAGCCCAGGGCTCTTCTGAAAGCAGTGGCTACTCTGTAACTGCCCTTGGGTAGGGGTAGGAGGGACAGAGCCCTGGTTGGCTGGGGAAGACATATCCAGCCCTCCTCCTGTCCTCCTAAGACACCTCCTGAAGGGAATGAGCAGCAAGATGGCAGGATGGAAACCTCCCATAGGAGGAGGACAGGGAAACTCTGTTGTCATCACTGGCTGCAGCCTCACAGCACCCCTCCCCATCCTCCTTCTGAGGCCACCTCTCTTCCTCTCTCAGTTCATTCTCAACCCTGTAGACAATTTGTGGCCATCTTGGTGCTGAGATCAGTCTGAGCTCTGCCTGGGCATACCTAGAGCCTTGTGTGTATCATTCCCCATGCATGCCTCGGTTTCTCCATCTACAGGCAGGGAGGGGCGAGGCTATCACCGGGCAGGGGTTCTCTGCTGGTACTGAGATCATGTTGCAATCTTGGGGAGTTCAAAATTTGATTATGGCCATAGAACCTGCCACTCTTTCCTTCCCAAGAAGGGACCAGCTTCCCTGGTATCTGCTGGTGAGCCTGGAGCATGGGCCCAGCCTGTCCTTCTGTCCTTCCCCTTCCCCACCTCCTCCCTGAGAGGCCTGCTCTGCAGGGGTCTTCTTTTTTGCTCCACTGTCAATGCAGGTGGTGGGGCTTAACCTCTTCCTTTCCCAAACTTGCTCTTACCAAATGAAATCCTAGGAACAAAAGCTCCTCATATCCCTCCTCAACTGTGGCCCCAGCCCTCACACTGCCTGCTTGTGGGCAAGCAGAGTAGTTTGTCACACGGCTTAGAGGGGAAGGGCAACTGTGCTGGGGAGAGATGCAGCTAGCTAGGAGAAACTGCACTTGGGGGCAAAGACAGTCTTCATCCCACACACTACACCAGGACCCTGTATATACTCCGTGTCTGTCCTCTGCCCACCGCCCCCCCCCCCCCCGCCACCACCGCCAGGACTGCATTCTGGCACAATGAGCTCTATACTCTGGCAGGTCCTCACAGGGCAGGCACTGAAGGAAAAATCAGAGAACATGAGGCTCTGGAAGTGGTGAGGTTTCTCTGTCTGTGGCTGCCGGCCTGGTAGTTCCATAGAGTCTGTGATTGTCATTAGCCTGCGGTTTCCAACCAGGGGACGCGGCCAGCTTGTTTACTGGCTTTCTGAATGGAGCAGACCGAAGCCTCCATGACACACATTTTCCGTGAGCAGGGGGTCTCCGGCCTCCAAGGGGTGTCAGTTCACAGGTTTGAGTGATACCCTCCAGCCTAGGGTGGGTCCCAGGCGTCAAACCTTCTGATGTTTCCAGAGAGAAGGAGGGGTCCGTTCCACTACATCCACAACACAGGCTACTCCAGGATCTGATGCTGCTGGGGCTGCGAGTCAGCCTGTGCTGCTATCTGGGGAGGGAGAGGAAGGGAGGCAGTGAGGAGATGCACACAGAGAATCGGGGTGGTGGCTGAGGACACCACGTCCACCCCAGGGGCTCAGCACTCAAATCACATTCCCCTGCCAGTCTCAATTTTGTCTTTCCATGCTGGGGGTGGCGTGTTTGGGAGTGGGGTGAGCCTGCTCTTGCCAGGCTACAGTCTTGTTGCCTTCTTCCTCTGTGAAGTGTGTCTGTCGGCTCGTCCTCAGGCAGTCAGACAGATCCCAGCAAATACCTAGTGAGAAGCAGGAAGGCCAGGCCCACAGACCACGGGGGACCAGACAGGAGGAAGGTTCACGCTTTTCTCCACCAAGATAGGCTGTGAACCCACTGCCTTGCCACCCAGCTTCTCCTCAGATGTAGACACTGTCCCTGAGCTGCCTGCAGGGACCGTCATGTTATGATATACTTGGGGTCCAAGAATAGACTAAGGCTTGTCACCCATCCTCCGGACCTGACTAGCTTTCCATCAGGTTCACTGCCAAAGGTGAATGGACCCCCATGGAGAGCCAGCCTGGCCTCCCTGGGCTCTAAGGCCTACATAGGGCATCCCAGCCCTGCACAATCTCTGCAAGCTATATGGTCTTCCATCTTCTATTGAGGATATAGATCCAGCTTATAAGTCACAATGGCCTGGAGAATGTGTGGGCAGATGCAGTGCTTTCTCTTCTGCTCAGAACCATCCCCACTTCCCTGCCATGGCAATAGCTACCCTCACCCTGGGGATAGAGTCTCCCGCAGAAGGACCAGCAAGGCATCCCCAGTCATGGGGCACACTGAGGTCATGAGTGATTGGTACCCAGCATGGCCACCCTGTGCTAAGGGATTCAGGAACGATGGGAGTTCCTGGAGGAAGAAACGTGGCCATTCAAAATCAGGACATGGCCAAGTCCTAGTGCAAAATTTCCAGCCTCTTAGAACCAGGGAGTTCAGGAGACCTTGGTGGAGTGGCTGTCTGTCTCCTAAAAGGCATGTAAAAGCCCTTTCCTTCTCACCTCATGGGATGGAGGGTTATTGACAAAGGAGTAGAAAAACAGGCCAATCTTCAGGGTTCTAACAAATGCTCAGGACAGTGGCCCCTGACATGATTTTAGTGTCTGCTGGCAGCTGCCTTCTGGAAGGACATTTCTGAAAAGTGGATTCTGGCTCAAGGAGGCCAGATGTAAGACAGGCGCCTGAGGTCTGGAGGTGTATGGATGAGAGGAGATAGCCACAGACCAGTCCCCGGGAGTTCTTGCAAATGAAGATTCAGAGGTGAGCCTGGAGTAGATTCAGGGTGAGTGCGTTGTGCCTTTACTAAATCCTATATCTCAATCAAGAACTTTCTGTTTGTGTCTGTTTCCCTGTTGCAGAGTGGGCTTTTTTCTCCTAGGATTCCTCATTCTGCTGCTAAGTGATGGGAACTGTGTGGTGTGGGACTCCTCTGTTATTCCTGATTCTGGACATTTGCAGTGTCTCGCATAATAATTCCCTGCAGGGCTTCTATGTGCAGCTTTATTCTGTGGGTGTCAGGCACCCCTGGAAGCTGTCTGAGGTCCTTGGGTAGCTGCACTCCTGGCAAGAGGTTGTACACGTGTTTCATGTTCCCGGGTCTAAAAGGAGGTCTGACTCCAGTCTCCTGATGGTAGAGCCTGGATAGGGAAGTGCAGCAGCTTCTGGAACTCACCATCCTGGGCAAGAGCCCATGTCCCCTCTGGGTGGGCCACAAGCCTCCATTGGCTTAGATTCTGCAACTTTTTCCAAACCCAGGGCATGATTCACGGCCCAGATCCCAGCCCGACTAGTGGAATTTCTGAAACCCGAGAGCTGAGGTACTGTCTCGCTTCCGAGAGGTCCTAGCCCTACCTTGGGGGCAGTTTGCAGCAGAAACGGGTGAACCGGCACACATTCTTCCCACATGAAGCACTGTCCTCATCTGGAGGACGCGGCGATGACAGCGAGAGATGCCATGCTTCACGGGCGCTCTCATTAAGGTTACTTAGTATGACAACCCTGTGAGTCTGGGCCTTAGGACAACTCCAGGCTACACTGCCATCCAGAAATAACAGAGGAACAGCGAGGGCTCTCCCTGTCCCACCATCTCTCTGCTGCTGGCTCAGAGTGGTCCAAGCATCCGTACTGGCCCTGCCAAGCCTCCTGAACAAGGCAGCCCCTTATGAACAGGCTAGTGCTGTTCTCTCATGGTAACAAGTAAAGAGATCAATATCTCTTGTCTGGTTAATTACTGTCTGAGTTCTCATAGTCATTTTTTTCCCCTGGTGCCTTTTATCCAGGGTACAGGATGGTCCTGGAGCAGGCAGGAGTGGACATGACCCTAGCTGAGCATGGCCTGATGGGAGATAAGGGCCAAAGAAAGGCGGTAGTTCCTTTGGCCTCTGAGTGACCAGAAAGCAACAAGGCCATCATTGTGAAGGCCACAATGGGCCAGCTTTATTTTCTAAACATGGAGGGCCCAATGGGCACTATCACCACGAGGGATATGACGGGGATGGGGGGTCCTCATGGGGAAAAGAGCAAGGCAGGAGTCTACTGTGTGTGCAGAGGGCCAGGCAGTCAGCCAAGTGCAGGTGATTGGATGGCCTAGGTGACAAAGTTAGATGCCGAGCCATGTGCATTGTATGTGAGAATATGTGTGCATGGTATGTGTGTATCTGTGTGTGTGTGTGTGCACATGGGTGTGAGTGTACATGTGGAGACCATAGGTAAACACAAAATGTCTTCCTCTATTGCCGTCCATTTTATAATTATTTTTAAAATTTTAATTAATTAACGTGTGTGTGCATGCTCGCGCTTTAGCATGCTTATGGGAATCTGAAGACCATTTTGCAATGTTTGTTGTTGTTAGATTTTTTTTCTCCCACCATATGCATTCTAGGGATTGAACTCAGGTCATCACGCTTGGCGGGAAGTGCCCTTAGCTGCTGAGCCATCTCTTCTGCCCCCAATGTTCATTTTCACTCATTTATTGATTTATTTTTAATTAATTTTTGGCAGATGGTGTTTTGCTTGCATGTGTGTCTGTGTACCACGTGTGTGCAGAGTTTAGAGGAAGATGCTGACACCCTAGGACTGGAGTCGCAGATGCCCGTGAGCCATGGTCTAGGGGTTAACAGCCCAACCCCTGTGCTCTGGAAGAGCAGTCCGCTCTTAGCCCCTGAGCCATTTCTCTGGCTTCTGCCAGCTTCGTTTTTATAGCACAAGCAGAGACCTGGAACTTAGGAGATGCTAAGCAAAGATGACTGAAAGGAGAGGTCAAGGGAGGAAGGGAAACAGCATGGCACTCCAAGGCTTGCGGAGCCTCCCAGATGTCAGGACCTTTCCTGCTCCTCATTCAGAAGCCTCAAGTTAAGGAGGAAGGCCGTCCCAGTGCCCCAGCCAAGCTGCCTCCCAGAGTTGTGATCTGGAGTGAGTTCTTTCCAGGCTGAAATCCCATTCTGCCAGTTCAGCTCAACCTGAGTTTTCCTCTCAAGCCCTCCCTCCTTCCCTTCCTCCCTCCCTTCCCCCTCCCTCCCTCCCTCCCTTCCTCCCTCCCTCCCTCCCTCCCTTCGTCTTTCTCTCCCTTCCTTTTTTCCTCCCTCCTTTCCTCTCCTCCTCTCTCCCTCTTTCTCTCCCTTCCTTTTTCCTCCCTCCTTTCCTCTCCTCCTCTCTCCCTCCCCTACCCTCTTCTCCCTTTTCTTCTAGGTCCTGCGTGAGTCTGGGCACGCTGTAATGCTGACCCAGTGGGCCCCACACATCACCCCACTGTTTGGGAGCTTGGCTTTCCCACTGCA
The DNA here is from genome assembly GCF_903992535.2 of Arvicola amphibius. Lineage (NCBI taxonomy): Eukaryota > Metazoa > Chordata > Mammalia > Rodentia > Cricetidae > Arvicola > Arvicola amphibius. The sequence continues at coordinate 45,719,236 of NC_052053.1, forward strand.
GATGACAGCTTGGGCATCTTCCCTGTTTGTGGCCACATGGTTCTCAAAGCTTGTTTAATTTTTTCTTCTTTTCACTAAATAAGATGTGGCTGCAACTTCAGGCATGATTCATCCCTAGGCCACTTTCCCTCCAGCTGTAAACCTGGGAAATCAAACACGTTCTGGGCTTCCAAAATACAAGAGTTGGACAGGCACGGGCATTGCCAGCAGGAGAGAGGGTGGGAAGGGAGGCAGGAGGAGTCACTGGTCCCCAGCAAACCTAAAACCTGGCAGGGCAAAGTGTCACTTCACTTCCCAGCTCTGGGGAAAGCATCCTCGACCCCACAAGCTGCCTTCTGAATGCCTTGGGGTGAGAGGCAAGAGTCACCGACTAGCCTCCTGCTTCGAAGAGGAAGCAGCCTGCAGGTTACAGCCCTTGGCTGCTGCTCTAGGATGGAGGTACCGTGTGACACAGCTCTACCAGACCTCGTTCTAGAGGGGACTCATTGGTGAGTCTGTCCTTGAGGAAGTCCTGCACCTCTCGAGTCCCCTGACACTCCAGGTGTCCGCTATCTTGGAATTCCACGGGGAGGCATTCACACACACCCATACCCCTGGCTTAAGATGTGAGAGATGGTCCAGCATATGATATAGCCAAGGCTACGGCCCTGACTAGAACTCACTGTGGCTCACTGGATCGTGATGTGGTGGTGTTGAAAGGGGTTGCTCTGCAGGCGGGGAGCAGGGCTTGCAGAGCGTGGGGTGGCAGTGGGCAGGGAGTGTGAGCTGCGGTGGCAGTGGGCAGGGGCAGGGAGTATGAGGGAGTATGAGCTGGGGTAGCAGTGGGCAGGGAGTGTGAGCAGGCCATATTCCTATGCTTAGTTGGTTTTGTCTCCCAGGCTCTCTGGGCCTGTGCTGGGAGGGTGAACTGATAGTCTCTGAAATGCCTTTGGGGTCACTCGGTTGCCTTATTCAAGAGCCCTTGCTTTGGATGGCCAAATCAACCCCTCCCTACTTCAGGTGTGTGTGTGAGATGTGTGTGTGTGAGGTGTATGTGTGTGTGAGAGGTGTGTGTGTGTGAGGTGTGTGTGTGTGAAGTGTGTGTGTGTGTGTGTGTGAGAGGTGTATGTGTGTGAGGTGTGTGTGTGTGTGAGGTGTGTGTGTGTGAGGTGTGTGTGTGTGAGGTGTGTGTGTGTGTGAGGTGTATGTGTGTGTGTCAGGTGTGTGTGTGTGTGTGTGTCAGGTGTGTGTGTGTGTGTGTGTGTGTGTGTGTGTGTGTGGTATTTGAGACAGAGTCATGCAATCTCTGAGTGCGAGGATGACAGGTATGGGCTCCACATCAACTCCAGTTTCATAGATTCTTTTAGGGTTTGTCTCCATTTTGCTTGAAAATCCTGCCTTTGAGTCGTTTTCTGTTTTTTAATTGTCACTGTGAGCACTTGAGAGTCACCAAGCTGCACCTTGACACGTTCCTGAGAGTCTCTCCCAGGGCCCTTTCATCCTCCCCAGCTCTGCCTTCCACACGCCCCGAGCCCCCACATGCCAGCACAACTCAGCCACAATTCCCCGCCGCTCTTTGACCAGGCTGCCCTCTCTCCAGTTCTCCAGTAATGTGCTCTACCGTTCCCCCTGAGGCTCTCGACTGGTGCCCTGCGGATTCTCTTCTGGTCGTGGCTCTCTCCTCACCTGCCTGTCAGCAGTCACCCTAACAGCCCCCCTCACCTCACTTCACCACCACCCCAGAAACGCAAGCTTTCTCTGGCCAGTCCCTGGAAACCCCTGGAGACAGTATGTGCTGTCCGTTCCCGGGACAGACTTGGCATCCACTTTGCAGGTATTGGTTTCAGGTATTCATTCTTGCCATAGATTTTTGTGTTTCTCTGCTAGGGACATTTTAACTAATACCAGACACTGAACAGTCCCTAAGCAACAGAAACACGCCTCTCACTGTCCTGGAAGGAGGAAACCCACAGTCCAGATGCCAGCAGGTCCAGCCTCTGGGAGGGCCTGGCTCCTCGCTCAGTGAGGGTGCCTTCCCTCTGTGTCCTAGCTCTGAGGAAGGGCCAGGCAGCTCTATGGTTTGGTCCTTGAAACCTTCTAGGCCCCCATTGGCCCCCTCTTCCTCCTGCATTCCTGCAGGGAGTCAGGCTTTGTCAAGGAACACAAGAGAGAAATAATCTGTGATGATCACACACTGATTTTATTTTTATCAATAAATGCTATGGGCCGGCAAGATGGCTCATTAGGTAAGGGTGCTTGCTGCTAAGCCTGATGACCAAAATTTAATCCTCAGGACCCACATGATAGAAGGAGAGAACAAGTTCCCTCATGTTGCTTCTGACTGCCCCATGCCCACTGTGGTATGTACCTGCCCCACACATATATACAAAATAAATAAACAAATAATTTCTTTTTATTGTTTTTATTGAGCTATATATATTTTTCTCTGTTCCCCTTCCTTCCTCCCCCATTCTTTCTGCTCTCTCCCATGATCCCCATGATCCCAATATACTCAGGAGATTTTGTCTTATTCTGCTTCCCATGTGCATTAGATCCATGTATGTCTCTCTTAGTGTCCTCTTTGTTATCTAGGGTCTCTGGGACTGTGAATTGTAGCCTGGTTTTTCTTTGCATTATGTCTAAAAGCCACTTATGAGTGAGTATATATATTTGTCTTTCTCCGTCTGGATTACCTCAATTACTCCATATGATGTTTTCTAGATCCATTTATTTGCCTGTAAATTTCAAGATGTCATTATCTTTTTCTACTGTGTAGTACTCCATTGTGTAAATGTATCACATTTTCCTTAACCATTCTTTGGTCAAGGTGTATTTAGGTTGTTTCCATTTTCTGGCTATGACAAACAATGCTACTACAAACATAGCTGAGCACATGTCCTTGTGGTATGATTGAGCACCCTTTGGATATATACCCAAAAGTGGTATTGCTGGGTCTTGAGGTAAGTTGTTTTCTAATTTTCTGAGAAATCGCCACACTGACATCCACAGGGGCTGTACCGGCTTTCACTCCTACCAGCAGTGCAGAAGTGTTCCCTTTTCCCTACAACCTCTCCAGCATAAGTTGTCATCAGTGTTTTTGATCTTGGTCATTCTTACAGGTGTAAGATAGACTCTTAGTTGTTTTAATTTGCATTTCTTTGATGACTAAGGATGTTGAACATTTCCTCAAGTGTCTTTCAGCCATTTTAGATTCCTCTGTTGAGAGTTCTCTGTTTAGGTCTGTACCCCATTTTTAAAATTGGATTATTTATTCTTTTGATGATCAATTTCTTGAGTTCCTTGTATATTTTGGAGATCAGACCTCTGTCTGATGTGGAGTTGGTGAAGATCTTTTCCCATTCTGTAGGCTGCTGTTTTGTCTTGTTGACTAGTTTCAGGAGGTTCCATTTATTAATTGTTTCTCTCATTGTCTGTGCTACTGGGTTTATATTTAGGAAGTGGTCTCCTGTGCCAATGCGTTCAAGTATACTTCCCGCTTTCTCTTCTGTGAGGTTCAGTATGGCTGGCTTTATGTTGAGGTCTTTGATCCATTTGGACTTGAGTTTTGTGCATGGCAATAGATATGAATCTGCTTTCATTCTTCTACATGTCGATACCCAGTTATGCCAGCACCATTTGTTGAATATGCTTTTTTTCCATTTTATATTTTTTGCTTCTTTGTCAAAAATCAGGTGATTGTAGGTGTGTGGATTGATAGCTGGGTCTTTGATTTGGTTCTATTGGTCCTCCTGACTGTTTTTATGCCAATACTAGGCTGTTTTCAGTATTGTAGCTTAAGGAATGTGATGCCTTCAGAAGTTCCTTTATTGTAGAGTATAGTTTTTACTATCCTGGGTATTTTGCCTCTCCATATGAAGTTGAGTATTGTTCTTTCAAGGTCTGTGAAGAATTTTGCTGGGATTTTAATGGGCATTGCATTGAATCTGTAGATTGCCTTTGGTAAGATTGCCAATTTTACTATGTTAATTCTACCTACCCAAGAGCATGGGAGATCTTTTCATTTTCTGGTGTCTTCTTCAGTTTCTTTCTTCAAAGATTTAAAGTTTTTGTCATACAAGTCTTCCACTTGTTTGGTTAGAGTTACTCCAAGGTAGTTTATTTTGTTTGTGGCTATTGTGAAGGGTGATGTTTCTCTGATTTCTTTCTCAGCCCATTTATCTTCCGTATAAAGGAGGGTTACTGATTTTTTTGAGTTAATCTTGTATCCTGCTCCATTACTGAAGGTGTTTATGAGTTGTAGAAGTTCCTTGGTAGAATTTTTGGGATAGCTACCATATCATCAACAAATAGTGAGAGTTTGACTTCTTTTTTTCTGATTTGTAGTCCCTTGATCTCCTTTTGGTGTCTTTTTGCTCTAGCTAGGACCTCAAGTACTGTATTGAATAGATATGGAGAGAGTGGATAACCATGCTTTATTCATGATTTCAGTGGGATCGCTGAGAGTTTCTGTCCATTTAGTTTGACGTTGGCTCTTGGTTTGCTGTATGTTGCCTTTATTATATGTTCCTTGTATCCTTGATCTCTCCAAGACCTTTATCATGAAGGAGATTTTATCACACTGGATATTGTTGAAGGTTTTTTCAGAATCTAGTGAGATGATCATGTGGGTTTTTTTTTTCAGTTTGCTTACATGGTGGATTACATTGACAGATTTTCATATGTTGAACCATCCCTGCATCTCTGGGATGAAGTCGACTTGATCATGGTGGATGATGTTTCTGATGTGTTATTGGATTTGGTTTGCCAGTATTTTGTTGAGTATTTTTGCACATATGTTTATGAGTGAGATTGGTCTGTAATTCTCTTTCTTAGTAATGTCTTTATATGGTTTGGGTATCAGGGTAATTGTAGCCTCATAAAAAGAGTTTGGCAATGTTACTTCTGTTCTATTGTGTGGAACAATTTGAGGAGTATAGGTATTAGTTCTTCTTTGGAAATATTTTAGAAGTCTACGCTGAACCCATCTGTTAATTTTGTTTTTTTTTTTGGGGGGGGGTGATTGGGAGATGTTTGATGACTTTCTATTTATTTGGCAGTTATAGGTCTAGTTAATTTGCTTACCTGGTCTTGATTTAATTCTGGTAAGTGATATTTATCCAGAAAGTTGTCCATTTCCTTTAAGTTTTCCAATTTTGTGGAGTACAGGTTTTTGAAATATGACCTGATGATCTTCTGTATTTCCTCCATGTCTGTTGTCATGTCCCTCTTTTCATTGCTGATTTTGTTAATTTGAATATTCTCTCTCTGCCTTTTGGTTAGTTTGGATAAAGGTTTGTATATTTTGTTGATTTTCTCGAAGAACCAACTCTTAGTCTCATTGATTCTTTGTATTGTTTTCTTTGCTTCTATTTTGTTGATTTCAGCTCTCAATTTGATTATTTTCAGCCATCTAGTCCTCCTGGGTGAGTTTGCTTCTTTTGTTCTAGAGTTTTTAGGGGATTTTTGTTTGTTTGTTTTTTTGAGACAGGGTTTCTCTGTAGCTTTGGAGCCTGTCCTGGAACTAGTTCTTGTAGACGAGGTTAGCCTCAAACTCACAGAGATCCACCTGCTTCTGCCTCGCAAGTGTTTAGATTAAAGGCATGTGCTACCACCACCTGGCTTAGTATGGAATTTTTCCAGCTTCTTCATGTAGGCATTTAGTCCCATGAACTTTCCTCTTAACACTGCTTTCACTGTGTTCCATAAATTTGGGTATTTTGTGTGTTCATTTTCACTGAATTTTAGGAAGTCTTTAATTTTTTCCTTTATTTCTTCTTTGACCTATTGGTGATTCATGTGAGCATTGTTTAATTTTCATGTGTTTGTGGACTTTTTGAAATTATTATTGCTGTTGAATTCTAATTTTAAGCCATGGTGATCCGATAAGATACATGGGGTTATTCCAATTTTTTTTGTACCTGTTGAGGTTTGCTTTGTTACCTAGTGTGTGGTCAATTTCTTGAGAAGTTTCCTGAGATGCTGAGAAGAAGGTATATTCTTTTATGTTTGGATGGAATGATCTATAGATGTCTGTTAAGTCCATATGAATCATAACTTTGGTTAGTTCCCTTATTTCTCTGTTAAGTTTCTGTCCTTAGTGGTGAGAGTGGGGGCGTTGAAGTCTTCCACTATTACAGTGTGGGGTTTAATGTGTGATTTAAGCTTTAGTAGTGTTTCTTTTATATACGAGGGGGCCCTTGTACCCTTGTATTTGGGGAATAGATGTTCAGTACTGAGATTTCCTCTTGAACGGTTTTTCCTGTGACTAATATGAAATGTCCTTCTTTGTCTCTTTTGATTGATTTTAGTTTGAGGTCTATTTTGTTAGCTATTAGGATAGCTACACCAGCTTGTTTCTTAGGTCCATTTGACTGGAAAATATTTTCCCAAACCTTTACTCTGAGGCGACTTCTGTCTTTGAGGTAGAGGTGTGTTTCTTATATGCAGCAGAAGGATAGATTCTGTTTTCATATCCAATCTGCCAGCCTGTGTCTTTTTATAGGTGAGTTGAGTCCATTTATATTAAGGGATATTGATGACCAGTGATTGCTAGTCCCTGTTATTTAAGTTTTCATTGTTGGTGATGTTATTGTGTGTTTTTTTCCATTCTTTGTGATTTGCTGCTGTGAGATCATCTACTGTCTGCGTTTTTGTGGGTGTAACTAACTTCCTCGGGTTGGTGTTTTCCTTCTAGTACTTTGTATAGGCTGTGTTTGTGGCTAGGTGTTGGTCAAGTCTGGTTTTGTCATGGAATATCTTGTTTTATCCTTCTTTGGTGGTTGAAAATTTTTCTGGTTATAGTAGTCTGGGCTGGCACCCATGGTCTCTTGATGTATACATAAAGCTTGACCAGAATCTTCTGGCTTTCATTGTTTCCACTGAGAAGTCTGGTGTAATTCTGATAGGTCTGCCTTTATATATTACTTGGCCTTTTTCCTTTGGAGCACTTAGCATTCTTTCTTTATTCTGTATATTTAGTGATTTGATTATTATGTGGGTGAGGGGACTTTTTTTGTCCAGTCTGTTCGATGTTCTGTAAGCTTCTTGTATCTTCATAAGCATATCTTTCTTTAGGTTGGGAAAGTTTTCTTCTATGATTTTGTTGAATATATTTTCGTGTTTTTGAGTTGGACCTCTCCTTCCTCTAATCCCTATTATTAGGTTTGATCTTTCCATGGTGTCTCATATCTTATCTCATGAATTTATGTTAAGCTTTTGTTAAATTTAATGTTTTCTTTGACATTTCCTCTATTGTATCTTCAGCGCTTGAGATTCTCTCTTCCATCCATTGTATTCTGCTGTTTATGCTTGCATTTGTGGTTCCTGATCATTTTTCCCTATTTTCCATTTCCAGAATTGCCTTGGTTTGTGTTTTCAAGTCTTGAATTATTTATTTCATCTCTTCGATTGCTTTTTCTTGGTTTTCTTTAAGGGATTTGTTGGTTTTTTTCTATTTTTTGTTTGTCTTTCCTCCATTTCTTTGAGGAAAATTTTCATTTTCTCTTTAAGGGCCTCATACATTCTCCTAAAGTTATTTTTTAGGTCATTTTCTTCTGTTTCATCTATATTGGGATGTTCAAATCCTGCTGTTGTAGAGCCACTATTTCTGTTGATGTTGTGTTGGTCTTTGTGGTGTTGAGTGGGTTCTTACCTTGTCTACTATCTTTTCCTCTGATTGGTGTAGTTGGATCTGTGTCTCTGGTGATCAATCTTCCAGGTGCCAGTGGATCCAAGGCTCAGACAATTCCTCCTCGTGGTACAGTTGGGGCCATGGTTCCATTCACCCCAGCATTCCCGGAGGTTGCTTGGCACTCCAGGGGTTCACTTTGCAATCTGGTGTAGTGAAGTGTTAGTGCCTGCTCCCACAGAGGTCACTTGCTTGGGGCTACTCCCACGGAGGTTACTGGCTCTGGCCTGGTCTCACAGAGGTCTCTGGCTGGGTTCTGCTGCCTTAGCGGTCGCTTCCCCTTACCTGCTCCTGTGGAGGTAGCTTGCTTGGGCCTGCTCTGGCAGAGGTTGCTGCCTCAGGCCTGTTCCCACTGATGTTCCTTGCTCAGGCCTGATCCTGCTAGAGGTCCCTGGTTCAGGCCTGGTCCTGCAGAGGTCTTTGGCTCAGGCCTGCTTCCTAGGTGGTCACTCCCGTGTACCTGCTCATAATTTCTTCTTTGGATAAGAGCAAACTGAGCAGTCCATAAAGCTGTTTGTCGTGGACCATTTGTATCCCTGCATGCCACACCCTTCTGCTGCGGTAAGGCTTTACTACAAAGGGCAAACCACATTCACATGTCCTCACCACAGGTCAAGTCTCCATGAGGGCCCATACTCCCTTTTATTTTGTTTATTTATTTATCATCGTTCCTCCTCCATCACCACCACCACCACCACTTTTATGTGTGTGTGTTTTTTTTTTTTTTTTTTTTGAGACAGGGATTCTTTGTATAGGCTTGGCTGTCTTAGAATTCACTCTATAGACCAGGCTGGCCTTGAACTCACAGAGATCCATCTGCTTCTCCCTCCTGAGTGCTGGAATTAACAGCATGTGCCACCACTGCCCAACCCCTTTTATTTCTTATGACTTACTTTTTTATTAATGTCTGTATGTGTCTCTGTCCGTGTGTGTATGTACACATGCGTGTAGTGTCATCAGAGACGAGAGGACCGTGTTGGGATCCCCTGGAGCTGGAGTTACAAGCTAATGGTGGGTGCTGGGAATTGAACTCTGGTACTGGTTGCATGCACACCAGTGGATGCAGAAGACAACATGTTAGAGGAAGCAGTGGTCTCCTTCCACCATGTAGATCCCAGGTGTTTTGCTCCCTCACATTAAGGTATTACTCGGACAATTTCCCCCTTGTTATTTCTATGAATTTCTTGAATTTCCAGCTCATTAAAATCTACTATTTACCCAGAATGGCCACTTACCTGGCCACACCTCTTTTGCTCATTGGTTACTTGGACTCAGAGAGGAGTGTACCAGTTTCTATGCATCTGGTGGACTCAGACCCGGAGTCCCAGCCTAAGAAGGCCTGTATGCTGTACTTTATTCTGGAGTGTAGTCCGTGGCACAGATCTTAGGCTTAGAAGTCTGGGAAGTGTCTAGGAGACAGACTTGGGGACTCCTTTCTGGTTCTGGGTCAGTAGTGCTGGGTGTAACTGTCTGAAGGGAAGAATCTACGCACCATCGCCTGGTACTGCTGGCCCAAGTGTCAGCAAAAGGTGCTAGCCCTTCATCTTGTCGTTGGCCTCTTAAGTGTATGGGCCTCCAGTTGCCCAGGGCATCTTGCAGAAGGCAAGTGGCCTGTGCACAAGGCAGGGCAAGGTCAAGCAGGCCCAGTGAAGCTGAACACTATCCACGGAGAGTTGAGCCCTCTGCAGGTGAGCATCACAGGGCAACCTTATCACTGTACAGCCCCATAAGAGATCTCGCTTCCCTTCAAGCCAGTCTCAGCGGCTGTTATTGGTGTAGGAAGTACAGGACTGGAGAAGGAAATAAACTGGCTCTTCAGGAAATAAACTGGCTCTTCAGACAAGGTCAGAAAGACCAGAGCCCTTCTGCCTCAGGGCAGGGGCTGCAGGACACTGACACCATCCTGCACAGAAGCTCAGAACTGCAGCCTGCCAACCTGGCCCTCCTGGTGCTGCTGAGTCTGCGCTGGTCCCATAGACACCTCCCCAAGCACCCAGCTCTCTGAGATCCCATCTCACCCTCTCTGGACAGCTCAGTGAGCCCCTTTGGCTGTGCCTGGAAGGTGAATCCCAGCTCTGCACTCTAGGCTTGCTTGTCCTCTCTGTTTTCCCCCTGTGGAGCTCGTCCTTGAATCCAGAAGCCCAGAAAGGGTGCTCTCAGAAGGCTCTGGGAGCTTTCTCCCCTTGTCCGCACAACGGGATTACCTCTTGCTCGCTTTTTTGCTCTGTCTTGGTCTTATGAGCTTACTGTGGGCCTGCACATGTGGATTCTCAGGCAGAAGCATGCCAGGTGCTGGCTTCTCTGCCTGATGTACCGGCCATCTGCTCTGGAGCATGGTGGCCAGCACCGGAACCCTCCTTGGCTGCCTTTGCCTCAGCTCTCCTTGCCAAAGAGAGGATTAGCTGTTTTCCACTTCCTTCAGTCGATCTGCAGTTCTTTGTCCCTCAGCCTCTTCCCTATCCCTTTCTAGACTCTCAGACACTCCCGGCTAGCCAGCCTGCCTCTGGTGACCAGGTGGATGATAGGGCCAGCAAGCAAGGACCGCCTTCTTCAGAAGGATGGCTGGGACAATTCTGCAGGGTGTCTCGGGGCCTGTGGCAGGCACTGGGTCTAAGAAGGACGGCATTTCCTAGAGAAGTTGAGGGAAAGAGGAGGTGCTCACAGGTCACGTGAAGAATAGTTCAAATACCATATACTTCGGGCTGTGGCCCACTCCAGTGTTCTCCACCTAGATTTTTTTTTTTTGTATTTGTTTGGTCTGTTGTTTAGTGTTTTTTTTTTTGTGTGTGTGTGTTTTGTTTGTTTGTTTGTTTTGAGATAAGGTCTCACTATATAACTCTGGCTGTCCAGGAACTCACTATGTAGAGCAAGCCGACCCCAAACCTACAGCGAGTTCAGGGATTAAAAGGCATGAACTACCACACCTGCCTCCTCTGCCCTCACTGGCTAGCTTTGCATGTCTCTCTCTTTAGCGATGGTATAGCTCTACCTGGACAACAGATACTCTTTTTTTTTTCTTTTTCTTTTCAAGACAGGGTTTCTCTGTGTAGCCCTAATTGTCCTGGAACTAGCTCTTGCTGACCAAGCAGGCTTTGAACTCACAGAGATCTGCCTGTCTCTGCCTCCTAAATACTGGGATTATAGATGTTTGCCACAACCACCTTGCAACAGATGTTCCTTCTATTGTATTCCCTGCTCTGTGTTGTTGAGCATGTGGGACTCAAACCAACTCTCTGCAATCAAAACCCACATCCCCATGCGTTTCCCTCTACGACTACCCAGGCCACACAGAGGGTGCCTCATGGGAGGAGGCTTGCAGTGTCACACTGGAATCTCCAGTGTGCCTAAGGATACCTGGACAACTTCAGGAGAGCAATAAATGCCAAGAAGACCAGGGGAAGGTGAGTCACAGGCTGCATCGGGGCCAGGGAGAAAGAGAGCCGTGAGGTAGGGCCTACAAGGATGTGGAAGGTTGTGCAAGGACAAAGAAAGCTGTGGAGAGAAGTGGAGGGGTGTGGAGGGCTGCAGAAAGATGCAGAGCAGGCGTGTGGGAAGATGGCTGGCACTGAGTCCCACACCCGTGTGGTGATGCTTCCCATTGAGGCAGAGCCGTCCACTCAGTGTCCTGATTTTGCCCACCTGTCAGGCTTGGGGCATCTCTCAGATGAAGGGGCACCAAGGTGCTTCCTGTAGCACTTCTGGTGTGTGTGTGTGGGCTGTGGGGGATGGACAGAGCGAAATCATCTGGAGAGATAGGCTATCTAATCTGGCTTTCCGCCCCTGAGTTTGTCAGAATTAGGAAGAGCTGCTTCATGAACAGACCTGGATCTGATCATGGTCGGGGCTGGACAGAGGGCCCAGAGTGATCTGCTTCAGCCTCACAGATGCCCAAGCCAACTCAGCAAGGGACAGGGTGGTACTGCTGGGTGCTTGTTTGGTATGCCCATTGGTACATTCCCCACTGTTTCTACTCTGTTTATACAACTCATTTAAAATGTAATATATATTTAAAAATTACAGCTTAATAGTCATTTGTAACAGTCAAATTTGTAGTCATGTTAGTTATGTTTTTTAGATATACAGTTAGATAATCTTTAACACTTTAAAGACTTACAGACTACGGCATTTAAAAGGTTTTAAGAACTTAGAGTTTTCTTGACAGTGAGATATGTCTGCTTCTGGCAGCACCAATTACTTCAAAGAGGCTGATGGGCATTAAAGAAACTCATTATGGAGTTTGACTTCAATGTGACAAGGCTACCCATTTGGGCAAGAAACTGCTCTTGCCTAGACTGCTTGATGGTATGCTGTCTAACCTGAACATGCAGGACCCACAGAAAAATGACTGCTGAACTTGTTTAAAGGTGAGACAGTCCTTCAGGGTTCATGCTTCATGAAAGTTTGCCAGACATTCTGCAGAACACAGAAAAAAGAAACTGACAAATTTTGCTGGTACAAGGTAGAAAAGATCTTCAAATTTCCTGCTTCACTGAAAAGTCTGCCAGATACTACATATAGGCCTGTAGGCTGAAGATGGATGCCCCAATGTTACAGAAGAACTTTGGGTGACTGTCCAGGCAGCGAGATGTCTCTGTCAATTCTAGAGTTTTGAAAGTTACTTACAGTGCACTTCTTGTTTACTTAGGTAATATTATATCCTTTTAGGGTCTCTGATGGAGCTGAAGACAGATAGTTATAGTTTTCCTTAGTTATGATAAGAGACAAATTAGATATGAAACTTTAGACTCACAAAGAAATATTGTAACTGTAATTCTTGCTTGATATCTGTTTTTTATATGTAATTTTACTATGTTAAAATTAAAATTTTTCTTTTTATTTAGACAGAAAAGGGGAGATGATACAGAATTCCCCTGTGTATGCTAAGAATATGTTTTATTACTATTGGTTAATAAAGAAACTGCTTTAGCCTATGGTAGGGCAGAATAGAGCTAGGTGAGAAGACTAGGCTGAATGCAGGAGAAAGAAGGCGGATTCAGACAGATGCCATGTAGCTGTCAAAGGAAAAGGACCCCAGAACCTTACTGGTACGCCACAGCCTTGTGGCGATATACAGATTAATAGAAATGGGTTGATTTAAAATGTAAGAGCTAGCTAGGAATATGCCTGAGCTATTGGTAAAACAGTGCAGTAATTAATATAGTTTCTGTGTGATTATTTGGGTCAGGGAGGCAGGAAAATGAAAGCAGTCTCCATTTACACTTCTGAGGACCAGAGTCATTTTTCCTTACAGACAAAGGAAGGGATGCTGGAAGACAAGACTAGATGAGAGCCCTTGTGAAAATTTTCTCCCCAGGGAGATGTACAAAATGTACACCCCTTTCTCATAAGGTTCCAGCAAAAGACCAAAGTACAGTTCTACTAAAATTCACCTTGGGAGAAGCAATGAGTTTGTTGGACTTATTTATAGATCACAGGTGAGGCATTACTACCTGGAGTGTGGAAACAGCCTAACGGCTGCATTGGAAAGTCTTCACACAGCATGGATCATGGCTTCCTGCTAGCCATGAAGATGACCTCCAGCTCAGTTAAGTTCCTCAGCCTATGTACTCTCCAGTATCTCCCAACTAAGGCCTGTACATTTAGGACAGAAATGCATACAAAAGTCTGAGAGTGGCCCCTGGAATTTCAGGGGAGATGCCCTTCTTCTCTGAGGGAACCTCAGTAGTCCACAGGCCCAATCATGGTAGGCCTTGTAAGCAGGCACAACTGATCTGATGGAGATGGCGACAGCTCTGCTCAGAGTATTATGTCATACAACAGGAGCTGATGAGGCCAGAGCCTCCCTTCCTGCCTCAATGGGTGGGAGAACCCTGAGAGTCGACTCCTCCAGCTCTAGGAGAGGTCTGAGTGGGGTTGGTGCTATGGGATGCCTCTCAACTAGAGGGTAGCACTACTAGGAGGTGTGGCCTTGTTGGAGGAAGTGTGCCACGGTGGAGGGGAGCTTTGAGGTCTCATATGCTCAAGCTATGCCTAGGGCAGCTCTAACTTTCCTTCTGTTGCCTATGGATCAAGATGTAGAACTCTCAGCTCCTTCTCCAGCACCGTGTCTGCTTTCATGCCACCATCTTCTCACCATGCTAATATGGACTAAACCTCTGGAACTGTAAGCCAGACCCAATTAAATGTTTTCCTTTATAAGAGTTGCTGTGGTCATGGTGTTTCTTCACAGCAATAGAATCCCTAACTAAGACAGTTGGGCATATTGCATTTGAAACTAGAATCATCTAGTAAGTTCTCCTTTATGACAAAGGGAAGCAAGCCTAGAACACTATTTGGTGACCTTCCAGTTGGCAGATGCCGGAAGGCTCCAGTTGAGCCTGTGCCTAGTCTGGTATTCACACCACCATTTTCAGGCCTTTCTGTATAACACACATGGGAGGGGCAAATCCAACTTTGTAGACAGATGGGGGACCCACGGCAAGGAGCCCTGTGTCCTCATCTGCATGGTCATAGCAGGGGAGAGAATCTAGAGCAAGGCTCTGGGGCATTTGAGGTTGGAGTATGTATCTTTATTTGGCTTCCTACAAACGGCCTTTGGGGAAAGAGCTTGTACCTTCTCCAGCAAGGCAAACGGTGGGGTTCGGTTAGAGTATTTGACCGTGGTGATCATTGCTGGGATGGGGTGACCTGGCTTTTTACCAGCTGAGCTCTATGAAGACTCACCTTCACGCGCTTGGCTGACTGTACACCCCTTGCACAAATGGCTTCGTAGGCTGCACCCGAGCCTGCAGCCAACGTGTCATGTCTTCAGACAAAGCGAGGCTGTTTTCCAATCGGGGCCCTAATTGTGTCTCAGCCTCAGCACCCTAGATGGAGTCCAGCAATTTTGGTTGAGGCTCTCCCTGCTCTAACTACAAGTACCAGTTAGAAAGGGGAGATGTGGGGATGGGCTGAGCTATAAATAGGATGTCTGGTCCCTGGAGGGCAGGCTTCTCGGGGTGAGGCATCTGAGAAGGGTTTGTGCAACAGAGAAGAACGGTGTAGCTGCGGAGATGGGTCTGGGAATTCCCACTTCCCTTCCCACTCACCCACCCAAGCCTGCAATAGAATTATCTTTCCTGCTGCCTGACATGCGGCCAGACACTGATAAGCTGGGCTCGGAGGTGGCCCTGCTGTTGAAAAGGGATGGTGTTTCTCACAGAGCAGGATTAACCTCGGTCACTAATTAACTCAGCTGTTTCCCGTCAGGGCAGTCCCTCCTTCCTGCATATTCCCACCCTGGTTGGAAGAAAACTTGAGGTTCCACTGTATCCACACATGAGTGACCCTATGAGTGACCCTATGGGTGACCCCAGGGTCAGAATGCGCAACCTTGCCTGTGGGTGAGGGCTGCATGCCACAGCGGTAGGCCAGGCCTGAAGCAGCTCCCAAGGAAGCCACATGTGAATTTTGCCTCCAGATTAACACACTTGGCTTGTCTACAAAAGGGGGAATGTGGGTTAAAATTGGGGTCAGCAAGCTATGGTTGCTGTGGCTTCCATGTTGTGGCCATAACATCCAGGCTGTCCACAGCTGGTGTATCTTACCGAGCTAACGACTTCACAGCGGGCTGAATAATGCACCAGCATCTGCCGCCCGTATATGGTCACTTGGAAGAGGCTGGTCCAGACTAGAGTCCACTGGGGACTCTAGAGTTAATTGGGAAGTACAGACAGCAGTACAGACAGCAGTACAAGACTGTGGGAGCAGGGTCTCCAATCAAGAGCAGTGGGAGAAATCAGAGCTTGACAGATAAGCATCCTCGGATCTCTTCTGGGTTATACTGATGAATTTTCCAGAGCAGGCAGAAGCCATGTACAAGTTAAGGGCTTACTCCAGCCTACTGCCTACCCTATGTGATTCATTTCCAAGGACCTGACTCCTTGCTCTCCCATCAGCACGCTCTCTCTCTCTCTCTCTCTCTCTCTCTCTCTCTCTCTCTCTCTCTCTCTCTCCCTCCCTCCCTCCCTCCCTCCCTCCCTCCCTCCCTCCCTCCCCCCTTCTCTCTCTTTCACACACACACACACACACACACACACACACACACACACAGTCACCTACATTAGAACTGTCTGTGGGGTTGAGGGTATTTTTCATTCACCCCTCATCTCCCAGTATGGTCTCAGAGCCACCAAGGAGGTTCAGGTAACAGTTAAAGCTAAGATTACAGAGTGCACACTCTGTGCCCACCCGGGAGACTTTCACAGCACGTGTTTGTTCCCTGCTTTGCCATAATCCAGTACCGAAGAAGCTGAGGTTAGATAGGAAAGAGATCGCTTAAATTCACCTAACAGGCCTGCATGGTCCTGTAGGAGCTGGTTCATCTGTCTCCCAGAGGGTTGAAATGTGTCCTTCACCAATCAGTGGTGGAGGAATGTGTTATTCGTTTGCACATTTAAACTCCCTGAGTTTCATCAGAACTTTGGGAGCTGGAGACGTGTCTTCAAACCCTGTAGAAAGAATGGGTTCAGAAACCCCATTGGCTATATGGTCTCTTCTCAGAACTTCTAATGCCATGGCCATCACAGAATCCAGAGGCTTCTGTGTAGCTACTATGTTGCCTTAATCATGTTGAACATTGGAGCTTGATGTTGGCGCTGGATTCCACCATGACCCGCCTTGACCCTACGTGCCTGTGTCCTGTGCCATTCTGAACTCGCCTCCCCGCCTTGTGGCCCATTTACCTCAGAATCTTTGTGCCTGCGCCTTTAGTCACCGCTGTCTTTGCCCATGGGCTAGGGTGAGGCCGGAGAGGACTTGCCCTCTGCACAGAAAGATGCTGTCTCCATCCCTCCCGCCCACCCTCTGTCCAGCAATTGCTCATGGCCTCTGAGGTGACGGAGACTTTCCTGTGGATGGACTCACTCAGCCTGGCAGCCAGGGCAACGTGGGCTTTCTGGAACAGTAATCTTGGTTTAGGAGGGGGAAATGTAGGTCAGCTATCCAGATTAGGCAATCGCTGACTCGCCTTACCCCAGGCCTCCCTGAGCAGCCCGTCTCTCAGGGAAGGACTTCTCCAAATCCATACCCACCACCCATCCCAAAGGAAGCCTCTGCTTTTCTTTACAAGAAGCAGTCTGGCGACAAGTCCCAAATCCAGCCACCAGCGGCCTCAGTGAAGGAAGAGCTGGTGAGTCATCCAAGTTAGGGATAAAGACATCCCAAAGCCCAGATGTGGAGACCGAGTCCAAACTCCAGTCTGACACTCCCTATCCTCCCCCGGATCCTGACTCTACCTCAGAGCTGCACAGCAGGCAAGGCGTCCATAGCTTCAGGAGCGCGAGGCTATTGTAAGAATCAAGTGTGGTGTTAGGTCTGCATCGGGTCTGCAGCCCCCCCCCCCCCCAGGCCATATGTTCCATTTCAGGATCTGTTTGTGGTACCATACCACCATTTATTCATTCATTCATTCATTCATTCATTCATTCATTCATCCATTATTTATAGGAACTTGCCTGTCTATATGGGAAGAGGAACAGGGAACCAGGAGCCAGGAACCTTGATCTCTCACTTAGCCACACACACAGCCCCCGATGTGGGCAACTCTTGACTTCTGCAAGCCTTCCATGCTCTCCCGGTTGGTTTATTCTGAGGTATAGAAGACAGCATACGTCTGAAAGAATTATATAAACTGTTGCCTTTTCCATTGCTCTCTCCAAACATCATCTGTCGACCCCACTTTCAACCAAGCATTGATAATTGCTTTAATTTGTTCAAAACGTAAGCAAAAAAGAAATCCTGTGTTTTGTATCCAGGATGTCCGGTGGCTGGTCTAAAGGAAGGCCCACAGTGCCGTCCTTTGCAAAGACAGTTCCAGTCCCTCCTGGTGTCAGGAGAGAAGTTCTCTAGCCTAGTGGGTCTCAGAGGCTATAAGACCACCAGCCGCCTCCACGGCCTGACTGAAAACTGGCCTGAGGCCTTGGCTTTGAACTATCCACCCTGGAATACCTTTACCGTCCCAGCCCCAATTTGACGCAAATGTGGCCATGCTCTTAAGTCATACTCTTAAGGTCTATGCTAAGAACTGGTTTCTGCTTCCCAAGAGGGCGTCTGGAAGGCCTGGATGGGAAGGCGAGGTGTGGCCAAGTCAACGAGGGCTTTATTCATGGTAAGGGTGACTCTAGTTACACGTTGGGGGACCCTCAGATGAACAAGCCTGGGAATAGCCTTCTATGATCTGACACGTGTGGGGTAAAGGAAAATAATCTCCCACTCCATAACCCCACTCTGTCGTCTCTCCTTCTGGCTCATGCAGAGTAATTTTTCTTTCACGTGTCAACCCTCCAGATATCTATCTGCAGGCAGCTGGTGAGGAAGAGAGTGTCTGAGGAGAACAGATGGCCGCCTCTCAGGAAATCCCAGCTTTGAAGCAGATAGGAGGAAAACTTCCCTTGCCACCTGGTGGGGAAAATGGTGTCCGTCTCCAGCAACCGGGGGAGAGCGAGGTCAGAAACAGGGACCATACTGGGGAGGATTTATTCAGGACAAAGGCCTCAACCGTTTGCTCAAAGCCAGCTGCACACAGTCCTACCATGCCCGATGTCAAGCCACCAAATGGTACCATGGGCCACAGCTGGGAACAGGGCATCAGCCATCTATGGCCAATACCACTGCCTGCTCACGGTCAAAAGAATTTGACTGGCAGCTAGGAGTCAGATTAGGCCTGCTAGGACCTGCAGGAGCAAAGGAGAGGGTCAATCCAGAGGTCCCAGAATAGGGACTTCTATCAGATTGTTCCCAGTGTCACCCTGGGCAGGCACAGACCTGTGAACCCACCGAATCCCTGAGACAATCCTATTGGTTCTCATGTCACAAACCAGGAAATTGAGTCATTGCCCAAGGAGCGCCAGGCTCTCAGAAAATGTTCTATTTCACCTCCCTCTTGAGCAAGGAGAGAAAAGGAGGCAGTGCCTGGACCTCAGGTTTGCAGGGAGAGGAGCCCCTGGGGGACAGGAATGCCAGCGGAGGAGTCAGGTAGCCAGCCATGGGGAAGCTGGAGGCTAGCTGCTGGGTACCTTTCTTCTGTTCCTCCCCTTGGTTTTCGAGGTCCACAAACTCTGCAGCTCCCTACCTGGGGTGGGAAGTCAGGCTGCTGCTGTTGAGACCTGCAAGAGTGGAAAGTCTGCAGCCTGGATCTGCTGCTTCTCATTAAAACCAACCTCCTTGTTGACAAAAATAAAGGGAACCAAATCAATGCCAGCACGCACCATCTGCGGGTTGCTTTAATTTTCCAGCGAGGAGCTAGAGCCCAGGGATCCAAACTGGCCCAAGCCCATAGGCTTCAAAGAGTATGGGGGCAATCCTAAATGGGAAGGGTCTTTGGCTGGGTGCCCTAGTGAATGAGAACACCTCCTTAGGGGGCAGCAGTCAGAGATGCCCAAACCCAGGGTCTCATTAACACTCGTTTCCCAACATTCTGGTACATTTTCCTTGGCGCACGGCTTGAATTTTCCTAACCCAGAGGTGACAGGAATGCAGAATGGATGTCATGGTGAGCTTGCTGCAGTGCCAGCAGTTTTGAGCCTAAGAGGCCACCGATGGGTGGCCAGCTCGTGGTGCCGGGTACCTGAGAGGACAGCGCCTGAGAGGCAAATAGGACAAAGCAGCAGGGCAGGGGTGGGCACCATGCAGGGCTGATACTCATCTCCCCTCCACCAAGCTGAGATTCCAGCCTGCCCCTCACAGTTCCGAGTTTCTGGTTTCCAGAGCCAATTGGACATGGAGGAACTACTCTGTAGTATTCTGTGTCTTGAAGCTCTTGGAACCAAACAGCACCACCTGAGGACCGAGATAACACCAGTGTATTCTCCCATGGTCTTAGAGACCAGAGGTCAGGATGGCAGGCGTGGAAGGGTCAGCTCTGTCTGGGAGTTCCTGGTCTCAGTATCTCCTGCTTATCCCATCTTTACATGGCCTCTCCTCCTCCTCTCTGTGTGTCTCTTCTCTGTGCTTTTCATGTAAGGGCACCTGTTATTGGATTCAGTGCCACCTGAGCTATCCATGCTGATGTTGTCATGTGAGTTTTTACTGATACCTGAAATCACCCTTTTTCCAAATGAGGTCAAGGCCACAGCTGAAGGCCCACCTAACTAAGCTCACTTTGCCAGATAATCATGACGCCATTCCCTGCTTCTTCTCTGTCTAGCTTCCCTGGGGATGGTGTCCTGCTTTCTTTTCTCTTTCTGTACATCCTCCTGCCCATTTCTCCTAGCCATTCAGAACAGACCAGAAGACACTTTTCACGTCCAGTGTCTCCCAGAAACTCACTGAACACTGGCCCAAGCCTGACCTTCTCTGATGTGGACGTGGGTGGTCTAAGGGTCTCACATGATGCTTGGGAGGGGACTAGAGCTGGACAGGCCTAGGCAGACTTCTCATCTACTCCCAACCTCACCCTGCAAATCTCCCCAAGGCTTACTCCTTTTCCTGTATCCATGCTACCTGGAGCATCCTACACTTCTTGTTGCAGATTGTCCAGGACATTGACATAGTGGAACTGTTCCCACACCCACGACCGTCAGGGTTTCTAGCTGTGTTTTTACTCTGTGGATGATCTGGTCAAAGCACCTTCCAGATTCATGTGTTGGCTAGTTTTATGCCAACTTAACACTATCTTGGGTCATTTTGGAAAAGGAAACCCCAGCTGAAAAAATGCTCTCAGCACACTGGCCCAAGGGAAGTGTGTGGTGTATCTTTTTGATTGATGACTGATGTAGCTGGAGCTAGATCACTGTGGGTGATGCATCCCTGGGTTATTTAAGGAAACAGGTTGAGCAAGCCATGGACAGCAAGCCAGGAAGCAGAGTTCCTCTGCTTTAGTTCCTCATTCAGGTTCCTATTCGAGTTCCTGCCCTGACTTTCCTTCATGTTGGACTACAAGCTGTAAGCTTAAATAAACCTTCCCTCCCAAGGGCTTTTGGTTGTGGTGTTTTATCAAAGCAATAGAAACCTAGTTAAAGCACACCAGAACTCCCAGCTTGAGTTTGTTAGGAACGTGCACATAGGGTTGGCTGGTTCCTCATTAGGGCGAGAGGGAGACCTGACTGCTGTGTCTTCTATGTCCTCTTCTTCCTGAGTCCAGCTGGGATGGTGGCAGCAGGTGTGCAGGTTTTTCTGGTTGTGTCTCCACCTGTTTAGGAATGGCCTAGACCCTGTACCTCTTCCTCATTCCAACCCATGATAAGGGAGATGCCTGGAGAATGTGCCGCTGGGTCATTAGTTACTGAGCCCAGGCCCACCACTGGTTCTTCCTACATATCCAGCTCTTCCCAGCCAACTCCATCTCAGTTCATCTGAGATACCCTGTACTCTAGGCTGTCTCCTTGGCCAAGAGGCCTCATGAGAGCTGTGTCCAAGTGTCCTGGGACTCCTGTTACAAAATACCACAGATTGGGTAGCTTAAAAAGCAAGCTCATTCTCATTGAGATCTAGAAACTACCTACCAGTCTAATATCAGGGTGTAGACAGGACCATATGCTCTCTAGAGCAGTAGTTCTCAACCTGTGGGTTGTAACCCCATTAACAACGTTCTATCTCCCCCCAAAATTTACATTATGATTTATAACAGCAGCAATATCACAGTTATGATGTAACAATAAAAATAATTTTGTGGTTGGTGTCACCACAACATGAGGAACTACATTAAAGAGTCACGGCGTTAGGGAGGTTGAGAACCACTGCTCTAGATGCAGCTGAGTTAGCCCATCTAGAGTCTCCAGGGGCAGATCTTCCACCTGCCTGGCTCCTGGTGGCTCCAGATCCCATGGCTTTATGTGAGCATTACCCAGCTGCTCTACCATCATCACAAGTTTGTCGATAATCTTCTGCCTTCCTCTTAGGAGAATACTCTTGAGGGCATCTGGGCACCACCGAACAACTCAATATGGGCTAACTCAGCTGCATCTTTCCAGAACTTTCTCCTAGGCATGACAACAGTCCCAGGCTGTGGTCCTCTCCACTGTCAGCCACTGGGGGCACCCACCCCTTGTCTCGACCTCCTTCCCCTCACACCTGCCCCATTGTGCAGCAAGCTGAGCATCACCTTCATCCAATCTGCAAGGATGCAGCTAGGGCATGAATCTTAGGGAACATGCTGGCGGTGGGACTCTGGATCTCTACCTGGAAACCCTATGGCTCTAAGTGCCGCTTGAAGGTCCTGGATGCTCTTTTGCTATGGCTCAAGTGGGGACCAAAGATGAGGGGGCGGCAACTGGAACTGAGGAAATACTTGTTTGTAAGATGAGGCCATGAGTTTTCTCTCTAGAACCTACCAAAAGCAGGTGGACATGGGGCTAGAGGGGTTGCTCAGTGGTTACAAGCACACATTACCCTCACAGAGGACATGAGTTTTCTCTCTAGAACCCACCAAAAGCAGGTGGACATGGAGCTAGAGAAGTTGCTCATTGGTTACGAGCGCACATTACCCTCACAGAGGACATGAGTTCAGGCTTCAGCACTCACATTTGATGTCTTCAGCTCCAGGGGACCTGATGTCCTCTTTTGGTCTCCTCAGACACCTGAACATGTGTACTTACTAACTCTCTCTCACACACATAAACACATACATAAAAATACTAAGACTTTCTTTTTAAAGGGACATGAACATGGTGATGTAAGCGTGTATCATCAGGGCTGGGGGACTGGAGACAGAAGGATCCCTGGGGCTCACTGGCCAGCCAGGCTAGAATACCCTGGTGAGCGCCAGGTCTCGGCCAAAGACTTGATCTCAAAAAAGAAAAAGCAAAATAATTGTCTCCTAAAGAATGCCACTAAGGTTGACTTCTGGCCACCGCATATATACCCATTATTCACAAGCATGTGTACCTGCATACATGTGCTTGCAGTCACACACACACACACACACACACACACACACACACACACACAATATTAAGGGGTCAGGTAGGTAGATTGTTCTGGAGTCTCACCAATGTCACCATCCTCCTTTTCTTCATCCTGTCCCTCCCTGACTTCTTCTCACCCTCCCTTAATTTAATACATCATTCTCTCAGGCCAAGCTTCCCTATGAACCAAGCTCAATGACTTTAAGGAACAAGTGAATTCAGCTTCTGGGTGAGACTCGTTTGAGAGACTTGCTTTAAAGGCTAGATCCCATTTTTAAATTTCCTCTTATGGAAGAAAATCTAAGAGGACAGATATTTCCATTAAAAACATTGGTTTAATGCTCAAAATGAAAACAAATAAAGTTAGAGCCTTCTGGAAAAACCAACAGTCCCAGCTGGAGTTTGGCAGGCACGGCCATCTCACACTGCCCTCAGCCCAGTGGCCAGTCCATTTGCCAGCGAGGCCTCCTGCTGGGAATAGGCTCTCGGGGCACAGGAAGCTGGGTGGCATCTACCCTGGCACCCAGCTGCACAGCAGCCCCTATTTGCCCTTTGTTCCGGGCCACAGCTGTAGAGCCCAGCATCTTCTTGGCTCAAGGAGATGGAGGGACTAGAGGGCTTGGGGCACAGTGCCTGTCTTACTGTGCCGTGACTGTAATGGGTTGACCAGTGGCACCATGTTCTAGGCTTGCATCTTAAGCCTTGGGGTTAAGAATGCGACTTAATTTGCAAATGGATTATGCAGATGCAATTCAGTTAAAGACCGTGAGATGGTGGTAGGGACATCTTGGACTGCATGTGTCTGTCACAGATGTCCTTGCTAGAAAGACCTAGAGCAGACAAGGTGGTGTGGAGACCAAGGTGAACTTTGGTTCCCTGTCAGAGAAACCTGTCACCAACAGGAGGAGAGGAGGTATGAAGGGTCCTCCAAGTGCCTCTAGAAGCCAGGTGACATGACACACATTAACTTGCAGTCTTGGGGCTGGAGTGGCGGCTTTTGTTGCTTTTAGTTCCAGGTTTGTTCGAGTGGAAGCCCAAGGCGCTTTGGTGTGGCCACTGTCCTAGAACTGAGAGCACAGCTCAATGCTGCTGCCAGTGAGTAGGGTTGTATCCACACAATCAGGATGCCTGCCTGGCCAGGTTGTCCCAATGCCCGGGGTGAAGAATGTACTGGGGTCAAGCGAAATCACCACAGGCTGGGTTCAGAGCATCTACCGCTTATTCTTCAGTTGACCTCATAACCAAGAACCACGTTAAGACATATCTACAGCTCTGGGAGAGCTCAGGGTGTGCTCACTGTACTTGGGGGACCCAGTTCCAAATTTCACCAGAACCGTATGAAGTGACATCAGTCAACAACCTAATATCCTCAGGCCTCAGTGTGGGTCAGATGCTGGGCAGATAGGTGGGACCAGAAATCCATGACACACACCCCTTTTGTGCCTTGCTCAGGAGAGTTCCAGGGCTTGGGGAGGCTTGCCTACAGCTGAGCTTTGAGGGATCCTTAAGATGTATGCACACAGGAGTAGTGGCTGCTGGGAAGGAAGGAAGGATACAGAACCTGACTGTTAGCAGCAACAGGCGTTATCATAGATCTGGACAGGTTCAAAGCTCCGCTGTCCAAGATCAGCTGGGTCCCTAAGGCCCCAATTTGGTCATTTTTGAAACTGGAGTAGTTGCTTTTGAATCCCTCATAGTGGATGCTCAATTTCTAGGGCTAGACGGGTGACCGGGGCGTCAGTAGTAGCTGTGTAGAGGAAGTGTGTACGGAGGTGCTAGTGGAGGGAGAGTAACGTCTCTATGGCAGAACTGGTAGAGCCCCATTCTTCTCCCATGCTGGTCATCTTGGACCCTGGTTCCTCTCTGTGGTCTGTGAAGGGCAAAGGGGGACGGGGCTCATGCAGGTGTGAAGGGCTACATTATTCTTGGCTGAAGGCATGCCATGATGGCCAGTGTCTGGGGCGACATTTGTGCATGATCTGTGGGCCCCTGCAGCCCTTGCTCCCTGGAGTTCCAGGACATTGTTGTCCATCCTTGACCCTGCCTTCTCACCCCTAGTCCAGATCTCCTCTATTTATGCTCTGCTGTTTCTCTATTGCTGTGATAAATACCATGACCAGAAGCAACTTAAGGAGGAGAGGGTTTATTTGGCTTACAAGCCCCAAGCACCGTCCATCACTGAGGGACTCAAGTGGTACCCGGAAGGTGGGGACTGAAGCAGAGACCGTGGAGGAACGCTGATAAGATTGGCTCGCGCCCAGTCTCACATTCCGCTATCCTTTCTATATCTCCCAGGACCCCCTGTCCAGGGATGGCGCCACCCACAGTGGGCTGAGCCCTCCCATGCCAATCATATCAACAACAACAACAACAACAACAAAAAATGACACACAGGTATGCCCACAGGGAAATCTGGGAAATTCCTCAGCTGAGGTCCTTTTCTCCTAGATGACTGTGGTTTGTGTCAAGGTGACAAAGACTAATCCATACACCTTCCTAGAAGTGACTGTTTTCTGAGTGCAGGTGCCACAAGGCCTCTTCCTCCTGGGACTTTATCCATCCCCAAACTCCCCACACAAGGGCTGGCTGGCTGGCTCGGCAGGAGCTGCCCACAATCCTGGCCACCATGCACATCCCGTCCTGCGGGGCAGATCTGGTGAGATCAGAGTCTTGTGTGGGAGGGTCGTCACAGACAAACAGGGATTTAGATGATTTTTGGTGACTTCACTGATCCTGTGGACAGTCCTCTGCAGTATGGTGCTATCTCTACCTCTGCAGACGGTTCTTAAAGAGACAAAACAGGAATTTCTCCCATGGACATTTTCCTTGGCCTGCAGTCTCAAACCGGCTCTGTAAAACAGACTACGGGAGACGATCCGTGCGCCAGCTGCCACCGTCTGGAAAACGCATCTCAGGACGCTGTCGTCTGATTCTCTGCAAACTTGCTTTTCATGCCAAAAGTCAGCCTACTGTCTCCTGGGCTGTTTTGCCTGGAAATCCCATCATTTTTCAAAGGCTTGTTTGGCAACGGTGGGGAAAGGCTAGCCAGACTAGGTTAAAGAAGCCAGTCTTGGTGAACAGGACATGGAAACATCTTGGTGCAGGGAGTGGCTGGACACACAGAAGGAAAAATCCAGGGCTATCCTGTCCCCTCTGTCCTAAACCTGCTGCTTAGCTTCTCATCTGAGTCTTTGGGAATCCCAGAGTCGGTTTCACACCTCAATTCACAGGGGACGAGCATCTCATGTGTCCAGGGCTTGCAGTGGTGGCGTGTGCAACTGTGGCATTGGCCTGACCTCTGAACACCAGCTGAAGGATGGATGGATAGAGCTCTTCCCTGGGCACAACACAAAGGCCACCCTGCTGGCATGAATATCTCTAGCCATAGCTCAGTGCCACAGCTAATCCATGACTTTCTGTACCTACTGTAGAGCCACAGAGGCCTGTGACCTGTTGGAGGGCCAGCGGCCCCACTTGAGGACAACTGTCCTGTATACTCTATACGTTCTGAGGAGGAGAGAAACACATCCTACTCCTCAGAGTTCCTCCTGTGCCTCTTCTTCCCCTGGAGTCTCAGGTAAAGGTCCAATGACCTTCCCCGCCCCCTCCTTCCAGGAGAGCACAGCTATAGTGCACAAGTCTAACCATGATGGACTCCTGCAAGCGGGCACAACTGACCTGATGATAATGGCAGCTGCTTTGCTTGCAGGACCGTGTTCTACAACAAGGGGTAACGGTGTGTGTGATTGGCTGGGACATGCAGGGGCCAAAATGGAGGTCAGCCCTTCCATTTTGGCATGCCAATAGCAGGTGCACAGGGCCAGGCGAGACGGAAAGATAAAGATGAAAGCACAAACTTCTCCCGTGACCACGGACCCTGGTGCAACATTGACAGCTGGTGTGGGTGCAGTCCACAGGCAGCTTGCAGCCCCTAGAGTCTAAAGTCATGCTGGCAATCAGTCCGAACAACGAGTAGATTTCCAAGGACTCTCCATTATAACAAGATGCCAATGGGCACAGGAGGATGCTGGGTATGGGACTGCCTGTGCCTGAGCAGGATGAGCAGATGCTCCTGCTGGGAGGCAGGTGTTTGGAGTCTGTCTACCAGGAAAGGATAAGAATCCTGCACCTAGTGAGCAGCTGCGGGGACTGGGCACTCATCTTGGCTCTGCCGCAATGAACTGAGTCGTAGATTTGGTGCTCTGGGCAGGACCCTTGCCCTCTCTGACTTGCAGCTTCCTCACCTGTAGATGGGAGGAGTGAGCTCACTTGTTATGTGGACCTGATGTAGTTTGGGGACTGTGTGGGGTAGTGTCAGCCGACCTTGGTGAAAGTCTCACGGGTGACTGAGGTTTTCACATCCCCATGGAACTCAACAATGGAAGGGTAGCCCATCTTCCTATCGCTCTGGGCCTACATCAAAGCACCCAACTGGGAGATTTTTTTCTGAGTTTCCTGGTGAGATAGGAACTCATTTCTCCCAAATTCAGGTTTGGACCCCATTGGAACTTTGTTTGCCAGCACGGCCCAGTCACTGTGTGGCTTACTCCTCAGAGAAGATAAAACATGTATCTTAGGGTGTCTATTGCCTTGGCAAAACAGCATGACCAAAGCAACTTGGGGAGGAGAGGATTTATTTGGCTTACAATTTATCATCAAAGGAATCAATATTGGGACTCACGCAGGGAAGGAACGTGGAGGCAGGAGCTGATGCAGAGGCCACAGAGGGGTGCTGCTTCCTGGATTGCTCCCCATGGCTTGCTCAGACTGCTTTCTTATAGAACCCAGGATGACCAGTGCAGGGATGGCACCACCCACAGTGGGCTGGCCATTCCCCAACCAATCACTAATCAAGAAAATGCCCTACAGCTGGATCTTACAGAGATATTCTCATGAGGTCCCCTCCTTTCAGATAACTCTAGCTTGTGTCAAGTTGACATAAAACTGTCCAGCACACGTCTGTGTCATGAGCCACAAACCCAGGACCTTGGAATGTACACTTAAGTTGGCTTCTCAGGGACCAGCTTCCAGACTGTCAGAAGAGAAGCTCCTGTGTGCTTGGGGAAAAGTGAGGCATTCCCCAAGGTAGAACTGGGAAGGCCACACTGCTGGGAACCGTGTTGCTGACCTGACACAGCACTACCTGTCCATAGCGAGAGGCTGATCTTCTTGTAGGTTGGAGCAGTGCCACTCCAGATCAAAGGGGTGTGGCGGGGCCTCGTGGAGTGCCAGAGAGAAAGTTTCACTCAGTGAGGTGCATGGGAAAGAGAGGGTCAGAGGTCTCAGATTAATCAACACACATGCATGCATATAGTACATGTAACACACACATGAACACATGCACTTAACTCATATACATCTTACACAATGCACATATACTTTACATCTGTGCGCACACACCTTATACATGTACATATGCATGCATACATCCCACACGACATGCACACACAGGCACACAGGATACACAACATACACATATGTACATGCCCCACATGTGTATATATACACACACGTACACATCTCACTGCCATTCATACACCTCCCACACATACACACGGATTCCCTAACCATTTATCTGAACTATGAACTATACGAGGTGACTTTTAACATTTACTGCACCTTGCCTGGGTTTGTAATCTTGCTTCTGCTCTCATGCTTGCCTTTACCTCTCCTCTCTCTGTTCTGCCTTCTTACACAGCCTCTGAGCTACACCCCAACCCTCCTCCTCTCTTCTATGCCCTGTGCAATGACCACTGTAGGGTATGTCCCACACGTAAGCAAAGTGTGGCTGGAGTTAGTACTAGTCACCTATGTTCAGATTCAAGAACCAGAGCACAGCCATCCTAGCAATTCCTTTCAGTGACTGTACCCTCTGACTGCCTCTGCCCCCTGACTGCCTGTCCCCTGACTGCCTGTACCCTCTGACTGCCTCTGCCCCCTGACTGCCTGTACCCCCTGACTACCTGTACCCTCTGACTGCCTGTCCCCTGACTGCCTGTACCCCCTGACTACCTGTACCCTCTGACTGCCTGTCCCCTGACTGCCTGTACCCCCTGACTACCTGTACCCCCTGACTACCTGTACCCCCTGACTGCCTGTACCCCCTGACTGCCTGTACCCCCTGACTGCCTGTACCCCCTGACTACCTGTACCCCCTGACTACTTGTACCCCCTGACTGCCTGTACCCCCTGACTGCCTGTACCCCCTGACTGCCTGTCCCCTGACTGCCTGTACCCTCTGACTGCTTCTGCCCCATGGCTGCCTCTACCTCCTGACAGCCTGTACTCTCCTGGTTGGAAGAATGGTGAGAAGTAAGGGCATTTAGGGACTCTCACAGCAGCCTCAAGATGTAAGAGAGGAAAGGAGTCCCAGTCAGGTCCCCATCACTCCAAAATCCTCCCTGACTGCAATGTGTTCAAAAGCCACAATGGCTTTGAGTCTGAAAGCCCTTCTTAATTCACTCTGATTCTTTCTAAACAAACCCTGAAGCTCTTGGAGAAGGGCAGGGCTGTGAGTCAGACATTAGCAGGGCCTCCTGGGCCTGGAGAAATCTGGGAGAAACTCCTGTCTCTCTTCGCTCTGAATGGGGAGCTGTCAGCTCTGGAAGGAGACTTCTCCCTTGGCCTCCTTTTCCTTACAAGTGGCTGGGCTGCCAGGGACAGTAGGCAGAGGGTGGGGTGGGATTTGAGGCTAACTTCATCTAATAACGGGGTTACCCTATGTCCACTTGAGGACCCTCTGGGCATCCTTGACAATCTAGTTGGGGGAGAGGTGGAAGGCGGGTCCCTAACGCTAGGTTGACCTGTCAGTCACAGTCTAGGGAGCCCCTTCTGGCTGAGTTGCTAGTTGAGTCTCCGCCCAGAAGAGGAGCTCTCGGAACTCCTCCTTAAAGAGAAAGTTCGGCATGGTAGAGCAATCTCTCTCTTTTGAACTTAAGCGATCAAACTTTGGCCAGGGAGTGGGGCGGGGGGCTCAACGCTGGTTCTTGGAGTCTGTCCACGTCGGGGCACCTGGGGCGGGAAGAATAGAGGACCAGGGTGGGCCATTGGGCTCCGGAGGCCGCCGCCCAGAGCGGGGAGAAAGAACGGGGGGCGCCGCCCCCGTCCCACGTCCGCTCCCGCCCCGGGCCAGCCCCTTCCTCGCCGCGACTCGCCCGCTGTCCCCACCCCCTCGCCCGCGGCGCCCAGTGGGAGGCGGGGGCCGGCTTTGCAGAGCGGGGCGCCGGGCTCTGATTTGCTGCGGGCGTTGGGGATCGACAGCCTCCGCCGAGTCTGCCAGCAGTGAGGGAGGGAGGGAAAGGGGGAAAAAGTGCTGGGCGCCGAAGGCGAGGTCCGCACTCCTCGTCCCCGCGGCTGGCGCAAGACCTCACTCCAGCTGAGCGCCCACGGGGATCGGGTCGCGGGGTGGCAGCGGCGAGGAGGCCAAGGGACTAGGAGGAGGACAGGGCGCGCGCGAGCAGCCAGCGAGGGGGTCCCGGCCGTCCCGGGCCAAAGTCGATCCCCGCGCCGTGGGCGAGCGCGCCCGCCGCCTCTTCCAGGACAGACACCGCCGCGGGGGAGAAAGGGCGGGCGCCGAGCTTCCTATGACTCCCTGAAGTTGTCGCGCTCCTCTCTGTGTCCGCCACACGGGCCGTGTCCCTGGTCCCGTGCATCGCGTGCGCCTCCCCGCTCCCCGGCCCGCTCACCCCGCTGGTATGGACGTACACACCCGCTGGAAAGCTGTGCGCCCGGGCGCCCCGCTCCAGTCCCCGCCGCTGCTCCTGCTCCTGCTGCTGCTGTGGGCGCCGCCTCCGAGCCGCGCAGGTAAGGGCGCTCAGGACTCAGGGGGACCGGGCCTCCGGGACTGTAGAACGCGCCGCTGTCATCCCAGGCGCTTTCGCCGCTGGCCTCCTTTGAGCCAGCAGAACTTTCCCCCTTGGCCTGTGGAATGCACCGGGCAAGACAACGAATACCATTCGTTGGGGGCCCGGGAGAGGGAACCCGGCCAACTCCATCCCCACGGGCGTACCGCCCCCTCCTCAAAAGGGCCAGTTGGGTGGGGCTGTCGCGCGAGCCAAGGAAGAGTTCGCCTAGTGTTTGATCCGAGCAGAGGTGGTCACACTTTTGTCCCCAAACCTCACATTCACTGTCCCACATCACAGGCGACCCGCTGCATCCATCCCACGCAGTTCTTCAGTAGAAACTTCCCCTTTGAAAGCTGGGAAGGGCCGCCCCCTAGAGTTAAAGCCATTCAATTCCTTAGGGACTCCTGGGGGTGAAAGGGATCCCAGAAGTTTGAATCCCCAGCTTTGGACTTCCCTCGGCACACACCCTCCTGCTGTCTGGGCTGACTCTACTTTCCCAGGGGACGGGGTTCCCTGTAGTCCCTGCCAAGCGTTCAGGAGGCACTGTGGAGCCCTGTTAAGGTAGTAGGCCAACTCTGGTCCTAATCAGACCGCAAACCTCCTAACCCCTTTAGAGGTAGTTTTCTTGGGCTCTCTGCCCAAAGATGGATTGAACGGAGAGCCGGGCCAGGAGAGGGCCTTGGAGTCTGGACTGGGAACTGCTCAGATGATCTGCAGATGTGAGACTCCTCCTGCCAGGATGGGCCCTTCGAAGGAGCCCTGGTCCCTTGGGAAGAATCAGGGAGGCACTGACTGTCCCTGTCTGGGTTCCAACACTTCCAAGCACACGTCTGGGCAGCGATCCTATTCTCAGCATCACTTTTGTTAGTTAGCTGTGGGATAAATCTTTCCAGACCCCTAACCACCATGGCCCAGGGCAGGAAGGCATCTAGGCATGCGCTGGTAGGGGAGGAGAAGGTGGTTAGGCGTTCAGGCTGCAGAACAGCCGGTGGCTGCAGTGGACTGGCCAGCTCGTGTCCAGGACAAGGCTCTTCTTAGCTGGCCGTAAGTGCCAGGACTAGTGGGAGAATCATTTTCCATGCTCCATGGCCAATTATAATATTTGTCTCCTGCTTCCTGGCATCATTAGTGCCCAGTAGGTATGTGATATAAACAAAAGTGGCCTGGAAGGGGCTCCAGGGCCTTGGGGGATGGAGGGAGAGCATGGCTGAAGCCCACTTTACTGTGACTTAGACCAACTGACCTGGATTTTTGCAGGGTTCAGTAATAAGTAGGGGATGATGGAGACCTTCACAAAAGTGAAGGAGAGACAGGATGAGGTCAGTCTCCCACCTCCCCCACTCCCACACTGTTCCCCTGGCACTCACCCCTGCCTGGCTCCTCTTTTGGGGTTTCCCTAGAACCTCAGGAGGGAATCCTTCAGTGGAATCCTCACCCCAGAAGCTGGGATTACTATGGGCATAGGTGGGGCATTCCTGGCATCAACCATTTACTCCAGCCCTGCTCTGCCCTGTGGCCATCCACTTCTCTGCTTCTCTCCATCCTTGTGCTAGGTCATCCCCACCCCTACTTCCCTTTGCTGTTGAGGGTGTGGCCACTCGGAAGGGGCTGCCTGGGTCCTAGCTGTGGTGTTAGACTTTTTGCTTTGAAAAAAAAAAAAAAAAAAAAAAAAAAAAAAGGCTTATTGAACTATGCAAAGAAACTGGTTTCTGGGTGGGCTCTCGGAGGCTTTCTCCTGCTCCTGTGGTGGGACCCACTTTGAAGCGATTCTCAGTCCTTGGCCGGAGGGACAGCAGCCCACTTTCGAGGCAGGCGAGTCAGGAGAAAGTCCAGGCAGACCCTGCTCTGCTCTTCTCTTCCTCTCGGGATCTGCCAGATGTTTTCTGAGTTTTCTGTGAGCATAGTTCCTCAGCCTCATTCTTGGCCAAGTGTGTGAAGGAGTGGGAAATCAGATTGCAGGGGGAGCTGCTAAAAGTCTTAGCTGGGGGGGTAATGGGAAATGAAACGTGACCCCAATATTTGGAAATTGAGGTCATCTCCTCCATGTGCTATTGGTGGGCTCGAGTCACATGACTTCTTTTTGCAATAATTTGCAGGGCAAGGCAGCCAAGTTTTGTGAGACTTGACAGATACTGAATGGTTAAATTTCCTGTGACTCAATGAGTTGGCTATAGGGACATCCTTGGGTCCTCCCTCCCTCCTCTGTCCTCCTTCCAGCCCTCCTTTACTTTCCTCGCTATGTCCAGTTGGTGGAAGAACTCAGCTCCCTGTGGAAGCCCTCTGTGTCTGTCAGACTGTATTACTCCGGCTGCAGGATTGGAGCTATGTTCTTGCCCAGCTTTGGGGCTAGCTCACAGCCTTTTCCCTGATGATGTTGTCCTGGAGGCTGGCCCTGCGGCGGTGGCCAGAGACTGCCTCTCCACCCCACCCTGTAGATATTTCTGGATGCTCCTCATAGCCACACCCTTAGCGGAGGCCAGCTGATGCCCGATGCCTGCCCCTGCCTCTGGCTGGAGGCCTCTTTCTCCAGTCTGTATCTCCTTGCTTCATCAGCCTGTTCCCTCTTGTGGGAGATTGTTGAGCAGATTGTAAGGCTCTAACCTGGTCCCCTTGTGGCACATCAGGGATGGCAAGCGGTGGCTAGTGTGCCAAGCGTTATCTCCCCCGCCCCAGGACACTGTTTGCTGTAGTGTGGGGTTGTCCAACCTGCCCATCGATGACTCTGGGCACAGTTAATGCTGGTGGCTAGTTCGTTGGTACCTGTCTGGACAGAAGCTCAGCAGTGAATGAGCAGAGCCCTGAGTGAAGGGCTACCCCTCTGCCTGGCATTCTGGTCTTTGATTTCACACCCATTTCTTAGCTTTCCCCTGGGAGAGCCAGTACTCTAGGCTATAGTCCCAGCTTGGGGCGCAGTCCAGGCAGGACCCCAGGGGACAGATGGGGTGTTCTGTTTGGCCAGTACAAAGTTTATGCTCTTTCCTTCTGCTTCTTCTACCTGCATTCTCCTTCTTTCCTCCCTTATCCCCTTCCCTTCTTCCTCCTCCATCCTCCTTCCCCAGCCCCTCCCTTTCCACTTCCCTTTGGAGGTCTGTGACCTTCTGAAGGAACTCAGTGGGTGTCAGTCTCCGCATCTCCTTTTGGACCACCCAGCTACTTCACCGTCAGCAGAACCTTCAAGTACCACAGGCTTTCAGCTTGCATTGGCCTGGAGGTGCTGGGGGTGGTGGTGAAGGGGTTTCTCATTCCCTCCTGGCACCACACATTTTTCTTCTTGTTCTTAGGCCGCCTTGGACATGCTGGATCCTGTGGAACCAACTTGGAGGATGTCTCCATGGGGGTCCCTGGTGGCCTGACCCTGACCCCCTTTGCTTTTTATTACCCTTCTCCCACTGTGTCCTCACCCTCTGGCTTTAATCTTCCTCTTGTCCCTCCTTCCTAGCTGGATATTCCAAGCTTATCCTAGGATGGTCACTCTGGGCCGTCTGCCGTGGCTGGAAAGCCCCTCATTAGTGGGTTGGCAGGCCCCCAGTTCCTGCCTGCCTCGGTGACCCTACACCAGGAGAACAGGAATGCCACTGAAAGAGAAGTAGAGGTCTCCAGAGCTTTGCTAGCTGTCCCCGCTCAGGATGGGAGGCAGGACCTGGCACTGTGCTAGCAGGATATGATACAGACCAGATAGGCTTTTGACTTGGCCTGTGGGAACTCTGGCGATGATTTGTGGGGGACATTCCTTGGTGGTGAGGTTGCTGTGGCTCCGGGGGCTGTGCACAGCTGAGGAGCTGGCACGTACTGTCTCTGCCTCTGAGGTGGAGGGGTTAGCTAGGCCAGGATGAGTGGCTGTGCCTCAGTTTTCATTCCTGGAAATTGGAACGATGAGCGTGTGCCACTTTGAGGGGGCCCGAGACTGACTGGGTGGCTCTGCAAATGCCTCATAGGCAGTGACTTAGGCCCGGGGATGCAGGACTGTCTCACAAGGTCTGTAGTAACTTGCAAAAGGGAAGGGTTCCCTAAATCCTCTTGGGACATCCAGAAACTTGGGGAGGGGTACATATATGAAAGGAGGTGTCACGCAGCTCCTGTCTTCTGGCCTGGCTCTCATCTGCATATGGCACACTGCCCAGACCCCTCATGGTGCTAGTGTAGTCACCTGAGGAATGTGTGTGTGAAGGCACCGGACAGGTCAGTTCCAGGGTTGCTTTCATGGATGCTCTGTGCACATCAAGACTGTGTGTGTGTAATGTGCTTGCCCATGTGGTGCCCATGTCCCTGTATGTGCTTTATGCCTGCATGTATGGACAACTGTGTGTGTAACTGCACATATGTGTGTGAGTAAGAAAGCACACTTATGTGCACATGCATTTCTACAGCTGTCCTGAGATGTTTCTGTGCTCTGTGTACAATGGGAAGCGAAGAGATGCTCAAGGCCCTGGAGCCCTAGAGCTCCTGATGACCACAGGCCCTGGGTCCTGCCACAGGGTGGACTGGTCCACATGTCCCCCCAGTTTGATGAAGAGAGCAGTGTGTGTGACACCTGGGTTCCCCATCTTGTTGTATTCTCCCACGTAATCAGCTCTTCTGCTGTTAGCACTTTGCCAGATGCTTGTGGCAATTCTGGCGCAGCTCTTGGATATGCTGGGATTCAATGGGTGGAGCCTGCCTGGACCCTAACCAGGCCATCTTGCCTGCAGACCAGGTGGTAAGTGGAAGAACAAGCCACTTGGGTGAGGCAGTCTGCCTGCCCTTCCCGACTCCGATTCTTCCCAGCTGGCCTGGGCCTCAGTTTCCCCACTTGTGAGCGGATGAATGATTGTAACGACAGCAGATTCTTGTGAGAGCAATACACAGCCTGGTGAAGCACAGACAAGCTACATGATTTCTATTGTGATCTTTGGGGTTCTTGATGCAGCTAGAAGCTGTTATCATGTGCTGTTGGAGTTACCTGCCCTTAGTCTCTCTAGCGGGCCACACTGGGCCTTCAGGATAGGGGAAGCATGGGAAGACGTGCTCATTTGTGACTGTCACCTCTCCCGAGACCCCAAGCTCAGCCACTGGAGGTCTGTTTGTGTGCAGTGTGGACCAGGTACCTCCATGCCCCTCCCACTGTGGCTACTTCTCTGTGAGGATGATCTGGGGTCAGGAAGTAGGAATGGACCCGCCCATTCGTGGCTCCTGGCCACCTCTTCCAGCTCTAGGAGGAAGGGATGAAATGGAAGGACAGGAGATGAGAAACACACTTGCGTGCAAACTGCAGGCCCCAGGGTCTCTTTCTGTCCCCCATGTCACGTAGTCTCAGCCGTCAACCCTCAGCTCCTTATGAACACAGTCATTTTTTTCTGGAATATTCCCAGCTTCAGTAATGACCCTACATCAGTGGTAAATGTTACTATTATTTGGTGACTCAGACCTAAGACACGAACCACAGACTGACCCACTTTCCTCAAAGTGTAACAACTTGGAGTCCCAGGGGCAGACTCTGAGATGCTTCTGGTCATGACATGGGCATACCTTTGCTTCCTAATTATAGAGTTCTTTCTTAACATTTTTTTGGTATTTCATGTGAGTGTGTGTGCGTGCGTGTGAGTGTGTGTGAGTGTGTGAGTGTGTGTGTGAGTGTGTGTGTGTGTGTGTGTGTGTGAGAGAGAGAGAGAGAGAGAGAGAGAGAGAGAGAGAGAGAGAGAGAGAGAGAGAGAGAGAGAGAGAGAGTGTATTCATAGGACAGCTTGCAGGGGTTGGTTCTCTTCCATCATCAGGGTTCCAGGAACTGAGTTTAGGCTGTCAGGCTTGGCAGCAAGTATCCATAATCCGTAGAGCAATCTTTGGGGCTCTAATGCTGGGTTCTTATGGGCAAATTCAGTTTTCCATCCTTTTCTTTCTTACCAATGTCTTGACAATGGGGAGTTTAATATCATCCTTTATAAAGGAGAAATAAATGGCACAAAATGACATCAATACATATGTGTGGCTGGGGGTGGCTGGAGACAGCTTGGACAAACTGACTTCCCATTGAGACTGACGAGCATCTTAGCCTGAGTGTGATGTGGTGAGAGGACTGGTGGGCCACCCTCCTGCATTGTGCAGAGGGGAAGCCCAGGGCTATGGTGAGGAAACTGGCTTTGGCGGCATTTAGATCTCATAGCCTTTGTAGGTGCCAGGGCATTGGTGAGCAACCGGTAAGCCATCTCTGGCTGACAGGAGCTTCTCGAGTGGGATGTGTCCAGGGGATAGACACCTCCTTAGGGGACTTTGTCAAATGAAGTGCAGTTAATGTGGGAAGCAGAAAAAAATACTCAACGGTCATTGGAAACCGTGCCAGTTATTGGAGGTGCCTGTCCAGATGAGCTAGTTCCTGCCAAGCCCACCGAGGCTTTGGAGAACCAAAAGAAGGCGCTTGTCAGGCCCCATGGAGCACTGGCCAATCAGAGACCAGCTTGTGTTTCCAGGCCTGCTTCAGAAGTACTATGCTAAGCCCCCTAGGGTCAACCCCTTGTGCAGATGAAGGTAGGTGTCCCTTGATGGATGCAGAGGGCGCTTTCCCCTGCTGCTCTTTTCTGGCTCCCATTCATCTTCACTTTTAATCCTGCTCTCCAGCATGACCCACACAGTGCTTGTGCTCCTCGGACATCTTTGGGTGCATCTGATCCTTCCATTGTGTACAAGGAGGCTCTGCCAGGCCAGGTCCCAAGAAGCCATGACAGTTGCTCTTTGCGGTTCTCACCATGGTCATTTATAGTGATGTATGGCCTTCAGCCCACTCAAAGCCAGCGAGGTGGACTTGGCCTGGCTTCCCTGTTCCCTTCAGCCAGAGGTGGGTGACACAGGAAGACAGAAGTGTCCCTACCCAGGTACTCAATGGCGATTCTCCTCCCTTTATGATACAGGATCAGGTACCGCTGAGGCTTTCTCCTTTGGGAGAAAGCTGACATGCTGAGCCCAGCCAATGTTCCTCCATTGTCAAAGCTCACAGAGGGCAGTGGCAGACGGGAATGCTGGTCTCTGCCCCAGTATGGGACAGCCTGCAATTGCCATGGTGGGCACAGGGAGAGTCTCTTGGATTTAGTCAGGCTCTGGGATGCTGAGGACACGGGAAGGACCTTTGCGGGAGGTGCTGTCCCTTGACAGGGCTTGAGTTTCAGTAGGGAAGGCCCAGCTGGGGCAATTGTTTGAGGAGAAGCGGTGTGAAAGTGGGGGAGAAGCGGTGTGAAAGTGGGGAATGCCCTGCGAACCTCTTCTTTATCTAGCCTCCTCTGCTGAAGGATCAGGACACTGCCTCCTTCCTGTCCGTGGGGTACAGCCAGTCGTCCCCAGATGTTCCACAAACTCCCGTCTACTTCCCAGCAGATCTTAGGGATCAGGGCTGGTCTGGAGTATATGGGGTGTGAGGTTCTGGAACATGTCATGACTGAGAAGAGTCTGTTAGCTCTGAGGGGGTAATGGGGGTAACTTCAGACTTAGTGCAACAAGGTCCCATATTCTACAACACCCCCAGGTCTGCCCACACCCCAGAATTCTTAAGCAGATTGCTGACACCACCTGCTTTCCTTTGTAAATCTTTGGGTACACATCCCTAAAAGCCAGCTTCCTAGGTAGAAATCCTCCTCCTCCTCTCCAGGCTCTGCCTGTTGTTGTCCAGGGGTTCTCTCCTTCTAGGTGGGTCTGCTCTAGCGAAGCGACACTCGTGTGGACTTGAGACTGCACTTTCTTCTTGGTGATACATCTGTGTGGGAAGGATGAGGAGAGTCACCAAGATGGAGCTTAGAGAGGGTCAGTGCCCTGGAGGCTCCAGGCCAAAAGGGCAGAGGACAGCTGTTTCCCACGCCCTCGGACATCCAGCTCACAATCGGGGCTTGGGAAGGAAGGTCCCTGCATCTTGCCTTTCCCTGTGTACTGGGACTTAGCACAACAGGAGCATCTACCATGCCTTGGTGTCCCATCTGCAAAGCCGACATAAAATGCCGCCTCATCTCTGAGGCAAACTGAATGGGGATCACAGTGTCTGCTGTAGCTGACCTCATTGTATGACACGTATGATGTCAGTATGTACCTGTTTGGGGGCGCACATGGAACCTTCAGGCTCACACATGGAGCCGTGCTGCTTGGAGCTTCTTATGGAGCTGCAGGGAAGCCTGGGACCACCCTGTTTCCAGTCACCCATGGCTAGGCAGATGGTGCAGGCTCCAGTGCCTTCTACCAGCTCAGCTACCCCTCTGTAGATGATTCTGAAGCAGGAGGGCCTGAGACGCCTTCACAGAGTATGTCCTGACTGTGTGACTCTGAGGTCTCAGGCTGATGCTGGCTGGTGAGCCTGGGGCTGAGGACCTGCAGTGACTGTCTGCTTTATGACACAAGATGGGGGCTCTGTGTACGGTGCCCGTATCAAGAAAACTGCACCCCAGATATTTTTGTACTGCCACTCCGGCTGCAGCAGGGGCTTTCCCGCCCTCTAGTAAAGCCCTGGGACAGAGGGATGGTCCCCAGAGACCTGAATGCTAGCCTTTTGCAGAGGGCCTATGACCCTGCCCAGACATGCCCTTGTTCTCTGGGCTTGAGGAAAATAAAATAGGACAGAGGGCAGATCCAATTCCTTCAAAAATGGACCATGAGGGGCTCAGCAGGGGACCCAGAATGAAACCAGCAGGTGGAACACACATAACCCAGGCACACACATAACTCTTAGCCTCAGTGGCCCCAAGACCCTGCCTCGTGAATGTGGGTCCACAGGGCCAGTTCTAAGAAGCTCTTTGGAACTCCCTCCCCAAATTCTGGTGTTAGTCACTAGTCGAGGGCAGTTTGGAACAACTCTGGACACAGCAGGCAGTCCCTGGGGAGGGCCTTCCCCTGCTGCCAGCTTGGTTGGATGTCAAGACACTGGAAGAGGAAGTTCTGCAGATCCTTAGAGAACAGGACAGTGAAGGGCCCTGTGTATCAGGAGAGCATGTATGTGTACCTGGCTGCGGGCTCTTGGGCATGCTGCTCCATCTCTCTGATCTCAATGAGTTGGAAGCAGAGCTGGCTGTAGGAGGTACTGGGATTGCTGTGGGCATCGAGGCTGTGACAGTGAGTTGCTTCCAGTCCATGTGGGTAGCAGATGTCCTGTCACATAACTGTTATGTAGCTTGTCTTTATTACTAATTGGGATCCAGGAGCACCCTTTAATTTTTGTGAAGTGTGGAGTTGGTGTGTGTGAGTACCACATCATCTCAGCTCCTCCTAAGAGACAGAGATCCCACTGGTGACACTTTGGGGCTGTCCCACCTTCCCCTGCATCAAACACCTGGGAGTTAGTTCAGAAGGCGTTTTTGGCCCAGGAGTGGGAGGGCCGGCTGGCCATTTTGGAAGGAACGGATAGATGCCATGCAGAAAGGTTTGCATAATGTAGAGTCTGGCCATCAGCTTCAAGGCACTTGCAGATAATTAGACTCAGATGAGTTGGGCATTTCTGAAGTCACAGGTGGTGATGAGAGGGGCGCCTGGCAGAGAGTCCCTCTGCCATAATCCTGGTGCTGAGAAAAGGAACCTGGCTGTCCTGAATCCAGCCAGCTGGGGGTGCTGTGCAGCCTCTGAAGGCTGGGAGGTCAGCGCCGGCTGTCTCATCCTTGCTGTCTAAGCAGGCAGTGAATATCAGTGTTCCCAAACATCTCTGCTGGAGATGGTGTGCAGGCAGGAGAGCCCACCCCACCCATGGCAGGCAGGTGCTGTAAACTACCACCAAGCCACGGTGTTAATATAATCAAACTCTGGCTTGAGGCTGAGTTGGCTGGTCCCTGTTCTTCAGCGGTGACTGAAAATGGCCCTCTAGTCTTCTCTGCCTTTTTAGGCCCGCCCCATGTCTTCACTGTTGCTGGCTCTGTGCGTGGGGAGGGGCAGCCCCGGGTCTCCTAGCCTTGGAGCTGCCTGTCCTCAGATGCCCCGTGACTCCCTGGGTCCAGCCTGTGGACTTGCTCCTCCTCTGCTTGGGGCCAGGGCTGGGCCCATTGCAAACAGCTGCTTGGCCCTTGAGGAGGAGTTGCAGGCTCCGGGAGGGACCGCTGTACAAGGGCCTGGACAGTGTGGCAGGAGGGCCACGTGGGATGCCTTAGGGGAAAGCCAAGGCCCTTCTCCCTACTTGCCTTTGTACCCTAGAAAGGCTGGAGAACGGAAAGCAGACGGCTGATCTGCCCATTGTGGTCCTTCAGGTACTGTGCCATCAGGTCAGGACAACTGAGGAGGGTCAGAGGGTGAGGGGCACGGGATTCCAAGCAGGCTCTGGTGTCTTATTCCGCCCCCCCCCCAAACTTCCCCTGGGTCTGGTAACTGGCATGCGGGTTAAGGTGGAAGAAACCTTCCATATGTGAAGAGGCACGTTTGTCCAATGGTCACTGCGGGTGGAGGCTGCTGCCTCCTCCTCTTCCCCTTCTTACATTCTCCTCCTTTTTCTTCTTTTCCTCCTCTTCCCATCCCACTCCTCCTCCTCTACTTTATCCCCTCCCCTTCCTTTTTCATTGTCCCCCCCCCACCTTTCTCCTTACCCCTGCTTAGTCTATCCAATGGCGCCTTCAAAACCAGGCTTCTTATGTGTTCTACTTGAGACCCCCCCTTCTATTCATGTGACCCTGGATATACAGATATATAAAATAGACACCTAGATCAAATGTTTATTGGTAAGTGTGAGGAAGATTATTTTAAAAACAACTCTCTGCTATAGACATATTTTACTGTCTATTAAAGATGGAAGCAAGTTTGCTAATGAGATGGACATGCTTATTCATCTTTATATAAAGATTAAATCTGGGCTGAATATTGTCATCACCAGATGTATAGTGCGTTCGGTGTTTTTCAGAGCCGCTCGATATCCGGATGTTATGATTGTCAATGCTGAGAACACTAGTTCGTACAAATGCACAGCACAAATTGGCAGAGGTGTGTTTGGGGTCATTTGAGACATTGTTGGAAATTCTGCCCTCATCCCAAGCCAGAATTCTCGTAATGATTTTTGTTTTCGTGAACAAAAAATGATTTTGTTCTCACGCTCAAATGGCAGCTTCTGAAAAGTCAAACGTCGTAGCATAATACAATCCAAAGATATGCTAATTTGATACTTGCACCTGAGGGATGATGGTAGGGAAATCTGAAAAGACCCAGGCCCATAGAAGCTCTGCCACTGGTGAGGGTCAAGCCCTTAGGACAACATCTGTGCTCTGGGAATAACTCTGCTCAGCCTGAGGGGCGGCACTCAGGCTGAGTGTCAGGACCAGTAGAGAAGGCTGTGCAGGTGACATTTCAGTCTCTAACTAAGTCACCCCCCCCTTTTTTTTTTTGGTCTCCACAGAAAAGGTCTCCAAAGGCAGTAGGGACTGAAAGGGGAGGGTGTGGGATGGTAGCAGGACTACGGAGGGGTCTGTGTCCTCCATGCTCCCCCATGCCTCTGGCTGTGTGTGCTGTCAGGGCTGGGGCTCAGGTCCCTGTCCCTGGGCACTGCTTCCTAAATCCTCAGCCCTGGGTTCCCGGCCGACTTGGTCTGGTCTGCCTTTGGAGAGTCTGGGGAATCGTCCCAGCAACATCCAGCTGTGAGCAGCCTGTGTGTTTAGGAGTCTGAGTCATGCTTTCCATGTTAGTGGAAAGCAGGTCTGATAGTGGGGGATTATGGCCAGGTAGGGCTGTCTGTTCTATCTCAGCTGACAGCTGGGGAGAGGGGTGTGGGGGACGCTCTGAGAAGCCAAATGCCGAGGGCAAGGGTGGGTGGGGTTGCTGGGTGGGAGTTGAGTCATCCATCAGTCAGAGGGGCCAAAAGTTAAGCTGGTACCGCTTAGCTGTAAGCTCGATGGGGCCAGAGAAGTCAAGCAGGGTGTGACCCACATCTTTAAATCATGAACTTTTCAGAAAAGAAAATAAAAAACTCAGAAAGCAACGTGACCTGACTGTCTTGGTGTGTGTGCCCCGTGGGGCTCTGATCCTAAAATTATTGGTGCTTGCTGCCTAGGCCGCCCACCTGGCCCCACGGTGTGACCTGGATACTACTAGAGGAAGTGAGGGAATTCCATCTTACACTTGTGATCTTAGACATTTTGAGCTTCAGGTCACTCAGCAGATCAGAATTCCCAGCAGACAGAGCAAAACATGGCTCTGGCTCTGTGGAGTGGCCCAGAGGCTTGGAATTTAGGTCTCAGGCTCTAGGTGGTGGGGAGAAAGGAAGGCATCACCTAGAGGCCAAGTGTGGCATTGCACATCAGAGCTTTAAAATTGGGTGTGGTTTGGGTAGCAGCCAGTGTGACTTCAGGCATGACATGTCTGTGCTTCAGTGTCTTCACTTGCAGAGTGGAGTGGATGGTGTCTATGTCCATCACAGGCTTGTGGGACCTCAGGAGGCAGAGTTGAGGCCATACAGAACCATACAAGTCTGGAGTTTGCTGGATCTTACAGCGGACCAGCATAGGCCGTGCCCAGTGGATCCTTTCTGGGCTGAGCAGATAGTAACTTGCAAACTCCAGAATATTTGCTGGATAAGAGTGTAGCCATGTTGGAGTAGCGCTTGGCTCACGCTACTCAGGTCATTCTAGGGCAGGAACAAGAGTCCTAGGAAGGCGGTCCGAGCGCTGTAGTGATGGGCTTCTAGGATGAATGCTCTGAGAGCTGCAGGGAGAGAATGCCCAGTGCTTGCCCAGGGACACCTAGGGACTGTATGCTGGCCAAGGAACCTGCTCATCAGTATGTGGTGGGTCGGAATATTTGGCTTGAGATCCTACTGCACTGTCCCCTCGCGCCCACAGGTCTATATCCTGAGCTGTGCACTAG
Organism: Arvicola amphibius; assembly: GCF_903992535.2. NCBI lineage: Eukaryota > Metazoa > Chordata > Mammalia > Rodentia > Cricetidae > Arvicola > Arvicola amphibius. The sequence goes on from NC_052053.1 coordinate 45,762,357, forward strand.
GATTCCAGGATATTTAAGCCAACCTGAATCTTTCGCTGATGCCCAGAAAAAAAGCAGACTTGTGCCTAAGCATGGTGATGGGTATCTAGGTCTCGCACAGTCGGGCTGATGCCCCCAGTGAGTCTTAAAGCTAAGCGTATCTCGTCTCCTCATGAGGGTGAGGTACTTTTTACCTTTTCTTTATAACCGCAGATCAGCCTCAAACTCACTACGTAGCCAAAGTGGCCTTGAACTTCTGACCTCCCTGCTTTCACGTTCTGAGTGTTGTGCTTATGGCCATATGCTGCCACATTCAGTTTTTTACAGTGCTGGGGATCGAACTCAGGGCTTTGTGCCTTTTAGACACACGTTCCACCAGCTGAGCCACATTCCCAGCTCTGGGCTTAAGTTCTGCTTACTCTTCGCCCCGCTCAGCAGCCCCAGGTGGTAGCTACCCCGCCCCTGCAAGGACTTTTCTGATGGCGAGACCCACAAGGAGCCAGCCTGAGGTGGGGTTGGCACTCGTCTGGGATCTGTGCCCTTCTCTGCAGTTCTCTGCTTGGCCAGCTAATCCTGCCATCTTTTACTGTGCTCATTCCCCCAGCTGCCACTTTCAGCCCCAGCTCATCTATTCCAGGATCCACCATCACACCCCATAAAAACTCCCAGCCTTGATTTGCAATGACTTAAATACTGCCTGCTTCTACCCACTTTCCCCAGCTACTTCTTTATGTCTGAGCCCCACCCTTGAAGAGCTCCTGTCATCTAGGACTTTGCGGGTGGGAAGTGAGACTATAAAGGATGCCTCACTCTGGATGCAGGCATGCTCCCAGCCTGCCTCCCTCCCTGGGCTCAGACTAAGCCCAGCAGAAGACACCGGGCCCTTGCCATGCGCTCTCTCCCTCAGTGCTCATGCCTGGCCCGTATCTTGGCCAACAGATAAATTCCTCGGCAGAGAGGCAGTCTGATCTCTTTCCAGTCGCTTATAAAACTGTTTCCTGGTCTGGTTTCTCTAGCGATGTTGCAGCCAGGGCAGAGCCACACCCACCCAGCCCTGGCATTCCACTGCTCCTTCCATGCATCCCCACCCCTGGGCTGTGCCAGACTGAGTGACCGGTGCGATGCTCTCATGACTTGCCCGTTTCTTGCCTGTCCAGCTACCATCTTCCTTCCTGTTTTGACGTCCCTACCAGCACAGGGAACTCCATCTGTGGGTGCCAGAGAAGCTGGCTTCTGTTTTTCTTTTCACTCATCCTGACTCTTAGCTGGACACGTGGAGTTCTCTGCCCAGTGACTCTCAAATTTGAACCTCACTGGTGGGGCCCTTCCTTAATGTACCCCAGGGGGTCACGGGGTGGGCTTCTCCTACATCTCTGGGGCATCCTCACTAGTGGGGCCCCTCCTACATCCCTGGGGGGGGAGGTCGCAGGTGGGCATGGAGGCCAATGCCAGAGTAGCTCATCTGGCAGGGATTCTTGCTGGGACTCTCACTCCCATCCCCATAGCTCTGTGACTTTACCTCGCCTCTGATCTCATTCCTAGCCTGTTCTCACAACTCTTTAAGGGATGGGTACGCATAGCTGCCTGCTTGGGCGGAAACAGGCCAATGAGCTCCGAAACTGTTATTGTTTCTCTGTTGCTCCACAAATTCAAGCTAGAATCTGTACTGTGGCCCTCAAGCCCAGAGCTGTTAGTCATGGAAGAACCACGTCTGCCTCTTTCCTGGGGCTACTGTACACTTACCCTGCCTGCTCTGCTGAACCTGGAAATTCAACTCATCAGCGCCTCTGTGGGCACCACCAATGTCCAAGGCACCGTATGGGACTTTGCCAAGGAGTGGTTAAGGAACCTCGTTCCTGAAGTGTAACACAGTGAGCTCCACACGGCTGTAATTGGCACAGAGCTGGCACAGCCCCGAGGAGAAGAATGACATCCTGGCTGAGCCATGGAGTCTTTGAAATCTGGGCTACAACCTGGAGCGGGTGTGGCAGCACTGTGGCTTTACCCAGTATGAGGCTTGCACTACCTCCACCCCCCAATTCTCATGACTGTCCAGGGAAAGAAACAGACCCCACTTGGGTCAGGTTCCCAGGGGTCACACGTCAGTCTGGCTAGGACAACACCAGCAGTCAGGGTTTAGCTGGCTCTGCACCCCACTGAAGGTCCCTCCCTCTGCATTTCCCTTCTCGGCCTTTAACCTTTTGTGGCTAAGATGAATCTTGTAGTTATCTCAGAAAACAGGAGAAGGAATAAGATGTGGCTGGAAGTCACCCGTAATCCTCCACTCAGCTCGTGAGTGCAGAGGACAAAGAGAGGAGGGGACATTTGTCTCAGTTTCTACCTGGGCCCTGGACCAGATGCTGCAGCCACTCTGCCAAGGACCCTGTACCCCTTGGCTACCCCTCCTGAAGGTGAGAACCTTGAGGCCCCCCAGCAGCAGCAAGGACGCACTGTCCTCGTGTCGCGTGCGCTGTAGGTTTCGCGCCACCATCCTGACCTCTGTGAAGGCCAGCTTTGTCACAGCATCTCCGCTCTTGATGGACGTTTGCTGGTCCCTACGCCTCCTATTCCAGGTCACTTATTACAGAGAAGCATGCTGAGGGGAGGGGTGGTGGCAAGAAAGCTTTGGCCTCCCTGGGCTGCATTTAGGGAGGAGAACATGTTGGGGGGGCTGGTGAGCAGCAGACCTCCGTTCCATGTGAGTCAACCAGCTGCGGGTGGGAGATGTGTGACCCTTGTCCTTAAAAGCCAGGACACTGACAAGAATTTAGGGCCTAATAAAGTCTGCGACTTCACATGGACTTTGGAAGAAAGGCTTAATCACGGAACTGGGCTGGGATAATGAAGAAGCCATCTGGGGCAAAGATGCTGCTGTCTGCTGTCCTTTTGTGCTAGATTCGTTCCAGATGGATCAAAGATGTGAGCTTTAAAAATGAAACCACAGAACCGCTAGAAGAAAGCATGGGAGGTAGGTGTTTATGATTACGAGGCAGTGGGGGTGGGGTGGGAAGATGACATTGTTAGCATGACATAAACCTCAGAAACTGTAAAAGAGAATAATTTGAGTTTTTCTGTCTGGCTGGAGGGTAAAAGCAACCACCAATCCCAAGAAAAGAATGTGAAGCCATATGGCAGGAAAGGGATCAGGATGGTATAATATGCAAAGAGTTTCCACAAATTAATGAAAAAGGTCAAAGGTATGACTAGGTCTTAGGAAGGAAAATGTTTGTAACTTTTAAAAAATATTGATTTATTTTTATATTCATTGGTATTTTACCTGTGTAAGGGTGTTGGGTCCCCTGGAACTGGAGTTACAAGCAATTGTGAGCTGCCATGTGGGTTCTGGGAATTGAACCTGGGTCCTCTGGAAGAGCAGTGGGTGTTCTTAACCACTGAGCCATCTCTCCAGCCCCCATTTGGAACTTGTATACATATGAAAATTTTGTAACATCAACAAGGACAGCATGAAGGTGAAGCCTCAGGGTCACGGATACACCATGGACATTCAGCTGGGGAAGTAAACCCCTTCTTCTGCAGGCAACTGGCAGTAGCTGTTGAGATATTAAAATGCATGTGCCCTTTGACCCAGTAGCTCTGCCCCTTGGGTGTGTTTTATTTACTGCTCATGTGTGCAAGGCATGATGGGAAGAGCAGAGGCTCAAAACACTCACAGGTTCACCAGTAGGAGTTATTTGTCCAGACAAACTCTCCTTAAATAGCCCAGGCTGGACCGAGTCTGGGTGCCGGGATCGCAAGCACGCACTATCACGCCTGGCCGCAGGGGAAGCATTTGAATACATTATGGTGCATCCACAGGACAGGACACAGCGCAGAAAGGAATGAGGTTTACTTTCTCATTATGGCTTCAGACTCACAGAGCAGTGCCAGTCTTCGAGAAACTTGAGGGGAAGCCTGGCAAAGAAGAGGGCTCCTCCCAGCGGAGGGAAAACACCCAGCTCCATGCTTACACGTGTGGCAATCATGGGAAAGGATGCTCAAATATCTGGACTTAGGTTTTCTCCTAGAATGGATAACAGGTCCCCAGGCCACACTTCTTACCTGCTTCGTTTGAGAGATGAACGCAGGGTCCCAAAGGTGTGCTTCAGGGCAGCAGACAGATATATCCAGCTATAGAAAACAGAGACCGTGAAGTGTGAACCAGCTGCTCTGGGCTGCATGCCTTTCCCACTGTTAGGTGGCTGCCTTTGGGCTGACGTAACAGTGAAAGCTATGTGTGGCCTTAAACGTTCCTAAAGTAGGGGATGGGGAGCTGGCTCAGTGGTTAAGAGCCTATACTGTTCTTGTAGAAAACCTAAGTTTTTTCCCAGTACCAATGTTAAGAGCCTCACAACCACATATAACTCCAGTTCCAGGGGCATCCAGTGGCACCCACTCTGGACTCCATGGGCACCTGCTCACACGCCCATGCAATGCACATAATGAAAAGGAATTTTTAAAAGTTCACAAAGCTGCTGAGTGGTGGTGCACATCTTTAATCCCAGCACTCGGGAGGCAGAGGCAAGCAGATCTCTGTGAGTTCGAGGCCAGCCTGGTCTACAGAGTGAGTTCCCGGACAATCAGGGTTACAGAGAAACTCTGTTTTGAAAAACAAAAACAAAACAAACAAACCAAAATGTTCATGAAGCAAACCCAGGATAAGTCTGGAAGCGGGTCGTCAATCGTGCATTTTCCTTTACCCAATGTCATGGAAGTGAAACTGGCAACTGAGTTGCCATGGCCCCTGGCGGGGGTGGGGGGGATTCATCTACTCATTTTTCAGGAGGAGACACTAAGGTTGCCACACTTTTCCTTTGGAGTCACTTGGAAAATTGGGGTGTCTGGCCTCAGTGCAGGCCCCCCGATCTGTTCTGCGCAGACATGGGAGCCTCTTTCCTGCACAGCGCATTTTGCCTCCTGATAAATCTCTTCAGGAATAAGAAGAGTTCTTCTCCATGTCTTTCAGAACTCCCTGTAAGTCGGCCACCCCACCTCATCTACGGGCTGCACATTCCAAGACCCCAGGGGATGCTTGAAAGCACAACCATAGAGCAGTCTGGGTGTGCTGCGTTTGTTCCTGTGTGTACATACCTGTGGCAGGCGAGCCTTTCATTCACACACTGGGTACCGTTCCAGGCTAGCAATTGCTAAGACAGCACGGTTGTAACAGTATGCTTTAATAAAAGCTACTTACAATGTCTGGGTTATTTTTTTTTTTCTGGACCTTCCTGTGTCGTGTTCGGGGACTGAGACTTGTAGCCGAGCGAAGTGCTGCTCTGCCGTTGGATCTGGACTGCTTCCAGCTTTGGGATGCTGTTGTAAATAAAGCTTGGATGAACATCTTCCCAGAAGATCCTCTCTGCCTCTCCGGTTGTTTCCTTAGGGTGAATTCTGAGACACTTACTCACATGCCAAGCATAGGAAGAGGAGAGCCCTGTAGTCGCTGAATTCCATTCCCACTGCAGTTCCCAGTTACCAGCCAGCTGCCACATCCTGGGTCGCGTGCTTCTCAGGTGTCAAGCCCGAGCAGACCTTACCTGGTAGAATGAAGGAGGCGGCTCAATCTACCGCGAAGGGAGTCCCTGTTTGCAGTTTTGGAGAGGCAGCAGGGGACTTTTGCTTAAAGTTTGGGACCCTTTCTTGTGCTTGTGACACATATCGGGTCCTTTAGGCCTTTAGGGGAATGTGTTTACCAGTTTGGAGAATGTGAGCAGCGCTTCTAAGTTACAGGGTCAACACAAGTAGATGAACTTTTAGGAATAAGAACAGCACACATGTCAGGCGTGGTGGCACACACTTTTAATCCCACTACTCGGAAGTCAGAGGCAGGCGGATATCTGTGAGTTCGAGGCCAGCCTGATCTACAGAGCTAGTAACAGGACACCAAACCAAACCAAAGCAAACCAAACAAAAAAACAACAGAAAACAGCACAATGCACTCTATGCTTCATAGATCTCCTCCCATTGGTCAGAAATCATGAACCTTCTAGAACCCAGTAGATACTAACAGATACTATTCTTCCGTTCCCTTTCTGGCCATCTGTATTTGCCAAGTCCTAGTTGGGGCCCACTGAACAAACATACCACACTCTGGACCTGTTAGGGTCTTTTCTGTGCCAGGTGTTCCACTGGTTGACTGTGCGTGGGACGTACATCACAATTTGAAGCTTCTGTCAGGTAGTGGAATGGGCTGGGTGCTGCTGAGCAGGCTGGGAGAAGGACCAGCCTGAGCTGGAGAAAGATGGGCGTCCCAAGTGGCCCCGCCACAGCCTGTCCTTAGGAAGGCATTGTCCAGAATGCTAATGATTTCTGTGCAGCCCCATGCACTATCCTTATTCATACCCAGGAGGGGCCAGCTGCAGCTCCTGACCCTGCAGAGTACCACGGAGAGGCCCTTCCTAACTACTCTCAGGAAGACCTTGAGAGTCATGTCATTTACTCCTGAGAGGGGACAGTGCTCAGCTGTGGCATGCGCTTAGTGGAGGAAGGAGTCTGAGTCCTGCTCCTCAGCCTTGAGAGTCATTTTCCTCCTTCACAGAACTGACCCTGAGCTTTGGGAATGGAAAAAATGCTCCCTGGTCCCGGGGTGTGGTGTGAGATGTTTGTCCAAGGGTCACAGTAACCAAAGCATGGCTTTGCATCATGCAGTCGAATTAGATCATTTTGGAGCCATACGGATAATCAAATGCAGAGACGCAAAGGCTTGTCAGAAAGGTCTCCATCTACTTGCTGCAAGAAAATAGCTGGCAACGACCTGTATGCAGAACCAGCAAAATGTCTGCTGACAGGGTACAGTGGAGGATCCAACAGCAGCCCTACTCGGATCTGGAAAACTGCGTGAAAGATGATGTGCCCAGGGTGTAGGGCTGTTGGTGGCTGGCATCTGTAACCTGAAATGTCCCCCATTAATTTCCTCCCCCATGTTGCTGTCTTTGCATTATATACTAGGTGTTAAACTCTCTTCAGGGGCCAGTTTCCTTCTCTTTCTAAAGCTGTGTCTTCTAACGAGAATTGAAAGGCAGTGCCAGCTTGCTGATGGTGCTGGGAGGAGCTAGTGGCCAACAGACACATTTGCCTTTGTACGTATTTCAACCAGAAAGGGCAAGGGTGAGGTGGACCCGAGGCTTGCCAAGGGGCCTTGGGTGGACTCATGATGTGGGCCGGCCTCTTTCAAATGTCACTCTGCTGTGAGGTGCACACAGCCCCAAGAATTGAAAACTCGGCTTTGTTTTAGAAAGGCCAGCTGAAGATTGCCCATTATCACGACTAAGACCGTGGGCATAGGGGAGAGCACACAGTGGTGTGTGGGGTCACTTTGGAAAGGTGTGTGTGTGTGTGTGTGTGTGTCTGTCTGTCTGTCTGTCTGTCTGTCCGTACATGCACATGCAGGTTCCGATGTGTGGTGACCCTGTTGTTTGTGATGCAATGCCTGCCCCAGTCCGGAGGGGAGCACCTGCACTGGAGGCGGTGAGTTCCTGCTAGCAGACTGACCCCACCCCCAGTGTAAAGAATCCCCGTCCATGCCAGTTGTGCCACTTTAAATGAACACAAAGGGGCCTTCATTTAGTTTGAATGCATTTAGCCACCAGCGACATTGAACTGTAGTTGGTTGTTTGTGTATCTTCCTTCTTAATTGCAAAATGTTTCCTGGGGCTTTCTGTCACAAATATCCCTTCTTGTTTTTCATTAGCTCCTGTAATGTTTATCTTTGCTGCCTGATGGCTACTAGAAACCCCACGTTCTGAGACGGCCCTTATTCTGCATGTGGATCTGCTTCTGGTGTGGGGCATGCCAGGATGGCTTGCTCCTTCTCTATGACTCAGGGTCACTGTATGATGGCACAGGGCTCATTTTCCAAGCTGGCTTCCCAGAGTGCACAGCGAGGCCTGGGTGGTGGTCAGGGGCCTGGGGTACTCCTCACCTGGGACTGTCTTTCCAGGATACCCTGAGTTTCTGCAGCCTGACGTCTGTGCCGCAGGAGTTGAAGAGGTAGGTAGGTCCCAAGGCTTTTACAGCCAAGGCTGCAGTTAGTCGTGTGTCTCCCTGGTCACATGCATTTCTCACCTTCCATAGAGCCCATGTCTGTTAGAGAGAGCATCACTTAGACTGTTGAATTAAAAAGCTATGACTGATTTTAAAAGCTACACTTTCATCTTTTAAGCTATTTTTTTTAAAAAGTGAGTTGTGCATGTTTTATATCAATACACACAGCTCTTCAGAAGTAGATGCTGGTGAGTTCTCCTTCACCCATCTGTCCAGTCTTGGATATATCCCAGGGCAGTCGACTCCTGAGCCAATTGTTCTTGATCCTGTAGGTGTGGGGTGGGTGTTTAGAACCCATCAACTTCTGCTACTTAGTTTAGCACAGGGCACTGCATGCTGTCAGTGTCTCTGAACATACTTGTGTCCACTTAGCAGTGGGTCCTGGCCACCTTCTCATGTCAGACTATAGAGGTTGACCCTTGCCACCCACATTTTGCAGTGAGCTAGACAGGGACAGCTTTTGGGATCCAACCAGCCCCCCCCCCCCCCCATGATGGGCACGGGCCTTGCTTTTGTCTCACAAGCAGTCATGCACACTGTGGTATAGAACAAAGCTTTCTTATAATCTACCCAAAAGGGGAGATGCCAGGCTAGTGTGGCCTGGTATCAGCACCCTCACCGAGCTACTGCAGGGCACCCTTACCCATCTAGGCTTCTTCCACTAGTGGTTATCATTAGCCCCCAGGACACCTCCTTTATTTGTTGGCTGGTTCATTTGTTCATTGTTTAGTTGGTTCATTGGCTAGTTGGTTTGTTTGTTCGTTGATGGATAGGTTGGTACATTTGTTCATTGATTAGCTGGTTGGTGAATTTATTCAACAGTTAGTTGGTGTGTTTGTTCATTGGTTGGTTAATTTTATTATTTTATTTTTAGTTGATTAATTTGCTCATTGGTTAGTTGGTTGTTGGGTTAATGTTTTTCACTGGTCAGTTGGTGAGTGGCTCATCTATTCTTTGGTTAGTTGGTGGGTAGATTGGTTCTTTGGTATTTAGTGCATGGCTCATTTGTTTATTGGTTAGTTGGTAGGTGGGTCATTCATTCATTGGTTAGTTGGTAGATGGATAGTTTGGTCATTGGTTATTTAGTGGGTTGCTTATTTATTGGTTAGTTAGTGGGTGGCTTATTGAGCTACTAGTTAGTGTATGGCTCATTTGTTCATTGGTTAGCTGGTGGGTGATTTATTGTTAAGTTCCTTGTTTCATAGAGCATATCAGCACCAAGAAAGTTGTCTTTTATTGCCTGTGAGTCTTGAAAACTCTACCAGAACATCCAAGAAGAATTTATGTCTCTGGTGATGACAGGCCATCCATCTTCAAATGCTTGGGACAGGACGGCTTTGGCCTTGCCTGACTCTGGAATGAATCAAAGGAGGTATGATTCTTCAGTGTGCTATGTATGACATGTAGGTGCTCATGGGACATTGCTGAGGAAAGGCAGCTCAGAGCAGCCTAGCAGGTCTCAGTGACCTTATGATCAGTGGGACCCCCAGAGGTCTGACATGCAACTGGCACGGTTATGTAATCACCTCTTATCACCTTAACCCAGCTTCCTGGGCATCCAGATGGTGAGCCTGGACCAGCCTACCTCCTGAGTCCTCCCAGGAGTTGGTGGGACCCTATGAGCCTCACACATACAATCGCAACCAAACCCATGGGGCCGAAACTGTCTGCTGGCATCATCCCCCACTTCCTTCAGAACAGTGAGGGAAAACTACCTTCGAGGAAACAAAACCACCTGGTTCCTTTGCTCAGCTCACAGGTCAGTTTCTACAGTGAGTAGATTCTGCTGGCAGTGTAATTCGCAAGGAGCCTGGCATTCAGCCTGTCCCTCTGTGACACACCTTGTTTGGCAGTTGGCTGTAGGCACAATGTTCTCGACACATGTTCCATTCTGTTGGTGCTCTTAATTCTTTGAGAAAGGACAGGGTGAGAGAAACATACCCATTCATAACCACAGATGAAAAGCAACGGTGATCACCCAGCACTAGAAACAAGATGCTGAGCAGATTTGGGAGAAGCTGGACCATCCCACTCTTCTGGGTACCTCGTCTCTTGGCTGGTGACATTTCCTCCCGGTCCCTGATGGAATGGAATGCAGCTCCCACAGTCACTAGGACAGGCCTCATGCAGGACTTCTCTGTTGCTGTCTGGTGTGAGGTGTCCTGTGCCTGGCACAATACTCATGTGGTCTCAGAGTCTGCGTGGTGGCATCTGCTGATTCCCATATGGTACTGCACCTTCCTCTCTATTCTCCAAGGCTTGGTTCAGGTCTCCCTGCAAGAGTCCCTTGCATATGTTGTATTTCCCCCATTCTCCTTGCCCTCCACAGAGTCCTTACTGTTGTTGGCTTGGCTCTATTTTGAGTAAGAGTATGTGTGTATTACACGTGATCTTTTTATCTCGGGATATCACACAGTACTGTAGGCGACTGCATTAGGGAGAATTACAGGTGTGTCTGAGCCTTTCTGAAAGTGTCTTGGCCAGTGTCTGGCTTCCATGTACAAAGTCATGCAAAGGTGCCAGGTGTCTAGACCTCAGTCAAGCCTTCAAGAGAAGTGAGGGACAGGCAGTCACAGACTAAGGGAGAAGCTCCGGGGCACTGGCTCCCTCCATAATAATTTGTTCCAAGCAAAGGGGGCAGGCTCCTTCCTTTTTCTTATCCAGATTTTCCATAAAACTGCCTAGCTGGGAACAGTGGTCAATAGCTTCCTGGAATTATTGGCTTTCTAGCTAGGAAGGAAGAAGTGCCTTTGAGTTGGAGGAGAAAAATCCAAGTGGTCAGAGATGCTTGCGCTGCCCAGTCATGGAGTCAGGCATGGCACTTAACAACTTATTGCTAGGGACAGAAACTGGGCAATAATGGTTTATGTAGTCCATCTTGAGCTACTTCACTTCCTGGAGAGGTAACTTAATTTTAGTCTTTCAATCCATGGTATATCCTTTTGTATCTATTCCTTCTTCTACTTATGCCATTATCCATTGTTGAGCGGAGGCCGCTTGTTTGTTCCCAGCTGTCCATATTCAAAATAATCATTCAGAAACTTCATTATTTGCAATACTGTTTGGCCAATATCTTATGTGTATTGCTAGCTAGCTCTTATATGTTTGGTTAACCCATTTCTATTAGTCTGTGTATTGCCACGTAGCTGTGGCTTACCTGGTAAAGTTCCATCCAGTGTCTGTCTCTGGTGGGATTACATGGCTTTCCCCTCACTGATTCTTCCTTCTTTCTCCCAGCATTCAGTTTAGTTTCGCCCACCTAGGTCTACTCTGCCCTTCACAGGTCAAACCAGCTTCTTTATTCATTAGCCAATAAAAGCAACACATATACAGAGGGACTTCCCACACCATCATTTGTCCATCTATTTAACCATCATCAATCCATCATCCATCTATCCATCCATATACATATTTAGCAATCCAGTCCTCATCCACCCATCAAACCATTCATCCTTTATTAAATCATCCATTGATTTACCATCCATTTATTTTTTCCATTCATCCAACATCAATTTATCTAATCATTCAGTCTTCACCCTCCATCTATACATCCACCCACCTATTCCTCCATCCATTCATTGAACCATCTGTCCACCCATCCATTCACCCTTCTTCCATCCATTTGTTCATCAAATTATACATCCAACCATCCATCCACTGCTTATCCATCCAACTACCTATCATCTAACCATTCATCCTTATCTTTAATCTATCTATATCCTCATTCATCAATCCATCCATCCACCCACCCCCCCCGCATTCTCACTTTTGAGACAGGGTCTCTCTACATAGGCCTGGCTGTCCTGGAACTCACTCTGTAGACCAGGCTGACCTCAAACTCACAGAGATCTGCCGCCTCTGCCTCCCAAGTGCAGGAACTAAAGACATGAGCCACCACACTGGCTTATCTATCCGTCCTTTCTTCATCTCCTCATCTCCCCACACACTCGTTCTTCAACCACCCTTTCTGTTTTTCTTTTCCCATCAGTCATTTGTCTCTATTTGTTCTTCCATCCTATGGGTTGATAGAACTTGTGGATTCTGTAAACAAATGACCTTTCTTTCCGGGAACTGACCAGGATCAGTGTTTTGATGCTGTAGAAAGGAAGATAAGGATGGCGTTTCTGCTCACAGCATTGCCCTCCTAGACCCTGACATCTTCTGAAGAACAGCTTTACCCATCCCCGCGGAGGGACCTCAGCCTGTCCTTGGCCCTGTGCAGCACTCTCCTGCATGGCTATCTGTGAGGAGCAGGGATCCAACAATACTTCTGCTCTGGAAGCATCCTACCGTCTTCCTGTCTCATGACTTAGAGGAAGGAATGAAGACTTTAGATCCTGATATGTAGTTGGTTGAAGTTTGGTCAGACCTTAGGCATCTTCCCGGATCTTTTGGTCAGGTTCCTCATTTATTCTTGAAGGGCAAGTTCTGAAGACTGTGGTGCCGAGTGAGGGGGTTTGACTGGGAGGTGCCTAGTACTAATGCTCTGTTGTTGCTTCTCAAGGCAAGACCGATACCCATGCTTACAGCCTGAGTGGGTGTAACCCTTGCCTTGGGGGATCTCTGTTGTATCTAGTGCAGCTGCAGTGACCCATTTCCTGCTATGGTGCAGATTTCTGGTCTGCCCACCATCACAGCCCATGTGGGTCCATAGGGCTCATCCTTTCAAAGTTCAGGGCGGCAAAATGAACTTGGCAATTGTTGGGAAGGAAGGGAATACTGGGCACCCCGGGGGAAGGAGCAGAGCCGTATGTAGTAGGACAGCATACAGCACACACACACACACACACACACACACACACACACACACACCGACCCTCCGCGCATGCTCTTTTGAGGCAGAGTCCTGCTGTCTAGAGAACCTGCTTGGGCTTTCACAGAAAGGATCTGGGGTGTGGCTGCTGGGTGGGTGGCCTGTGGATCTGGGTAGAGGGAAACACCGGGTTCTGCTTTCTAGAGGCAGAGCCGACTTTACCACTCTGAGAAGAGACCCCTCTGCCTTTGATTGCTTGAGATGTCCTTCAGGCCTTCGGTTCTGATCAATCCTCATGTCTCACCGTTAACCCAGCACCGTGACATCTTGTCTGCTGGAAGTGCCTTCCTTTTTGTTTCGCCCCTGGACTCCTTGTCTTGTCGCTGGGACTGTCACCTGTACCTTATACCCTCCTTGTCTCCTGCCCTATGGGGCTAGTGGGAGGTGCCCAGTAGGTGAGGCCCTGGTAGAAAGCGCTGGGTGAGGCAGGAAAAGCACAGGCAGGCTCCTCCAAGGCTGCTACTTTAGGTCTCTAACTGCTCGTGACCGTTCAGGTCCCACAGCTAGTAGCATGGCCTCAGGCCCTTGCTGAGGTGACAAGGCAGGTTCCCAGGAGTCTGGCCCTAGCCCCACACTGCTGAGTCTGCTATGCCTTGGTGACTGTCACAAGTGACCAAATGGTCTTGTGGCCTTCTGGGGCTAAATGGGGAAAGTGGCCCTGCTGTGCACTGCACAAACTCAGGCATGCTTCATGCTTTGGATGGGCCATGAGGCAGGGGAGGATGGGAAGAGGTGTCTGGGGATCCCTACAAGGCTGTGGCTATGATGTGGAGATAGGCCAGCCAGCTCAGGGCTCCTGGGTATGCAGTGGCGTGAGGAAGGTGCTGTGTGACAGGCTGAGATCCCCTTGCCTGGAGGAAACAGAAGCTCTAAGTTACAGAAGAGTTTGCAGGTGAAGGGACCCATGTCTATGGTAGCAGTGTGCCTAGCAAAAGGTCTGGGATCAGGGCACCAACAGCCCCAGGCCTGGGAATAGCAGGAGAGGGAAGAAGGCCTGGCTAGCTCCAAGTGGCCAACACTGTCTGCCTGCAGCCCTGGCCACACCCTCTGTTGTCCCGGCTTTAGTCACCGGAGAAGAATTTTACCAGGGCCTCCAAGATACCCCGTTTGTTTGTTTTCCGACCAACTGGTTGACCTCGGATGAGGCCACTATCCTCAGGGAGAATTAGTGGGAGGGACCTGGGCAGACCCTCCGGTTGGTCTGCCATTCCTTCTGGCTTGGCTTTACTGAAACAGGCTCTTTGCCCTAGGAGGCCACTGGGAAGAGGCAGGGAAGAGAGTGGGAGGGTCGGCCACCCCAGCCTATGAAGGCTGCTGTCCTGTACATTCGGTAGCTGAGTGCGTGGGGCACCAGCATGCTGTGTAGCGTTGCTATGCTGGCTGCACCTCTTTGAACTTCATTTGATTTTTCAGGACAGAGGCTGTTAGTCTACCTATGCCTTGTTGCTCATACCCCGCATCCCTGCCCCCGCCTCCTACTCTTTTTTCTGTGAACTTAAAGAACTAAACCTGAGTGGCTCACAGGAAGGTGCACACATTTTTTCTCCTGAAGATACTGATGTTGACTTCGGAGCTTGCAGCACAGAACACCTCATTGTTCCTTTGTTCTGTCCCCTACGTCTGTCTTTCTGTCCCCAACCCTGTCTTTCTCAGTCTGTCGCCTCTGAATGTCTCTCAGTCTCCGTATAGTCCTCATTTTCTTTCATTTTGTCAACCAGCAAAAGGTGGTCATGGTGGCTCACAATTTCTCCCAGGAGGTGTGAAGTGAGGGAGCCTTGGTGTCTGAGGCAGTCTGTGAATCATGGGTCTGTAACATGAGGGGCTGCTTGTTGGGGTTTCTGTCCTGCCCAGTTCCCACAGCTGGTAAGCCCCAAAGAAATCACACAGAAGTCTATATTAATGATAAACTGGCCCATTAGCTCAGGCTACTTATTAACTCTTGTAACTTATACTAGCCCATTATTCTTATCTATTTTAGCCACATGGCTTGGTACCTTTTTCATCAGGGAGGGTCACATCTTGTTTCTTCGGTGTCTGGACGGGACTGCGGAGGAATGGGCTTCCTCCTTCCCAAAATTCTCCTGTTCTCGTTGACCCACCTCTACTTCCTGTCTGGTTGTCCCGCCTATACTTCCTGCCTGGCTACTGACAAATCAGCCTTTATTTATAGCATAATTGACAGAATACAGAATTGTCCCACACCACTTGGGAGAGGCCTGTTTGACCATGAGGTGGTAATAAATCAGCTGTACCTCAGGTTCATATAGGTTGCAATACCCCCTTGCCTTTGCTGAGATCCAAGTCACCAGTGAGCGGCCCAGTGGGGCAGGGGCTGCATTGGAGATTTAGGGCCAGTGACCTCCCTGTGAAAACACAGAGGGCAATGAATCCCTATGGAACTCCTGGTAGAGGGAACCATGCCAGGCCCATGTCAGGACGGGACAGGTAGCTGGGCTGGAGGCCCCCTGCTCCCAGCAAGTGCTTAAAAATATACAGGCTATTAAGGGTGTGTGTGCTGAGTTGGAGCAAAGGCAAGAATCAACCAAGTCTGCTTGGTCAGCAGTGTGGCTTCTCAGAACCTCTGAGTGCTTCCCCTCTGCAGTTCCAAGGCTCAAAGCGCATCTTCTCAGCTCACCGCTGCTCCGAGAGTGGAACCTGGTGGGAGAGGGAACATGGCAGAAGGTGAAGCGAATTTCAGGAGAGCTGAACTTACTCCCTCGGGCCTGCCCTGTGTGAGCCAGGGGCTCACTTAGTCATTCAACAGACACATCTGAGTGTTGGTTGTGCTCTGCCCTGGCCCACCATAGGACAGAGGGCCTTTGTCCTTCTCATTTCTTTTGATGCCCACCCCAATGGTGTGGGGCGCAAGATGAACCCTGCTAGCTGTTTCATCTAGCCCTCCTCTCAGGACCCCATTGCTCTGTGGTCTTCCCTGTGAATCTCTGTTGTCCCCAAGCCTCCTGCTGAGCTGGACAGCCGAGGTGCTGAGGTCAGGGCTTGGCTAAGGTCCTCTCTGAGTGTTTCTACTCCCTCGGGTGGGCAGGACTGTGGTGGCCAAAAGCACGAAGGCTGGGGTTTTAGATTCTATTCTGAGGGCACATCGTGAGTGGCTCCAGATGGTGACCCAGCCCTCACTGGTCTTCCCGAGAGCAGGCTGCTTTTGCAGTGTTGGCACTGTGGCCTAGGATGTGTTCCTTTGCCAAGGGCTGCAGTCCAAGGTCTAGGCTGCTGAACATGGGAATGGCCCTTCTGTAGAGCAGGCTGGTGTCCTCACAGATGTCACCCTTTCTGTTTCTGAGCATGAGCTATACCAGCTATGACCAGGCACTGGTTTCTGTTCTTCCAAACCTCGCTCCGTCTGCTCTTGAGTCCTGGAAGCTCCTGGTGTTGGGCCGTGGTGTGCTGCTCCATGGCCTTGTCGTGAGCTGTCTACCTCATTTGGTCCTTCTAGTGGAGTGCAGGCAGAGCCTTGGGCCACATATTCATATGTCAGTGGCTCAGTTTTAGTTGTCTGTCTCCGGGCAGCAGATCAGGAGAGCCCTTGTGACATGGCAGTTCCGATGATGCTTCCAGTCCTATAGCTGGGAAGTGAGTGGATGGGAGGCCTCAGGGTGACATGACCTCAGTCACTCCACGTCTCAGCTCTGGAGGAGCGAGAGCAGCCCAGGGCTTAGAGGAGGTGAAAGAAATGCCTCCTGGGGAAGGGGAAGGCTACTCTGTGGTTAGAAGTGACAGTGTCACTGGGGTGTGAAACATGTGAATAATTAGCCGTTTGTAATATCTGTCTTTGACATCTGCCTCCTTCTACTCACTTGCGCAGTGAGTGATTGATTAATCCTTCCTTCCATCCACCTACTCACCCACTACCCACTTATCGTTCTGTCCACTATCCACCCACCTGCCATTAATATCCATCTATCCATCCATCCACCCACTCTCCCATCCATCTATCCATTTATCCGTTCATCAATCGACCTACACATCTATCCTCCAACAACTAATACACTTGACGCTAATATACAACCCTCCCTCCATCCAACCAACCATCTGTCCATCCGTCCTGTTATCATCATCCGTACATCCATCTATGTCTATCAATCTACCTACCTACCCCACTTACCATCCGTATTCACCCATCACCCATCCATTGGTCTGTTCATTCATCCATATCCATTTATCTAGCATCCATCCACCCACCCACCATCCATTCACCTAACCATTGAGGAATGCTGCCCTCCGAGTATGACATGGTTATTGCATTCTTGAAATCAGAGCAGCAGATATAATTATCGTCACAAGATCGAGTGTACTAACATCTTTTCTAGAGGGGAAAGAGGGCTCACAAGGCATCCCAGATGTTCACAAATGGCTCATCCTCCATGAGGATGCAAGCGATTACTTCTGGTGGGGCATGTCTCTTTCTTGTCAGCATCACCACCTCTAACTTGTCAGCGCTCCTGTAAGACCTAAGTTAAACTCTTCGGCTTGCCAAGCTAGACTTGGGTGGAAGCCTTTCTTTGGTTTGTCATTGTTGCTTTATCTAGGGTGAAATGATGTTTGTTCATATCTTCCCCAAAACACATCCACCCACCCATTTACCCATCTACCTATTTACCCACCCATCCATTTCTCTCTCCATCTGTCCACTCATCCATTCATTCACAGTCTTCTACCCTAAAACCAGTCAGTCATCTGCCCATCCATCCATCCATCCATCCATCCATCCATCCATCCATCCATCCATCCATTTATCCATCCATCCATCCATCCATCCATCCATCCATCCATCCATCCATCCATCTTTTGGTCTATCCTGGACCCTTTGAGCCTTTTGGTGGCATAGCTCCCTTTGTGAGTTGACTATCCAGAGCTCAGCTTCATGCTTCCAACTGCTCCCTTACTTACCCCTCTTTTATCTTAGAGCTAAGCTCACCTGCATCCACTTTCCTGTTTAGAGATAGCACACCCAGTTCCAGCAGCATTAAAATGGCATGGGGATGCTGGAGTGTTGGCAGCAAGTGTCTGGACTGACCATGAATACACATGAGAGGCTGAGTCCAGCCTCTTGGGTCTCTGTCCCCTGAGAGATGGGGCAACATCTGCTCCTTTCTGTGTCTAAAAGCGACAGCAGGGCTCCTGTGTCCTAGGGGCCGGGTCCCTGTGTGCTGTGATGCAGACTGAGGCCCATGGCCTGATACTGCTACTTCCCCTCACGTATGTTCCTCAAAGGCAAGTGAGGCATGTGCATAGCCGAGTAGCAGGCTGTCTGGAGAGCAGATCCTGCTGGAGTCAGAAGTCTGAGGTAACATTCTAGGGCAAGCTGTCACAATGAGGCTGTCACTCACATGCCAGGACCCCTGCTGCAGTAGTACAGAATCCTCTGAGGCTGGACTGCAGGCCCAAACACAAGGGTCTCAGTGCTCTGCCCGCCTCACGGACATTGAGGGCAGGTCGGGGAGGCAACTACAGCTCATGTTTGGCTCTAGGATAATCTTTGATTGGTAGGTTCTGGCTTGCTGTAATAATTCTTACTGCAGAGGCATTTGGGAAATGTAGTTTTAGTCTCTCAGGCTGTGGAGCAGGACTCCCAGGGAGAATTGGGTCTAGCTGAAGAGAACAGTCCTCTCTCTGGAGTCCGATCTGATCGTAGGTGGAGCAGCCTTGAAAGAGCAATGGAGTTCTTGCATGCAACGTATCTGGAGGTGGTCTCATTTGCAGTGGGTAGTGGGTCTCAGGGTTCTTCAGGCTTACTCAAGTGACCCTTACTTAGAAGCACAGGTTTCTTGTTGGGAGCCAAGGCCACAGATGTAATACCACGTGTGTCTTCCCCGAGTTTTGGGACTCAGATGAGTCCCGAAGACCCTAAGAATACCATTTTCCTCCTGGGGGACCCTGTACTTGAGCTGTGGAGTTCTGGGAACTGTTCCTGGCAGGTTCAAATGACTTCTGTGGCTTCTTTAACTGGCCTCAGTTGGTATGATCCTCCCGTGGGGGAGGAGGGACCCTGCATTCTTAGCACACCCACCTGTCCCAAGCCCCTGCTGCTTCAGGGTGGAGGTGCTCCACCTGGGTGTGGCAACGGCTTGAAGGACAGAAAGCTTCCTATGTTGGGGGGAAAGTTTTCCAGAAGCCTGTTCCCCACACCTTGTTTAAGACTAAATATATCCTGCTCTCTGGCGCAGAAAGGCCCTGGCCTTCAGGAAGGGTGGCACTGGGCC
Source organism: Arvicola amphibius (assembly GCF_903992535.2). NCBI lineage: Eukaryota > Metazoa > Chordata > Mammalia > Rodentia > Cricetidae > Arvicola > Arvicola amphibius. Next base: position 45,781,407 of record NC_052053.1, read on the forward strand.
TAGGAAAGGTCTGATGGCCTTTTAAACTTGTTGCAATACAGATCTACAAACCTCCCCAGGCCGACTCCTGGGAAACCACTCTCTGCTTTGACAATGGGGAAAGCAGGCTCCAGTCTGGTCTGGGAAGGGCATCATAGTATGAAGACTGTGATGTAGGTCCAGAAAACCCTGCTGGGATACTCATCTCTGCCTTCGACCACTGCCAGCCTTGGAGCTGAGTTTCTGAGATGGACCCAAGGCTCAGTGCTGGGTCATTCTGGCCAGGTGTGCCAGCAGTTGGCACAGCCATCTTCCCACGGCTGTGTCCAGGCCTGGGACTGTGCCACACAACCTCGCCAGCATGCTCAGCATTGCCTTTGATATTCATCGGACAAACTGAACCCAGTGAGGGCTTTGTCGCCACATAGAGTACCTGTGGGGGGGAGGGGGAAGTGCCACAGATACACAAGTGACTGACACCTTGTGTGGGTAGTGGCCAAGAGCTGCCTAGGATTCTGAGATGGGGAGGCTATCGCGGATCCATAGTGGGCTGGCTGTCCACACTGTGCCCTTCATAGTGATTTCCTGTAGAGGTGGGGAACCCTTCTCTGGAGTAAGTGTTGAAGGATGGCAAACAGTTGGCTGCAGACCTGGCCCCTTAGGCAGCCTTGGAGTGAAAGGTAACGAACATGTCGGTCTCTAGACTTGGTGGCTGCCGCTGGAGATAGACCAGAAGCCTGCATGATCATCTTTGGTTACTACCTACTTAAAAACAGTTTGACTGTCCTCCTGGGATGTCCCAAGGTAATACTCACTTAGGGAAAAAGGTGTGAAGTTAGCGAATCAAGTTTGGGAGGGACAGTCACAGGCTAACCCGATTTCAGCTCTTGCAGCCTTCAGGTATGGGCTCTGAGATCTAGCTAGGTATGTGGTATTCTTAGACAGACGGGCTCACACAGAATGAACACATGGGCATGTATAGATGCCCTTCAGGCATAGCTAGATCCAGGTACCCGCTTAGCATGGCAGCAGTCTGTCTCTGCACACATTATATTCCCTGGAGATAGTTGCCCTCTCTGTGTCTGCAGCCCACATACAGTCAAATAGCAGAATCCTTTTCCCAGAGGAAAACCAGAGGATGGAGCAACATTGGTCCAGCCTGGTCATGTGACAGGAGGTTTCACACCCTTGTGGTACCACTATGGACTTTGTTCTCTGCTGGATATCCAAGAGCTTCCTATTTGTTGTATCTCAGACTGAGCACAGATAAACAGGAAACCAAGTAGTCCGGAGCCTCAAAGGCCTCTTGATGAGAGGAAAGGGGGCTCTGACAGAAGGGCGTGGTTTATGTTTGGGGATGTCCCAGCTTCATTTCTGTCACCGAAACAAAATAACCTGACAAGAGGAGGCTCAGGGGAGGAAAGAATTTCTTTCCGGTTAGCATTCCAGGTTACAGTTCATCATTGTGAGGTCAAGGCGGGGTCTTCAACCGTTGCTCAGCATCACGTCCACAGTCAAGAGCAGAGAGGAAGGGACGCTCCAGCTCACCTGCATGTTTATGTTCCTCTCGATTTCTTCACTCTTACACTTCAGGACCCCGTGCCACAGTGGGCTGGGTCTTCCCACGTCTGTTAATTTAAATTAATCCCCCATAGTGACGCCCACAGGCCAACTCAATATAAACAGTTCCTCGAGGAAACACTCTGACAAGGTCAAGTTGTCAGTTAAAGCTAATCAGGGGCGACTGTTGAGCTCTCGAGGAGGCATCTGTATTTCAGAAGTCAGAGGGTCAAGTCTGCCTTTCTCTGAGTGCCTTGCAAAGGATGGAGCGTCAGAAGCCTTCCTAAAGGGGTCTGAGGTCCCTGCAAGCATTCTCCTGTCCTGGGTATTCAGGCTGAGGTCTTTTGAAGGCAGATAGAATTGGGGTATTTTCTGTAAACTGTTGTCAGGACTCGGAGGACAAACTGACACCAGTGGCAGTGGAGAGACAAGTGGAGCTCGTGTGATTCAGGCCAGTTGAGGGTTTGGAGTAAGAAGTCCCTGCAGGTTGTAAAGCAAGAAAGGTCGGGGCTGTCAGAGGGTGTAGGCAATGCCTTGTGGCTGAATTGCAGAAGTAGGCAGCTGGTTTGTAGGAATGATTGTAGGAACAGAGATAAGCCCACTTCTAGGAAGTGTCCCTCCTGGTCCTGAGCAGACCAGCAACCTCTTCTGGGTACCAGATTTTGTTGCGAGGAAGGAAGGGGTGAGGACTGGCTTCAGTTGTCTAAGACCATCCTTTTCTTCGGCGGGGAGAGGGGGTGTCCCCTCAGTCATGTCCACCCAGGGCTGACACGGTTTCTCTGTCTTTGCAGCTCAGCCAACAGATCTTCTGGAGATGCTAGATTTTCACAATTTGCCCTCAGGGGTAACGAAAACCACAGGTTTCTGTGCCACTCGACGATCTTCCAAAGGGCCGGATGTCGCCTACCGAGTCTCTAAAGATGCACAACTCAGCATGCCCACCAAGCAGCTGTACCCTGGTAAGCAGCACCCCATTTCTGTTCAGGGTGGTGGAGGGAATGCCAGGGAATTCAACGAGGACGCAGGAGTGGGCGGTTGCAGCAGAACCTTGGGCGTGCTTCCTGGGAGTCCTCCTCATTATAGTGAAAGCTACCACCCACCCACCTCTCGTGTGTGTGCAAGCCTAGTCTTCGCCTTGAGGGCTCCAAGCAGGCGTGTTTTCACCAATGGTGGACCACAAAGACAAAGGGCAGAAAGGAAATGGATGCCCCCCAGGGGTGAGGCCAAGAGAGATCTCAGGTCATGGGAAAGGAAGTACTTGCAGTGGGGAACACAAGCCTAATTGGGGCCAGTGACATAAAGATACCCAAGCCCAACATCCTGGCTGGCAGCTAGTGTGAGAGATTCTTAATGAGAATCTGCTGCCAGGTGCCAGACCTCTGCTTTTAATTATGTATCCTTAGGGAGCCATTTTGTCTGGAGGTATGCATCCAGATTATCCACCCACTTGGGTAGTTAGCTCCTATCCTCCACACCCACTGGCATTGATTAAATGCTCTGGGATTATTCTGTGATGGGCAGGTATTAGATTCCTCTTTCCCTGCCTCAGGAAGGCCTGCTGGCTCAACCTGAGGAGCCCCGACTCTGCTGACCCAAGTAAGAGGTGAGCCAGGTAAAAGACACTCCCCTTCTGCCATTAGAAGTCTATGCTCAATCTTTTGGTGGTCTGGACATGATCCCCCAACACTGGACCAGAATTGGGCAGTTTTCACAAGCTGTGCTGTCCCGGTGAACCTCATGTGTCCACTGTATCCCCGAAGGATGCTCTTGCTGTTCGTGTTGTCACTGCCTCTGGCCTTCTGCTGTCTGGTTTTGTCCCAGACCTCCCAGGGTCTCTCTGATATCATTGTGATCTTTAAAAGTTTGTATCTGCGGGAGAAGCTGGGTGCTTTGACCAGAGGTGTCATTTTGGATGGATGGGTTTCATGCACCAGGCACATCCCTTGCAACCCCAGGGGAAGCAGCCTGGTCTCTTCAAGGAGCATGACTTCGGTGCAGAACCACTCTGGGTAGCAGATGCCCAGGTTAGAGCATGCTTATGTCATCTGTGAACATACATGTCCCACATGACCTTTCTGAGTGGAAACCTCACCCTTTTTTCATGGGGAGCTGCAGGAAAACTGCCTTATTTTTAAAGAGAGCATATATTTTGTGGAAGGTCACCCTGAGAACCCCCAGTCTCATCTTTTTCCAGAGAGTTGTACTTTTTCTGCCTTGGGGCCCAAGAGTTAGAATTCCTGAGTTGGCGACATGGAAGGACTGGAAGGGGCTGGCCGGGGACAGCAGGGCATGCTGCTGCTGTGGAGGTGACTGATGGGGATTGTCCCCAGCCCAGGGACCTTTAGACAGCCTGCAGATAATAGTTTCTCTTACCACTGTCACCCAAGCCAAGAGCACTAGCAAAACAGGCTGCTACAATTCCTGTCTGTCATTCTCTCCCCCTGGGTCAGTTTAGGGTAGAACTCTCGCTTGATCAGGTCGCTGAGCCCCGGAAATTGAGTGGATCCCTCACCTAGCTGATAGGGGATATTTTTGTGGTTGTTGATTAGTTTGTTGTTGCTTTTTTGTTTTTGAGACAGAATCTCATGTAGGCTCAGGCTGGCCTTGAATTTGCCAGGCAGCTGAGACCTTGAACTCCTGATCTTCCCGTCTTCAACCCCCAAGTGCCGGGATTACAGGCACGTGGCACTGTGCCTGCCATTAGCCTGTCCTGAGCGCTTATCCTCTTGCCTTAGACTCCCCAGTGTGGGGATCACAGACCTTTACCACCGGACCTCTTAAGATCTATTTGTTTATTCATTTATTGACAGGATGCCAGGTATTCTAGTCTCGTCTTAAATTTTGCTTCACAGCCAAGGTTGACCTTGAATTTAGGATCCTCTTTCATCTACCTTTCTAACCCCAAGATTTCAGGCACGCATTGGTATGAGGTTTATGTGATGCTGGGGATCGAGACCAGGACTCCATGTGAGCTAGGAAAGCACTTTGTCATCTGAGTCCCAGCCCCAGTCCTGGGAAGTTTTTATTTTTCTTTCCTCCTTTCCTCAAATTAGTAACTTGAGTAGATGCTCAGGGTTGCTGTAATTAGGGTTTGGGGTGCACTGGGCCATGCAGTGTGTGTCGGTGGCTTCAGAGTGCCTGTAGAGGAATTTCTGTGGTGTCATCTCCTCAGGTCCCACAGGTCAGTCAGGGAAAGCTGTTCAGGGGGCAGCATCTCATACATCTCATCTGATGTATGAGAGTGCATGCCCCAAAGCTGGTGGTTAATCCTGGAAACTCCTGGGAGGTACTGCAGGCTTTCTGATTGGCAAGTGCTCAGGAAACAGGTCAGACCTAGTGGGATGGCTTCCGTAGGATTCCTGTGGTCACACGCCAGCCCTTGCCGCAGCCTAGGTAAGAACAAGAATGGCTGTGTGATGCTCTGTGCCTCCTTCTGGAGTGCAGGGGCAGCTTGGTTGCACCAGGGTGGGGAGTCGCAGCTGTCACAGAGCTACACTAGGAGGCCTAAGGGCTCCAGGCACCCGCAGCAAGGCTGGATTGGGCAGAGCATGAATACATGTCTGTGATTGTCTTAGTGCCCAGTGAAGCCCATGGTAAGCGGCTGAACTCCATGATAGTCTTACTCTAGTGGGCTGATTGATTTTCCACTCATAGCCCGTGCAATCTGGTTCTCTAGATGACTGGGCATGCTTGTCCATGGAGTAGGGTCTAACCATTATCTCCCACAGGACAGGTACTACATCAAAAAGAAACTAACAGGTCCTGCATGAAAGTGGCCATGGTTCCTTCCTGTATACAACCAAGCTTTACTGTCTCTGCGTCTACCCATCCCACACCAACTCCTTATAATGTTTTCCTAAGTCACACTATGGAAGGTCCCCTGGTCTCACCTTGGGTGTAGAAGTTCACTTTCTACCGTTCTTGTGGTGGAAACTGAGGTCTTCCCTTTGCTGACTCTAGGCAGCAGGGATTGGCTTGGAGGCCTTCTCCTCATCGCCCCTTGCTGGGGCTCTATCTTTTTTTTTTTTTTCAAGACAGGGTTTCTCTGTAGCTTTGGAGCCTGTCCTGGATCTCAGTTTTGTAGACCAGGCTGGCCTTGAACTCACAGATATCTGCCTGCCTCTGCCTCCCAAGTGCTGGGATGAAAGGCGTGCGCCACCACTGCCCAGCACCAGGGCTCTATTTTTACTCCAGAATCCTAAGTCTTTAGCAGGCCCCAGGCTCTAGAAGTAGCCCCCGCTCAGCAGAGCAGCCCGCTGTCCTATTGCCTCCTCCCACCCACTGTCGCTGGTACAGGCCCTGGCTCCAGCCAGTCCACTGTTGTCCACAGGATGAATCACTTCTTGGAATACTGGCCCTGGACCGTGGTCATGGGTAGAGGGCAGGGTGCTGGCTGCCTGAGCAGGCCCCATGTGACTTAAGAACCTAGGACAGTGAGAGCATAGAGCACCAGGCCAAAGGTACTATATTCTGTCAGTGCAAAGAACTGTATGCTCTCTGAGAGGCTGTGGCCAACCCACCCATATAGCAGCATGTGGGATTCCCTGGGTGAGGGCGACTTCAGCCCGTTTCCTGTACAATAAGATATGAGAGCTCTTAGTTCAGCAATGGCTTCCCCTTCCTCCCTCATACAGGATTACCTCTGCCTTCTACCCCCATCAGTATGTGATGTCCCTTAGTTAAGGAATGGCCTGCCTCTTTCCCCCACATAGAGTGGTATATGGAATCCTCGAGTTTAGGGATATCGTGTCCCCTGCACCCCTGTACAGTAGGATGTAGAGTCCCTTGTTGAAAGGAGTGCCATCTCTCACACACTCTGTACTGGGGGTGTGAGGGTCCCTTTGGGCAGATGGCCCACCTTTGACACCTACTTGGTGTTGGAAGCACTCCTCCCTCACTCCCGCTTAGGTTCCAGGCGTCTCATGGTGATAGGCCAGCTGCAGGTGCCTTGTCCTCACTTGGGGGCCCGGGAACCAGACTGGATGGCCCCAGAATAACCCCATCCTGCAGGTGACAGATGACAGCGTTCTCCAGGCTCATTATCTTGTCCAGAGTCAATAGACAGTTCTGTGGAAAGGTGGAGGGAAGCCAACGAGAATCCCTCTGACCAGAGGTCACCGAAATGCCTCACAGGCTTCCTGTCTGCCCAAAGTTCTCCACACCCTGCAGCTTATCTCTTTCATCACCCCACCCCAGGCCGCTGCACATTGGCTGGTATCCAAATAACTCATGTATTGCTCCTGTCCCTTATGGAAATACTACTTCCCGGGAGCAAGAACTATGTTTGTCCCTTGACTTCTCCCTGGAGCTTGTCCCGTGTTAGATGAGTTGCCATAACTATTTATTACCTCACCAAGGTGAGTGATCCATTAGTCTGCCGATAGCGGTTGACTAAGCCTGAGTCCCTTCCATGGCAGCTACCTGTGCTAGCCTCCCGTTGTATTCCTGACACGGACAGGAGTCTCTGGGTGTACCATGCGGGCAGCAGCTGGTCCTCTGCCACGCTCACCTCTCCGCGGTGGCTTTTCTGAGCCAGAGGAATTAGGAAGTACCAGACAGCAGGTGCACTTCTCCCAGACTGCCCGGAAGCTTGGAGTACGGTGTCAGCGTCCGGCTCCTGTCATAGCTGAGAAGGGACCGTCTTAAAGTGACTATAAATCCATTGTTATTTTGCCAGGAGAGAGATTAATGTTCAACATAATTTATCTTTTTCAAGTTTTGTCTGAGCTGAGAAAATTTGTTACCATAGCGATTTTAAACATTGAGAAGGAGCATTTTAATGAGCTGAGAGAGATGGGCTGGCTGTCCTCAGCCATAGATCACGGAGAAGGAGGACTCTCTCACGTCCCACTCTTATTCTTCCAGTCAGTGACTGCAAGGGACAGAGTCAGGGTGGGGCACAGGGGCGGGATGATGACTGCGCGGTCCAGCCTGGATGCAGACATTGGCCTCCAGGCTGCTATAGGGACCACTCTGGTGTCCACTTCCTGCAAGTCCCCGCCAGCAGCATGGCTAACTGCTCCTCAGATGGAGGGCCTTCCACCGGGCATGCATGCCAGTCCTAGCTATCCACCAGCACCGGCTAAGGCTGAGACCCCTGTCTTCCTTCACATCCCTGAATAGCGGAGGCTACAGCGTGATGCCCAGGGCAGCAAGGCAGCGCTGAGGGCTCACTTGTCGCATTCCATGCAACTTCCTGGCTGGAAGTTGAAGCAAGGCCAAGCCAGCCCTCAGTGGAGTCTGTCTTTAAGTAGCCGCGCTACCATCATTATCGGCTATCGGAGCAGGCTGACATTGTCATCCTGCCCCCCAGCAGAGCTGGTCATGCTGCTTAGCACACCAACAGGTTCCTGCACACCCAGCCTCTCTCTGTACAGAAGTACCTGACTTGAGCACTGGGTATGCTAGAGTTGCATGTTCCATGTCAGAGTCTGAGGGCCCCTTAGTGAGAGACGTCGTGACCCCTGGGAGTGTTCTTCCACTGGCTTCCTACCCCACCATGCCCTGTGTCACTCCTGGGGCCTGAATAGTTTCACTGCCAAGAGCTCTCGCTGTCTTCACAAGCTCTTTCTGCCTGTGTCTACATTGTAAGTGGGAAGGAAGGGCAGTCAAGTGCCCCCAGTACTTCAGGTCCTAGGACATCTTACTTCCCCCCCAGGATAGTACCTGCAGCATGCAGTTCTGTCAGCAGAGGGCGCCCTTGGATAGCTTTGCATGGGACCGGCACGCCCTAACCTGGCTACAGCAGTGTCTAGTAGACTTCTGGGTCAATTAGTTGACCTTGTTCTAACTCTAAAGGAAGAGTGGGGATAGCTAGACACTGCTGTTCTATCCCAGCCCATATCTCAGACTCCCGGTCCTTTACAGAGAGGATAGTGCACCTGTTTCTATCAATCTGTTCCTTTTGACTCCTTGTTGGGTGTTGCCCTCTGAGGGATCTATAAGGTACATGGGACGGGGAAGGAAACAATGTTTTTAGATTACTTTTCGTCCCATTGGTTAGCTGTATTGCTCACACCCCATCAGCTCCAGGCTGTTGGTGGCACAACTTCTAACATAGGAGGATAGTTGACGTCTACATAAGGATCTATGGGGAGGTGGCAGCCAAGGTCTCACCTAGTTTTAGTCAAGGGTGGCATCAGGAGTGGGTTCAGTTACCCTCAGGGCCAGCCTAGAGGCTTGTTGTATTGAAGGGGGCAGGCCCTCCTGTTCAACATTAGTAGATATTTGTTTTTATTAAAAAATTAAATTTAGAGTATTTTTAAATTTATTTTTACCTTTTCTTTGATTTACATATTGACAAGGAAATCTCAGAAAGTGTGAGTCTAGGATTTCCCCAAGCTCATAGTCTCCCACCTTCTTCTCCTCCTCTCCTCGGATCCCCTGTGATTGACACTGAATGGGACACACTATGCCCAGGCTTCTTTGCAGTGGGAGACACAAAGATGCTTCAGAAGCTGCCTCTGTCAAGGGTCAGATGTGTGGAGGTGTAGGATGGAGTCCAGAGAGTGAGTTGTGGGCTCCTCGCTGGAAGGGCCACAGGGGTTGGCTAGAGAAGCTTGGTTTGAAGTATGCCTTGAATTGGCAGCTTGACTCCCGGTAGTAGAGGAGGCTGTGGAAGCTTGACCTCAGGCAGGTGAGCTGCAGAGTGGTACCACACGTGGCTGGGTTTGCCGGATCTCTAAGCTGGCCTATTTACTGCTCGCCACGGTTGGCCAGAGTTGAGGTTCTCCTGTTTCCTTCTCACCCTGTCCTTTGTTCCAGAGTCTGATTTTCCGGAGGACTTCTCCATCCTGACAACCGTGAAAGCCAAGAAAGGCAGCCAGGCCTTCCTGGTCTCTGTTTACAATGAGCAGGGCATCCAGCAGGTGGGGCTGGAGCTGGGCCGCTCTCCCGTCTTCCTCTATGAGGACCACACAGGGAAGCCCGGGCCTGAGGAGTATCCACTCTTCCCTGGCATCAACTTGTCAGATGGCAAGTAAGTATCCTGTCAGATGGCAAGTAAGTATCTTGTCGAGGGAGGGAGTGGGAGCTGCTGGCTAGGCAGCATGGGGCAGCAGCTAGCCAGGTATGGCACATGGTGCCCACTGGCAGGGTACTAGGAAGATAGACCCCTGGACCTGCAGTCCCAAGGCCTGGGTTCCCCAGGACTCACTTTCTTCTCTTCTCTAAAACCCCAGGGGTCCTCTGTGGTTCCCTAGCCCCGTTTCCCTGCAGAATGCACTGATTGCGTCCTAGGCTGGCCCTAGATCAAAAGGGACAGAGGAGATTATGTGGCTATGCCTGCCTGTTCCCAAAGGGACCTACCCTTTCTGGATCTGACACATTCTCTGTGTGAATGAATGAGAACAAATATCTCCAATATTCTTCAGGGAGCACCCTAGATGCTGGAGATCACCCAAAATGTAACCCTAGGGACTTCAGGCCATGACTCCTGAGTTTTCTGGCAAGATTCTGTGTCTACCTATCACCACCCCCCCCACACACACATACACAGTTGCCATGGGGGTCATACCCTGCATACAGACTGGCGCGCTCATGATAATGTTGCTATGACTGCAGCCCCCTCCATGACTCCTTCCTATGGCTGCACCCACCCCTGAGCCCTCAAGCTCATACCTTTCATGGGTACCCCAGAGCTCCTGGGGTTTGCATCTTAGGGATGAGAAGTCTGTTTCTGAGGGTCTGGGTGGATGAGAGAGAAGGTTTCTTGTATTTTACATCTGCCCCCAAGAAGCGCCTGCCTTGCAAAGGCTCCTTCTGAGTCTAGCCTGCTTCACTGGAAGTAACGGGGGCCATGTCGGGACTTCACAAAGCAGAACTTTTAGAAACCCAAAAGAACCTTCCCAGTCACAGTCAAAGCTGGGGAGGGGGAGTTCCTATCAGAGACAGCTGAGCTAGGACAAGGACTCTCTGGTTTATAAGCACTAATTTCTTGTTGCCTACCAACACTCTGTAGTCATGATGGGAAAAGAAGTCTGCTGTAGCCTTTGAGAAACAGTTCTGAAACCAGTGGATGTGATCCCTTCTTGGCTCTTAGTGAGTCTCTAAATGACAGTGAAATTCTCATGTGATAATGCCCAGACTTGTGTCCAGATTTGCCACTCAGAGGCCATGCAGCGCACGTCCCTGGGTGCTTTGGCAGGATACTGCCACGAGGCTACACACATTGGCCTTCTGCAGTATGTACCCTTTTCCCTTCCTAAGTCTCTGTTCCCTTGCAGGTGGCACCGAATTGCTATCAGTGTCTACAGGAAAAATGTCACCTTGATCCTTGACTGTAAAAAGAAGATTGTGAAGTTCCTCAACCGCAGTGACCACCCCATAATAGACGTCAATGGCATCATCATGTTTGGCTCTCGGATTCTGGATGATGAAATATTCGAGGTAGGCATGAGATAGGCATTTCCCCCCATGCCACTTGGGACACTTGTGGGCAACTGGTGGCTTCTCCTAGAGGGACGTTATGACTACCGGGGGAGACCCATCTCCTCAGTTAGGGACCAGTTTGACTCTATCGCTTCCCACAGGATGCCGTGGCCTATGAGTGGAGAGGCCAGACTGGCTGCCATGTGGGAACTATGCAGGGATGGTAATGACTGCCCTATTCCAAGCAACCAGTCCTTGTCTCCTGGGTGCCTGGTTAGGGTAGTTTGGTAGTACAGGTCTCCCTGGCTGAAGAAGTTTGATAATCACCTGGAAAATGGTCTCTGAGGGTTATCTTGGCTCTCAGATATCCCCCTCCAGGGCTTGGACAGGACAGAATGGGGCGGTGCCCTTCTAGATTCCCAAGTACCATGTGGATGTCATTACTCCCTGTGAATTTGTCACTGTGTCTGGCTGAGGCTTGCTGATGGCCTCACAGTTGCATGAGTTTTAAAGCCCCGTCCCCTCAGACGCTCAGGGCCCAGCAAGCTGGATGCAATGTCGAACTGGCCCTAAGCGCTCTGCCAGTTGCTTGTGGCCCGACATGGAATCGCGATGTGACGGCTACATAGGTTTGTGAGAACAATGACCCGTGGTGGAGTCGTGATAAGGAGTGCCCCATTAGTGTGAGCTCCACTCACTGCGGAGGTTAGGCCTGAGTCTGCTAGGGTGAAGACGGGCTTCAGCGAAGAGTTAAGGAGATTCTAGAACAGCCAGATGCCTGCTGGGGGAACAGGGTGGCCCTCCAAGAGAAGATGGGAGCAGGGCGTGGTTGTGTCTGCTACACTCAGCTGCCTTCTGATTTCTAGGACACTGTAGCCCGGGGCTTCTGCCAGGTGGGATGGGCACATGGGTTGTGCAGACAGTGCCAAGTCTTCTAAACCATTGAGCTGCTCTCACTGCAGGCTTCTGATCAGACTTGCCCAGGAATCCGGGATGAACTGGAGGGTGGCTGAGTGTCCTCAGCTAGACAGAGGTGGCTGCTGGCCTCTTCTGGGGAGCTGAGACTGACAGCTGGCCTAGGGGTCAAGTACCGATTTCAGTGATGACCCCGTGGGGAGGGTCTGGGCAAAACCTGCGATTCTGGCAAGTGCCAGGGCTACCCTGGAGAGTGTGGATAAGAGGGGCACCTGAGGAGCCGGAGAGAGAACTCTCAGCCAGTGGGGCCAGAGTGGCTCCTGCTGTCCAGTCTCTGGTGACCAAATTCTTGAAGGCAGGCATGTAAGGGCTTCCCAGGCCTGAGCAAAACATCAGGTCTGAGTCCTCTGTGCACTGGTGGAGTGAGACTGTGCCAAACACTTGCCATTTCTGCAGGGTGTGCCAGCGTGTCTTTTATCATCAAGTTTCTGGGAAAAGTTTTGCATCTTATGAAAAAAGTGTGTGCGCGCCCATGTGTGTGTTTGTGTGTGTATGCACGTGTGTGTGTCTGTGTCTCTGTGTGTGGCTTATGCATATACATGTGTTCATGTTCATGCCTGTGTGTATTTGCACATGCACATGTGTGCACATGAAGGCCAACAGTCAATGTCAAATGTTTTTCTCTGTCACTTTCCACCTTGTTGTTTTTGACACAAAGTCCCTCACCAGCCTGCATATCACTGGGTTAGCAGGACGGGCTGGTCACGAAGCTCTGTGAGTCTCACTGCTTCTGCTTCCCCAGATCCACTGTGGCAGGCATGCACTACCAATGCTCAGTTCTGGGGCTTCAATTTCAGGTCCTCACGCTTGTGTGGTGAGCATTTTGTTGACTGAGCTATCTCCTCAGCCTTGCACCATCTTAAAAGGATCCCCAAACAAATCATGTAACGGAGCAGCGAGTACTGTTCTCCAGAATGCGTGGGAAGGTGCCACCGAAGCTCAGGGAACTAGACCCATCTCAGAGGTCTTGGCTGGGTTTTTGCCATACCCGAGGCTCAATTTTCCTATCTGAAAAATAGGGACAATAATAATATATTTGCATGTGTGCATGTATATGAATGTGTGTGTGCCCATGTGCGATGTGCAGAAATCAATCCACGGAAGGCATACACATGCGTGGTCCATAGCAAGCATTCTGTCACGGTTACCAATTTGTGTTGAGAACGAAGACAGGTCCCAATTTGCAAACCCATCTGGATACAGGCTGCAGAGTCCAGTTTTGCCTTTGTCTTTCTCTTGCCACGCACAGGGTGGGTGTCACCCTGCAACCGAGGAACAGCAGGCTGTAATGCTCTCACCGCCCCGCATTTCTGGCGAGCCGTTTGCTCCTGCCGTGGAATTTGATTTGAAGGAGAGAGGCTGCCAGAAGCCAGGGATTTTTGTTGACCACAAGTTGTTAATGGTCTGAGGGCTGTGTTTTCCCAGCCCCAGGGTTTCCTGGCTGTTAGCTGTGCTCACGGCGGGAAATTGGACCTGTCTTCCTTAATGAAGACCAGCTAAGGCGGCAAGGCAGAGGGTGGCCGATGGGGACTTTTCCTCCTCTTTGCTTCTTAAGGGTGTAATGACTGGGGTGGGGGGCCCGCCTCAGCTTCTCTGTGTCTCCTCGCGACTGAGACGGGATTTTTATCCCTTTTGAAATAGAAGTGATTTAACTCTTTGCTTTCTAGGTTTCAAATAATAGTGTTTGCTTTTTGCTCATTTTCACGGCCTGACTTCTCTAGAAGGTTCTTGTTGGAAATCTCCCATGGCCATTTCTTCCCACAAGATTCTTATGCGTGTTAAAGGCCAGTTTGTTCCACAGCGCTCTGGATTTGGGAGTGGGAGGGTGCTGGCGCTGAGGCGGAGGCCAGGCTGCTGCTGGCACAGGCTTGCAGTGCTCCCGCTCAGCACCACCTCTGCCAGGCAGATTTGCTGAACTCCACATGGTTTCCAACGGGCCTCGGAAAAGCTGGGGTGATCACGGCCCCACAGAGATGTTTGCGCATCGTGAAGACACTCTGAAGGAGACGGTCATGGAGGAGACCCCCAGGGCCTAGGTAGAGGCTTCTGCAACAGTGTCTTGTTTAGCTCCGTGGCATATACATGTTGAGCCCAGCTGTAGTGGCCTTGGCAGGCAGTCTCTGGCAGCTGCTGCCTCCTTCGGGCACAACCCCTTTGCCTCACTAGCTTGGATCTGAATCTTGGTGTTTCGCTGATGTTCAAGGGAGGCTGTGATAAGCCACTCGGAGAAGAAGTGAAGGTATACAGAATTCAGATGTCAGCTCCTCCTGGGTGGCCTTCAGGTGATATTCCTGGTTGAGGACTTGGAACTCAGTATTTGCATCTGTAAAATGGGTTCAATCGGGCCACCACCAATCGGTGCATTGAGGATTATGTGAAGGAATGCTCAGAGCCTTTGGGGAACCATGCTGAACTCAGGCCCTCTGGTTGTCAGAGCTGTGGCCCTCCTGGCCTGTTGACGGTGGCAGTAACTGCGTTCTCCATAAAGGCAAAGACAGAGGCTGTCCCACCTCTGAGTTTTCCAGAGTCATCTAGCGAGTAAGTGTGTTGACTTCCTCTCAGAGGTGAGGAGGGAGCAGAGCCTCTTGGCCATCCCCTTGCCTCCATCTGAGCGGAGAGACTGCATAGAACGGATGAACACAACGTGGTTGTAAGCCTGGTCCTACTTATTGCTGCTGGGACACCCGGGCCCCAGCTTTGCCCTGCCATCTCAGAAGCACACTGTGAAACATGTGCTATGTTCTCGTCACGGGGGCCTCACGCTTCTAGGTCCTGGGCGATTACTAGGATCACGCTGGTCTCCCTTGCTCACTCAGTCAACTCTAAGCAAGTGCTGGCGTTTTCCTGAGGGATATGCTGTCGAGTTTTGTCCCTTTTTTTGAAATGTGCCTGAAATCCGAGATGCAGGAGGTGCTGGGTAGGTCAAGGCTCCACGATTCAGAAAATATGTGTTTGTGTAGGGGGATGCCTTGACCTCCCCCATGAGGACAAACATCCTCTTTTCATCCAGGAGTAAGCTTTGGGGATTGGAAGCAGGGGTGCAGCTGTCAGGAAAGGTGTTATCTGTATGGTGGAAGCGAGCTGCTCTTAGCTGGAGCGTCTTTGTAGCCAGACTGTCAGCAGCAGCAAGGTGCTGGGAGCTGAGGGCTCTGTTGCCATCCGAGAGCACCAAGAGTTGAGCAACTTTATCAAATGTCATCTGCAGCATGGCAGAAGGGGAGTTCTGAAGCCAGGGAAGACTCTTCTCCAGCCGTGTAGCCTTGCTCTCGACCTCTGCCACTGGCTCCTGTGAACCTACGTTATTCAAAGTCACCAGAATCCCTGGTTCTGTCAGATCTGTGATGTTCGGAACCTTCTAGAAAGAACCAGAGCAAATGTCTTTCCAGGATGGAAGCTCGTTGCATTGACTGTCTTGCATGACAGTTAGTGACCTGCCCATCTCTCTTGACTCCTCCTGTCCCCATCATCCTATTTCCCATTCCAACCTGGAACTTGGGACGACTCTTGTTCTGCTGTCTGCAGGTTTGGTCGTGACCAGTGTTCACGACAGAAGGGCAAAGATGGGTACCCTCTGCTGACTCTAGGGCCCTGAGGTGGAAAAGCCTGAAGTGTGCCTTGAAGGAGGGCCACGGAGGAGACTGAGACTTCAGGGTATGGGGAATGGCTGGCTGCAGACTCTGGGCCAGGAGCCAAATGCACTTTTAAGCTGTTGGATGTTTCAAGGGGCAACAAGACCAAACAGACTGTAAACTCAGCTTTCACTGTGCACCCCAGTTGCTGGCGGTTACCCCCTCCCGACCACACCTCAGCGTTTGAAGAAGGCCAAGTGTTTACCTAATCCTGGCTTCCCTGTTTCCAGGAGCCCGGCTTTTCCACTGACGTGTTTTTTCCTGGAATCTGTCTGAGACAGGAACGGGCTGTGCTGAGGAGGCGCTTTCCTCGTCCGCCAGCCCACGGAGCTCTGGGGCTGGCCTTCTCAAACAAGAGTGGTCTGCGAGTCATCCATCGTCTCTGTGAGTCGGGAGATAGTACCGGTGTGGCCCCAGATCCAGGCCCAGCTTTAGCTCCGAGTCTAAAGCCTCTCCCGCTTTTCCTGCCTCTCACCCATCCACCAAGGGCCTTCCCAGTGAACTTCGATGGTCCCAGGGATTCAGCTCAGGCCTATTGCTGAGTGGGATGCCAAACCAATGAACAAGGACTACTGTCACTGGGGAATGGAGAGAGAGCTGGTCCCAGCCTGTAGGAGTCTGCCAGTGAGGGTGGACAAGCTACAGGGGCCCAGAGAGCATCTGCCCCTGTCCAGCTGTCGACATTGTCCTATACTTCGTCTCTGACATCTCTGTCGATTTGGATGACACACACGTCTCAAAAGGCGCCGCAATGAGGCACGAGATGCTCTCCCCACGATGAGCGCAACTAAGGACGGCTGGTTCTGAGTCTGGCTGCAGCGAGCTGTGAGGTCGCTGTCTAGAAGCCCCTCTGATACCATCTCTGTGCCCTAGCCCACATCCTTTGTGATGTTTACAGTCCAGACGGGACAGTCTGGGCCAGATGTTCCTGTGATCCAGCTGGAGTCCCTGTTGCTACCCAGTGTAGTTGTGGCTGTGGCCATGTTGGCCGTGCTGCGTGAGACTTCACGCTGACTGCACTGAGACCCATGTTCACATAGCCCCTTTTGTGCTACTCTAGACCCCGGTGTCCCGACCTATAGATGGGAATATGGAAGCTTCTAGAGCTAAATGGTAAGACCTAGGTTCACTTACAAGAAAGGAAGCCTCAAACCCAGGCTCTTGGCTGTCCATCCCGTTCAGGTGTGTGGGTCACACTTCCTTCTAAGGCTTTCCCCAAACCTGGTGGTCTCACCTGAAGACCCTCATATGTGAATTCCATCCACCTAAGGCCTGTTTTCGGTCAGGTCATACTCTAGAGTTGAAGGGTTAGAGCTACAACATAGCTTTGGGGCATCCGTTCAGCTCATGTCTCTAAAGCATCCTGGAAAAGGCCTCCGCTGGTCCACCAGAGCACGCACACCTCAGTGCAAAGCACTGGGCACTCCTGAGTGGCTTCCAGATCCGCAGCTATCAGGTTTAGGAAGAGTTTGGTGTTGGGTTCAGGAGCTGGCACTAGCCTGTACATGGCTGGCCGATGGCCACACAGCATTACTCATCGAGTAAATTGTTGACTGGCAGGCAATCAGACGGGAGGTCTCTGCTTCTGGATACTCAGTAAGGCAAGGCCCTGAGCAGCAGAGTAGAGATTCAACCCATCACAGGACTTGCCTGACCCGCGAGGGTGTCAGGTTTATTCCATGGAAACTGTGAGCAGCGGCCATCTCCCAGGAGACAGGGTTGACCTTATGTTGGAAGTCAGGCCTTGTCCAGTGACATCATGCTGGGCTGGCATGCAGCAGACATTCTGATCTGGTCCCCTGAGAGCATTGTGGCTAAGGAGATCTAGGAAGTTAGACCTCATTTCACCGAGGCACACAATCACTGAGGGAGGGGACCAGGGCAGATAGGGACACATGTAAGGGTAGCAGAGCAGCAGGAGGGGCACATGGCTGAGGAACTTATGAGAGCCTAGAAACTTCTATCAGGTTCTGGCTACGCCCAACAATGCTGCTATGAACATAGTTGAGCACATGCCCTTGCGGCATGATTGAGCGTCCTTTGGATATATACCCAAAAGTGGTATTGCTGTGTCTTGAGGAAGGTTGTTTCCTAATTTTCTGAGAAATCACTACACTGACATCCAAAGGGCTGTACCAATTTGCACTCCCACCAGCAGTGCAGAAGTGTTCCCTTTCCCCCACAACCTCTCCAGCATAAGTTGTCATCAGGGTTTTTGATCTTGGCCATTCTTACAGGTGTAAGATGGAATCTCAGAGTTGTTTTGATTTGCATTTCTCTGATGACTAAGGATGCTGAACATTTCCTTAAGTGTCTTTCAGCCATTTTAGATTCCTCTGTTGAGAGTTCTCTGTTTAGGTCTGTACTCCATTTTTAAAATTGGATTATTTTATTCTTTTGATGACCTATTTCTTGAGTTCTTTGTATATTTTGGAGATCAGACCTCTGTCTGATGTGGGGTTACTGAAGATCTTTTCCCATTCTGTAGGCTGTTGTTTTCTTACTGACCATGTCCTTTCCTTTACAGAAGCTTTTCAGTTTCAGGAGGTCCCATTTATTAATTGTTTCTCTCAGTGTCTGTGCTGCTGGGGTTATATTTAGGAAGTGGTTCCCCGTGCCAATGCATTCAAGTGTACTTCCCAGTTTCTCTTCTGTGAGGTTCAGTGTGACAGCATTGTTTGTCACAGCCAGAACCTGGAAACAACCTAAATGCCCCCCAACCAAAGAATGGATAAGGAAAATGTGGTACATTTACACAATGGAGTACTACACAGCAGAAAAAAATAATGACATCTTGAAATTTGCAGGCAAATGGATGATCTAGAAAACATCATATTGAGTGAGGTAACCTAGACCCAGAAAGACAAATATCATATGTGCTCACTCATAAGTGGCTTTTATACATAAAGCAAAGAAAACCAGCCTACAATTTACAATCCCAGAGAACCTAGACAACAATGAGGACCCTGACAGAGACATACATGGATTTATTCTACATGGGAAGTAGAAAAAGACAAGATCTCCTGAGTAAATTGGCAACATGGGGACCATGGGAGAGGGGTGAAGAAGAGGGGAGAGGTTGGGAGGAGAGCAGAGACAAATGTAGAGCTCAATAAAATGAATAAAACAGAAGGAAAAACTGCTATCAAGCTGTGGATGGGTGAGAGTGTCTGAGCTCCGACTTGGGGGCTCCAGAGGGAGCTTAGCCAAGTCCTGTCCTTCAGTTCCCATGGCGGACGGCATGGGTGTTGGGAGCTGGTGTCAGAAACACAGACAGACGGACACCTTTGAAGCTCCTCAGTGCCAGAGTTTTTGAGAAACAGGAAGCCCACAAGCTATGCCAATTTGATTGGCTGTAATCCACCAAGTGTTCCTAATTGGGTTGGTAGACACTCGCAAAGTTCTTTTATTCTACTCTTAATTGTGGATATTAACTCTTCTACATGTGTTCTGGTTAGTGTGTTTGTTTGTTTTGTCAACTTGACACAAGCCAGGATCAGCTGGGAAGAGAGAGCCTCAAATGAAAGAAGGTTCTTCTATCAGATTAACCTGTGGGCAACCCTATGGGGCATTTTCTTGAATAATGATTGATGTGAAATGGCCCAGCCCATTGTGGGTGTTGCCCAATACAGGTGGCCCTGCATTGATTAAGAAAACAGGCTGAGCAAGCCATGAGGAGCAAGCCGGTTAAGCAGTATTCCTCTGTGGGCTCTGCTTCAGTTCCTGCCTCTGGGTTCCTGCCTTGAGTTCCTAGCCTGACTTCCCTTGGGGATGGACTGTGATTGGGACATGTAAGCCAAAAATAAAAAAAATAAAACCCCCCAAAAACCAACAACAAAGCCTTTCCTCCCTAATTTGCTTTTGGTCAGAATGTTTTATCATAGCGATAGGAGGCAAACTAGGACATTACCCCCCCCCCCCGTCTCTGTCTCTGTCTCTGTCTCTGTCTCTCTCTCTCTCTCTCTCTCTCTCTCTCACACACACACACACACACACACACTCTACAGATGGTTAGGAGGCTGTCAGGTTCATGTGGGTATCCTGTGGGGTCTGGGCTTGGCCATACTCATAGTCCTGGCTCAAGTCAATATGTAGCCTTCTTCACATAGCTTCACCCACATCACTGGCTCAGCACCTCCCATGTTGATGGAGCAGGAGACCATGGCCAAGCTCTGAGCTCCATTGTGCCTTCCTGGACCACTTAGGAAGAATCCACATGGCACAATTGTACAAACTGTCCCCAGGAAGCCTAAGGGCTGTTTTTCCTCCCTGGAGACTAACAGTTATGACACAGAGTTATTTACCTGTGTCTGTAGACTTCCTAGAGAGTGGGACACACTGAAAGCATGGGAGGGGGAGGAATCAGAGCCCTGTGCTCTCCTGCAGGCTTTTATGCTGAAGAGGGGCGTTCAGATGATGGTGAGCCTTCACCAGGGGTTGACGACTGTAGGGAATGGTTATGGTCATGACTGGAAGAGCAGTGGTGGTGTGGCGGTGCTGGTGGTGCTGGTACTCTGGGTGGTGGTAGTGGTTATTGTGGTGATGATCTTGGTGATTATGGTAGTGGTGATGGTGATCTAGATGGTGGTAATGGTGGTGGTAGTAATAATGGTGGTGATGATGATGGCGGTAATAATAGTGGTAGCGGTGATGGTCACCTTGGTGATGATGGTCTTGGTGATGACAGTGATGATAATGAAGGCGCTAGTGGTAATGGTGGTGGTGATGGTGAAGGTATTGGTGGTGGTGATGGTGGTCTTGGTGATGGTAGTGATGGTGATGACAATTACAGTGAAGGTATTGGTGGTGATGGTAGTGGCAATGGTGAAGGTGTTGGTGGTACTGATAGTAGTGATTGTGATGGTAGTGGTGGTGGTGATAATGGTGGCTTAGGTGATGGTGGTGGTGGTGGTAATGTTGGTGGTGGTAGTGGTGATGATGTTCTTGGTGGTGTTAGCAGTGGAGGTGGTGATAGTGGAGGTGATAATCCTGGTCTTGGTGGTGGTTGTGGTGACGATGAAGATGGTGATCATCCTTCTCTTTCTAAGATACTTCCTGCATGATGCCTTTATTCCCTGCACCCTTCATAGGGTCTAGGAAAAGAAGAAGACATTTTTGGTCCTGTGAACACAGCTCAGCCCATCTCCACAGGCTACTGGAAACCATAGATCAGTGTGTTCAGTTCCCCTTCCCTGGCTTACACATTTTTTGTTTCCATCCTGTGTAGCCCATAGGCAATAATACCAAAGCAGAATTTCTAAATGTGACTTGTGTGGGCTCCAGAAGACCCAAACAGGTGATCTGTCAATAGGGAACCTCTGGGTACATCATGGGGTGTCAAAAAGGGCCCCTCAGCACTCAGTGCTCTGCTCCAGGAAGAATCCCTGGCTGGCTGGCAGGGTGTGTCCCGTACCTATGGGTACCTGGCATGCGTCCGTTTGGCCTGGCTCTGCGGTCCTTCAATGCCGCTGGAAACATGGCCATCCTCTGCTCCAGTTGCGGAAGTTGGGCTGAGGCCTCCCCTGGCCGCTGCCAAGGCCAGTCCTCTTTCCATCCTCACAGATGGGGAAGCGTGGCCCAGTGTGGTTTGGGAAAGTGCCTAAGATCACTGAGCGTGACTCAGATGGGAAACCAGGGGAGCTTGGCAGTGTGGCCCTCGGGTTCCACCTCCTTCCACCTGTGACAACAAGCAAGGAGCTCTGGGAACTTGTCCAGGCCACAGGTACCTAGGTGTGTTTTGAATGGGTGATGGAGAGGTCTACCCTCACTAGCTCTGGGGCATGGTTCTGGGGATGGCTTATGGCCAGGGAGCGTGGCAGTGGGGACTCAGGACTTGTGGCGAGTACACTTGTGGGCTGTCTCTCCTGCAGCCTGCAACAAGAAGGGCTTGTTTTCCCAACTTATTTGCACCTGTCTATTTGCAGGCTCGAGGTCATCCGCATAAAATTTGAGATGTAATCTGTAAATTAAGCAGTGGTCTGTGAGGATCCCTGCAGAGCCCCCTTTGGATGGGGTGAGGGCCAGGTATGGCAGCCGTGGCGTGGAGGCTGCCTCAGGAAGAAGGAAGAATAAAAAGGGAGGGGGGCAGAGAGAGGCCCCTGTTATGAGAGGGTATATTGCAAAGCCTCCACTGTATGTGAGTGCACTCGCTGCATAGCCCCCAGGGTTGTAGACTCTTCCACAAAAGCTTTGCAATTTCCTCGGCCCAACGCAGCCTGGCTAAAATCTCATTATCGGCAGAAACACAACCGACTCTCTCAGCAAAATGCTTCAGGCTCCGTGAGCGCCAAGGACAGTGTGATCTCTACAGTGTCCAAATGGGGACGGGACTGCCCTCTGCAGAAAAATGGACTGTTCACTTGATGTTGCCAACATGGGGGCATGGTCAGCACAGCACACTGGAACAGCATGATGACCGACAGGCACGGGGGTAAAAGCTTCTAGAGACCCCGTAGGGGCTCAGAAAGGAAGGGGAAGGGACAGGCAAAGGTTGTTATATGAGGGTGAAGGTGGTATTTGAATACTGGCACCTTTTCTCCTCACGTGGTTTAGGGTCACCATAGGCAGGCCATGTGGGACTGCTAGTTCTGGGTGTGGCATTTGATATTAAGTGATGGTAGGTAGGGCTTGGCCCTGGCCTTTGGGGTTAGAAGGATGGGCTGGGCTGCTACCCACCATGTATGAGCTTGCATGGGTGACTGAGAAGTTTGAGGGTGTCCTATGTGTGATGTGCACAGCTTGACACTGTGGCCTTAGACTCCAAGGGAAGCCACTCCAGGGAGCTGGGAGGGATGCAGGCAGCCTCCTTGCTAGGTGGTCTGTGACAGTGGTCTCATCTCTCTGTGTTCACACATCTGTGTCATGGAGAAGGGAAAGATGGAAGAAGCCATCCATCCCCTCCACTTGGAAGTGTGGGAATGGGGTAGGGTGAGGCCTGGAGAAGGGTCACTTCTGCTGAGATACAGAAGGGGCTAGCAAGGGCTGGTGGACAACACTAGACCTTATCTGAGGCAGGCTCAGTCAAGATTCCCTGTTCCCGAGCAGCTTATGTCATCATGTGGGTGACGGGGGGTGGAACGGGGAGTCTCAGTGCAGTTCTCGAGGACCCAAAGCTGCAGTTGAGGGAGGAAACAGTGTCCTGGGTACTCAGGTACTCCCTTCCGTGCTCTTTGAGGGTCAGCCACTTAGCACATACTAGGGCCCTCCCATGACATTTGCATGTACATGCACACAGACAAAGCTGTGCCCACACGGGCATATACTACAGCTAACATACAGTCTCGACACCATGTATGTGCACAAGATCTATGCTCGTATCTACAAACACATCAGACCACCTCAGCTCTTGCTATGAGACCTGCAGGCTTGTAAGTGCAGGGGGTGTGTGGCCTTGTGGTAGTGTTGGGGAAACAGACTCCGGAGAAAATCTCCAGAATGCAGAGAACAGTAGATGAGACTCCTGCCCCTGAGACTCCTCCATGGTGGGCAAGAGGGCCGCGGTAGAATGTTACATGGCACCACCCCACTGGCGTGTGACCTCTCCCTCTCTGGGCAATGTCATGCTCAAGGAGAAAAGGGGCAGGGTATGTGGTTTGTATCAGGATAGAGGTAGGAGCAGGGGCAATTCTGAAGGAGCTGGGGGTTATATCTGCCATCCTTGCCATCTCTGGGCAGTGTGTATGGGATGCTTTGTAATAAGACATGGCATTAAGTGAGCCTCCATGAGATCCTAGATAGCCAGTGTCTCCATGCAGGAGCAGAGAGCCTGTGGCCCAATCCCCAAATTCAGCCGGTTGTTTATGAGAACCTGCGGCCAAGTCCCATCTCTGGAAGGGCAGCTGGTCCTGACATCTTGCAGCACCTCAGGGCCCCCAGAGTGCTGTCCATGAACAATTGCAATCTCCTGCCTTCACTGAGAAGCCAGGAGTGTCTTTCTGAACTTCAGGCCTGAGACCATTCTGTGTGGTCGCAAACTGTGGGTGAGTGAGGTCATGAGCCCAGTATAGGTTCTGACTTCCTGCCTCTACCCCTGCTGGCTACTGCTGGGCCCTGAGGAGGCCTTGAGGGCCCCCAGCCTGCAGGTTTAAATCCTGTATTTCTCCCATGTTTTAAAGAGGTCCTTGTGAGGTTTAGGGCTGTTGCATGGAGCCTGGGTCTCTCCCATGAAGCATTGATAAAAGTGTTCTTAATATGAAACTCTGGCCATTGGTTTTATTTTTAGATTTATTTACTTTATTTGATATGTATGAATGTTTTGCCTGCATGTATGGTTGTGTACTTTGTGGCCATGGAGGCCAGAAGAAGGTGTTGGATACCCTGGAACTGGAGTTACGGTGGTTATGAGCAGCCAGGTGGATGCTGGGAATTGAACCCAGGTCCTCTAGGAAAGCAACAAGTCCTCTTAAAGGCTGAGCTCTCTCTCCAGCCCCAGGCTTCAACAGTAGTTCAACCCCTGGGGCTTCCAGGCTTCTGCCTAGGCCACAGGCAGTAACTTCCAGAAAGCTTGCTGAAGTTGCATCCAGTGTGACAGGGCAATCATGAGAGGCTAAGTCTCCCACAAGGCCCTCTGAACTTCCTGCAGAGCTGGCTGGTCCACAGGGGATTGAGGCCATTGGGGACATCCTACAAGGTTTCAAAATGGGTTAGCACAGCATAGCTACACCCTGCTGGGGCTCCCAGCAATGGGTGCTTGGGCCCCACCCCCTAAATGTTCCACAGAGAAACCGGAGAGAGACCAGATGTGTCAGGTCCACCCTAGAAGCATTCTTGAGCTTCCAGGATGATGGAGAAGAGCATGCTTGCCCTCTGGGATGCTTTCCAAGTTGCAGGGGCAGGACCTGTGCTCTTCTCCCCTACCTCCCGACTTCACCAACCCCAGCCTCTCCGGACCCACCCCCATCAGAGACTTCTAGAGGACCTGGATTTCTGTTCAGGACACAGGGCGTTCTTAGGTTCAAGACTGCTGTCTGCCTCCATCCCTTGTGACCTATCTGTCTGTCTATCTCTATCTATCATCTATCTATCTATCTATCTATCTATCTATCTATCTATCTATCTATCTATCTATCTATCATCTGTCTGTCTGTCTATCTCTATCTATCTATCTATCTATCTATCTATCTATCTATCTATCTATCTATCTATCTATCATCTATCTATCTCTATCTATCTATCTATCTATCTATCTATCTATCTATCTATCTCTATCTCTATCTATCTCTATCTATCTATCTGTCTGAGACAGGTTCTCACGTAGCCCAAGCTGGCCTGTGATTTGCTATACAGCCAAGGATACCCTTGAATTTGTAATCCTCTTGCTATCTATTACTGCTCTAGTGCTGAGATGTACATGGTGCTATATTTCTTCAGTTATGTAGTGCTGGGGAGTGAACCCGGGCTTTTTTGTTTTGTTTTGGTTTGGTTTGGTTTGGTTTGTTTTTTTTTAAGACAGGGTTTCTTGGCTGCTTAGGAGCCTGTCCTGGAACTAGCTCTTGTAGACCAGGTTGACCTCGAACTCACAGATCTGCCTGCCTCTGCCTCCCGAGTGCTGGGATTAAAGGCGCGTGCCACCACTGCCTGGCAAACCCAGGGCTTTTATCCACGCTAGACTAGTTCTCTACGTACCAGTCATCATTGTATTTTCACCAGGCTGGCAATGGTTCTGGGGACTTGGGAGTGCCTTAGCACAGTTCCTGCATTCCTCACGACACTCCCACCCCCAGTGCCCTCTTAGGTCTGATTGCCATCTGATAGCTACCCAAAGAAGTTGGTTGAGAGATTGGACACCAGACCCTAGCTCCAGTCTGAGGCCATGTGGTAGCTGCAAGTCACAGGCAGCCTAGGATGGAGGTAGGGTCTTCTCAGAGCCCAGCATGAGTTTTCAGCTTTTGTCCTGATCCAGCTCCTCTTCCTCCTGCTTCTCTAAAGGTCTAGGAGGGGACTGTGATGCTCTCACCCTGGCCTCTCTGCCCCAGCCTGTGCTACATACAGCTGGGGGAGCAGAAACAGGTGCCAAGTGCAGGCCCTGTCCTACCATCTTGTTTCCCTCCCCTGCAGAGAGCTCCTTGTCCCTTGGTAGTCTTGCTGGGCATTGGGAATTTGAGGCTTTTCTCCCTCTCCTCACATGCAATGAGGAAAGGATAATGGGCCAGAGGCACACTGGACCAGTACCAGGTTTAGAGTTAAAGCGACTCCCAGTAGGGCTCGGAGACGGACGCGGTGGGGAAGGTAGGCATTTCTCGCCCAGCCTGGGTTGATTGCATGTCCACATCCAGACTGAAAAGCTGACTGGGCTGAAGCCAGCTTAGCTTGGGTTCCAGGATAGGCGCACAGGAACATGGAACTTTGTATCAGTTCCTAGAGCCCTTTATCTAGCCTTGGAAGCAGTTGTCATGTAGTGTGTGGTGTACCCACACTCAGTGACAGTGAGCCACCTTACTCCATCCTGCTCTCTTGACCACTAAGCTGAATTGCAGGGATATGTTAGACACATCCCTGCCCAAAGAGCGTGGTGCTCCTGGAAAGGCAGACAGAGCCTGTAAGAGACAGTAGTCTCACAATGTGTCAGCTGCTAGGCCCCGAAGACTCTAAGTGTTCACTTCCCCCCAAAGAGATTTCTTCCTCCCACCAAGTGTGTTTGGAGATCGTTTATTTACATGCCAAGCTCTCGACTGAAAGAGAAAATATTTTTATTTGAATTGGATGAAATTTGAGCTAGATAGACGTCATGTTGCTAAATGAAAATGTCTGTTTTTCCTGCACCGTCCTGCCATGAGGCTCTCATCTGTGGCCGTTGAAAACCCAGGCCTCCAACATCCTAGGAGGGACAAGTGTGGGTGGGAGGGAGGGAGCCAGGGCAGTGGGTACCTCTTCTAGCCTCAGAGAAGGTGGGGAGGGGTGATGGGAATGAGTGGGAATTAACTAGCCTGGGTACCAGTAGGGAAAATACTATGTAAAATACGGAGAGGGGATCATTGGGACCCTGCTGTACCCTCCCCCCCATTTACTGCAGCGGAGGCTGCAGAGCATCGAGCGGTAACATTAACATTAGCAGCAGCAGCAGCATTAGCAGCAGCAGCAGCAGCAGCAGCATTAGCAGCATTAGCATCAGCAGCAGCAGCAGCAGCAACAGCAAGCAGTTTTGTACATCTATTCTGACTCCCAAATCCCCTTATGGGCTGGAGTGCAGGGCTGGTCTAAAGGAGGAAGAAGTTCTTGTCCTTGCCTTTGCCCCTTCACCTCTAGGGTTCATGGGTTAGGTTGGCCCTCTTACCCACAGCTGCCTCTTGACAGCTGTCCTGCCTCATCTTATGGAAGGAACCTGGGCTCCAGGGCATAGCAGTATTTGGAGTGGTGGGCACAGCTCTTTGCACGTCCAAAGAAGGCAGTAGCTGTCCAGCTTGCTGCGGGGAAGAATGCTTTCTGTCTTCAGCCTGGATAGGAGTTTGCCTACCGAGGTGGGGACCGGTGGGGCGGGTCAGCTGGTAGTCATGGGCACAGGGCTTGTGGGCTACCCCTGTAGCTCAATGCCTTAGTTAGTATGAATTATCAACTTGACACTGCCTGGAGTCATCTGAGAAGGGAGTCTCAAGAGACTCAGATCAGACTGGCCTATGGGCATGTCCGTGGTGCATAGTCTTCTTGAGTGTGAATTGACAGAGTCTGGCCCAGGTTGGATTGCACTATTCTATAGGTATGTTGTGCTGGGCTGTTTAAGAAAGCTAGCTGAGCCAGGCGGTGGTGGTGGCACATTCCTTTAATTCCAGCACTCAGGAGGCATGGGTAGGCAGATCTCTGAGGTCAAGACCAGCCCGATCTATAGCACAGATTCCAGGACACCTAAGGCTACACAGAGAAACTCAAAAAAAAAAAAAAAACCAAGCAAACAAACAAAACACCATCAGGGCGTGTCCCTGTCTGTGAGAGAGGCAGCCAGCGTCGTCCCCCGTGGTTTCTGCTGTACTCTTAGCTGTGGGTGAGTTCTCTGTTTAGAGGTAATGCTTCATGGAATAGCAGATAGGTCTGGCTTCAGGTTTCTGTCCTGAACTTAATCCTGGGCTGTGACCTGGAAGCGTAAGCCAAATAAATCTTTTGTCAGAGTCCTTTATCAGAAATGGAAAGGAAGCCAGACTACTGAGATCAGGGCCAGTGATCTCTCCTGAATACAGCTCCTCACTTGTCCAGTGGGTAGTGACAGTCACGTGAGTGAATGGGCACTGTGCCCTAGGGCACTAGGCAGACCTTAGGAGGAAATATCTGCCCCTCCTTTTCCATAGAGATCAGGGTTTGGGCTCTGTCTACTGTAATGGTACCCAGAGGAAAGGACCTTGTAGGTTGCCCTGGAGGCTACCCTACACAGCCATCCAGACTCAAGCCTGTTTAACGTACTAGGAATTCCTTGCTCCTTACTTGGGGTTTTCAAACCCCAGTGGGACCAGGTATGTGGAACTCAGCCTCCAAGGTTCAGGGAGGCTTGCCTTTGATGTATTCCAAGACTGTTTTTTTTTTTCTTCTGTCAGTGAGTACTCCCACTTCATCCCAATTCTAGGCCAGCCTCCTCTCAGAACCTGGAGATGGTGACGGATCCTGTCCTAGATCAGAAGACATCCACACCCTCCTTCTCAGGAAGGAGGATCCTGGGAATCCATGCGTGGGCTTACACTTAGTGACTTCTGGTGACACACTCATGCAGTCCTGCATGGTCATGTAGATAGGAGTGCCACATCTAGACCTGCCCCTGCAACCTCCAGGGGGCTCAGCCTAGGGTCCAGCTCAGAGAAAAATTCATACTTCACCTAATGAGAAACAGGGATGCAGGGCTTCCTGGATTGGGTAAGAAGGCCACATTTTCCCCAGGGCACAGCGAACTGTGGGTGCAGGACCAGAGATAATCCCAAGATTCTGGCCAGAAATAGGGCACCAATAGAAGCTCAATGACCACATGGTCTTGGGAGGATGTGATATTATCAGGAAAGCACAGGCCAGTCTGTGCTGATAGAATGTGGGCACCACCATGTAGCTGTTCTGTGTCACAAGTGCATTTGCAGAGTGTGACATAGGAGGTGCTGGTGGCTATTGAACGAGCAGGTTAATGGATGGATGCATGACTGGGTACATGGATGAGTGAATAGGTAGACATGACACGGTGGATGGCATTAATAAATGGATGGGAGAAAGGATGGATGGCCATAGGAATGGTGTGCATCAATGGATGGAGGGCCTTTATGGCTGGCTGGATGATTGAAGGACAGATGAATCACATGCATGCATGGATGGATGGGTGAGGAGATCAGTGAGAAAGAGCCGGGCATGTCATCTGCTATGATCACACAGATGCATCTACTATTTCTTTCCCTTTCTTGAGTGCTCGCTGTTTACTGTCGAGTCCCTCTGAGCCCCTCCTTCTAGGCCTGTGGCTTTGCCTCTGAATCCTGTGGTCTGATCCTGGCTTGTATGTCCAAAGTGTCTTATGGTTGTGTCTTATTACTGCTACCTCATGTGTTCTTGAGTTCCCTGTCCTAACTGAGTCCTCTGCTGGCCCCTGGCCCCTTGACATTCTCTATCTTGCTGTCCCTTTGGAGGACTCAGCATTGAAGATCTGCTAAGGGTGCAGAGCCCAGCTGGAAAGGCAAAGATGCTATTGAGAATATAGCCCATGCAGAGGCCGTGGAAACCAGGCAGGTAGCATTTCTGCCTGGGGTGGAGAGAAAACCCAAAAGAAACCCAAGAGACTGTGCTGGTGTCCAGATTGCATCTAGGCCTTGTCTCTGCAGCCCACTTCTGGAAACTTCCACAGAATATATTGCACACTTTATTCCAGTATAGTGTAATGCATTCAGCTATAGTGACTGGTGATAGCATCGTGTGACAGGATGGGCTCCAGGCACAGAGAACTTGACCTGGCACAGCCCTAGGTCACCTATGTTTATCATACCATCTCCAGTGTGGCCTTCAAAACGCTAGAATACTCTACCGTCTCCCCCAGCCCTGAGACCAGTGGGAGGAAGTCACTGGAACCTTGTGAGCCACCTTCATAGGCCTTGCCTCACCTCTATTGGACACCAAGCCTTACTTTCTTGGGCTACTGAATGGGGGCTGATAGACCGTGATGGGCCACAATGGGAGGCCACGAGCAGCTTCCTTACCTGTGCTCAGCGAATGGAAACACTCTCACTCCCGGTCACTGTCACCAGTACAGTCTGATTGGCTGGGAGGGCCCAGCCCCTGCCTCAGGCTGGCTCTTGCTGTTGCCAGGAGGGTATCTGTACATTGTGCTCGTGCGGTCTCTGCAGATTCTTTACTTCTGTGCTGTCTGCATATCTTAGTAAGAGACAAGTGGGGCACCTGATTCTGTGATCAGCTGCAAAGTTCCAGCATCAGCTGTGTGGAGTTGTCGGGGTTGTGACTTGTACATGGGGCATTCATTATTTCATTCCATTTACTTGCCAATTTTGCATGGACACGTGGTGCTCCCGCCTCTGGGGTTGTTGACAGTACTGCGATGAGAGTATATGGATATGCGTTGGCCCAAGTGAGTCAGTCCCTCTTTATCTTTAGGGGTGTACTGATTTGGGGAAATTTGTTCAACTGTTTGTCCTAGGTTCCAGGGTTGGAACTGCTAGGTCATATAGTAGTTCTGCATTTAACTCAATGAAGAAGCAAGCTTTGCATTGATTGTGAAGAGATATCCCTCAGTGCTGGAGACTGATGGAGACAGGGATATGTCCTCCAGAATCTAGGGCAGATGTAGTTATGCTTTGTAACTACATTAGCTGTGAGCACCAACATGGGAAGTGTGCAATAGGTATTTGGTAGATGGATGAATGATTTGTGGGGTAGATAGATGGATGGGTGGACATTTGAGTAGATTGTTGGATGGAAGGATGGATAAGTAGATGGGTGGGTGGATTAGTGGATGGATGGATGGATGGATGGATGGATGGAAAGGTAGATAAATGGATGTGTGTATGGGTGAATGCGGGAATGGATAGGCAGATAATTAATGGAAGGGTAGATGAGTAGATAGGTCGGTGGATACGTGGATGTATGATGAGTGGATGGGTAAGAGGGTAGTGAATGGATGAGTGGGTAGGTGAATAAATGGGTGCTTAGATGATGAGTGGATGGAAAGGTAGATAAGTATATAGGTGGCTCGGTAAATAGAAGGTAAATAGAAGGTTGGGTAGATGGATGGGTTGGTGAACAGATGGAAGGGGAGATGAATGGGTTAATCCTTAGGTCAGCCAACCTTGCTTAAGTAGCTCTTCAGAGCAGCATCTGCTGGGAAGAAGTGTGTCTCAAGGTCTTTCCCAGGCTGCTGTCTGATCCAGGCTATCAGGCTGGGTCCCCTGGGTCCTTCAGGTCCCTATGAGTACCTGTGCTGCTGGCTCATGAGCTTTTGTCCTTTTGCAGGGTGACATCCAACAGCTGCTCTTCGTCTCTGACCACCGAGCTGCTTATGATTACTGTGAGCACTACAGCCCCGACTGTGACACCGCGGTCCCTGACACACCTCAGTCACAGGACCCTAACCCGGATGAATATGTGAGTCATCTCTGGCCAGATTCACGGTGGGAGCACAGGCAGACCAGGATGGTTCAGAGTTGCAGGGTTACAAAGGACTGTAGAAGATGCAGGACCATAGGGGAAGCAGTGTGTGATGTCTGATCCGTCTTACCACGGAATAGTTACACCGACCCCACCATGATGGAGTCTCTCAGGGGCATGTCATCAACAGCTGTAGCCTTTAATCTTCCACGCATGAATGGATGCAGATAGGTGCCCTTTACCCTCAGGTTGTGGCCTCAGTTTTTCTTTAGAGTTCAGTTCTTTCCCTCATGGGCACCTGAAGCATGCTCAGCCCTGTGTACTGTGGTCAGTTCCCTGACTCCCAGAGTAGCTATGACTTTGAAGGACAACCATGTGTGTCCCCTTTGCCATTCTCCCCATTTCTCGCTCTAGTTGATGGGTCACTTTGCTCACCCCAGGCCCTGTGTTATTCGTTTTACTTGGAGTCCTTCCTAGTCTTTACGCTGCCTCTGGCCGGGCCTGTCTTCTGCTTCTGAGCTCTTTGCCTTTCCAGTTGTATTTCTCCTCACACCTCTCCTCTTTCACTGCTGCTCAGATGAGGTGGGGGTGTTCATGGGACAGTAGGGCTCCCTGGCCTAGGACGCACCCCTATAGATCCTGGGATGCTGGGTGGAGGGCCGAAGCCAGCCTCCACCAGGTCCCTGATTAGTATTTGAGGACAAAAATGCCTGCTTCTGACTATGAGTCCCTCCCACTGGGTAGCCACATGTTGGGGTTGAAGGTCATGTTTGGTGCCTAATGGCTGCGACCAACGGAACTCACACTTTGCCCAGCTTTGATTCCTATGGGTCAGATGTAACCTCTTTGAGGGCTCTGATTTTGCTGACCTCTCAGGAGTATGTGAGGTCGTCCATCTCCATGTTGGGCTTCTGGGTTTTGTTCAGCTTCTCATGGAGCCACTGAGGGAACAACTCTGTCTGGGGACCCTTGGGACTGGGCAGTGTCATATGACATCTGATTTCACATTTGAGCCAAAGCAAGGAGGTTGTCAGGCTGCCCTGTTTTATGTTCATTTCCTTCTTCATATGGCCACCATTGACTTTAGTACCCAGAAGGAGACGGTGAGACCTATTACTACGAGTACCCATATTATGAAGACCCTGAAGACCCGGGGAAGGAGCCTGCCCCTACGCAGAAGCCAGTGGAAGCTGCCAGAGAAACCACGGAGGTTCCTGAGGTCTGATCTGGACTGGGGCTGGGTTGGGGAAGTTCCTGGTCCCTCCAGGCCATAAAGCAGGGGAGGGTAGAGAGCCAGAAGCCATGAACATGGTGGCACATACCCACAATCCTAGATCTTGTGAAGCTGAGGCAGGACAGTCATGAGTTCTAGGCCAGCCTGGCTACAGAGGGAGACATCCCCCTCCCCCACATATATGGAAGCTTAAGCTGTGGTTGGACCTTTCATGGTGTGTCCCTGGGTGGTCCTCCATCTACTCATGCCACTCCTGGTAGCTGGTGTTCACACACTGGCTGCCTCTCTCCTCATTGCTCCTGTCTTTCAGGGACCGAGGATCCTGAATCCAGGTCCATAGGCCTTGGCTGAGCTCTGCATCCACGCTCTGATATTCACTGTCATACTAAAGGGTTGCCAGGAAGGGTGCTTAGAAAATCCTGCATCCAGGTCTCCTGACTGCCTCTTTCTATTCTCTGCCCCCAGGAACAGACCCAGCCCCCACCAGAAGCCCCCACGGTGCCTGAGACCAGCGACATTGCTGGCAAGGAGGATGATCCAGGAATCGATAACTATGATTACATGCCCACTGACGATTACTACACTGTCTCCCCTTATGAAGACCTTGGCTATGGCGAGGGGGTAGAGAACCCCGACCAGCCTACCAACCCTGACTCAGGGGCTGAGATCCCCACCAGTACCACTGTTACCTCCAACACCTCCAATGTAATTGTCTTCCTTCCTTTATGACTTGACCTAGGGGAGGGGTGGGGAAGGGACCAAGGCTGTGGCTCTGGGTCCCTGATGAGCACCCACTTCCTTGGGTGGCCTTCATTGCTCAACACCCTCCCCCCCCATACTCTGGCTCCCGAGTCCTCTGTAGTGGGGTTGAGTGTGTTTGGAAGCCTTCGGCTTTTGTGAGTTTATTTCAGTTTTCCCCTGAAAAATAGGTAGAATAGCTTTTGGGCTCTGAGTTCTCATTCTCAGGGTGGCACAGATAATACTGTAGATTTTGGCTCCAGGAGTACCATCCATGAGCATCAGAGTAACCCTCATGGGGCACTATGTTCTTCACTGTTAGAAAGACCCTCGGTTTCCAGGGTGCGAGCTTTAATGGCCCACGGAGTGGATGGAGTACGGCTGTAATCACCATCTGAGTGCAGAACTCCCCAGCGTGGAGTGCCACTCCCAGATACTGCCCTAACTTGTTTTGGGGTCTTGGGCAGTTTGGGAAACCATCCCCATGGTGGCTGGGAAGTGTGCAGAAAGGCTGCCGGGAGCACAGGTCTTCCTTCATGGAATCCCCATGGGCTTTATCTCTAGAGGTTCTGTTGTGGGGCCATTGGTTGCTCTATGTCCAGCAGAAATTGCTGGACTCAGCACCTGCCAGGTGAAGTCTGCAGTCACTCGGTCTGCCTCCCTGAGTGACTCTGCCACTTCTGTCCCTTCGTCTACAGCCAGCTCCGCCTCCAGGAGAAGGGAAGGATGACCTGGGTGGTGAGTTCACTGAGGAAACTATCAAGAATATAGAGGACAACTACTATGATCCATACTTCGACCCTGACTCCGACTCCAATGTCTCGCCCTCAGAGATAGGGCCAGGCATGCCAGCTAACCAGGACACCATCTATGAGGGGGTAAGAGACCCAGGCTCCTCTCTGCTTGAGGGCATCTGGGTGGTGGGAAAGGGGCAGCCCTTCCAGAAGTCTGAGGATGGCAAGAGTGACCTAGGATGCCACGCAGCTTCATTCTTCTCTTTTAATAAACTAACCAATTAACTAATTTGAGATAGGATCTCACTATGTAGACTT
Source organism: Arvicola amphibius (assembly GCF_903992535.2). Taxonomy (NCBI): domain Eukaryota; kingdom Metazoa; phylum Chordata; class Mammalia; order Rodentia; family Cricetidae; genus Arvicola; species Arvicola amphibius. The sequence goes on from NC_052053.1 coordinate 45,815,489, forward strand.
GGCTGGCCTGAAATTCACTGTGTAGACCAGACTAATGCTCACATAGATCCATCTGCCTTTGCCTCCCAAGTGCTGGGGTTAAAGGCATGTGTCACCATGCTTGGCTGAGCTTCTTTCTTTAAAGTGGCCCCTCTGACTTCCATTACCTGTGCCTCATTGCCTGATTGCATCGGTACATGCATGGCTAGGCATGAGGATGAGCCACCCACTTCAGCTTGTTAACCTCCTCCTGGACACGAGGGGAGGCACCTGGCTGCAGGGAGCACTCTGCTTTTGGACAACTTTTGTGTCATGTGGACTTTTTGTTCCCTTTCTCTCCCCCATTCTTCCTCTCTGGACTCTCACATTACACCTTGACCCCCACCCAGATTGGAGGACCTCGAGGTGAGAAAGGACAAAAGGGAGAGCCAGCCATCATTGAGCCGGTAAGGACATAGATGTGTGTATGTACATATAAAGTCTGTCTCTTTGCCGTGGTGTCCTCTGCTAAACTCATGATGGTTTTATAGAGTGTGACCAGACTGTTGGTCCCTTCTCTGCCCATCAGGACACTCGAGAAGCCACCCCATGCATTCTACAGCCTCTGTATCACAGATGCTTGGGAGAATCTGGGCTGGGGGAGTATTCCAGAGCTCAGGCAAGGTGCTGGGTAGCTTGTAGATCACAAGGGTCTGTACTTGGAGAGAAGGCGGAGAGTCAGAGCATCTCTGTGGAGATTTCCTTAGAAGAAGGGACACAGACCTCGAGAGGGAGGCTGGACCAAGGCTGGGTGGGGAACTCCTAGTGTAAGTAGGGAGGGGGGTAGTTAGTTAAGGACTTCACCTCTCTCAAATGCCCCCATTTGAGTCCCTTTACTGCAACCATTGAAACAGGAAAGACTGTCAAGGGAATGTCAGCGGCGCTGAGGTAGGATTCACCTCTGAGTAAAGCCCCATGTCATTAGGCAGTGGGATCCTGGGTAAGTTAGCACAAGGACCTATAGAGAATGTGTGGTTGTGTACAGCCCATGTCCCCTCCTGGGTCAGAGAGTTTTGTGGTAGCCTGGTCTTGTCCTGCTGGGTGCTGTGGCCTGCTTGGGTCTCAGAGATGCTGACATCAGGATTTGACCTCAGGGAACAGAAAGCTGTGTGATTGACTGCACTGGGCTTGGTAGCCATGGGAGTGTGGGCTCAGAATTAGCTTTGCCTAGAGGAGCTGGCCACTGAGGGCATCTGTCCTAACATAGCCCGTGAGTACCCAAGGGAGGAGACACTTGTCCTACATCCCAGCTATTGCAAGGCTGGGGAGCTGTTAGTTCCACTATCAGGACTTGACTCCCTGGAGCTGAGTTCATAACATGACCTTGGGGCTCCCTCAGAGAGAGAACCAGCCTCATAGGGTCACCACCTTCATGCACGGGGAAAGCCTTGCTTGGAAGTGCTTAGTAGGCCAGTGGACCAGGGCAAGCTCCCTGACTTTCCTAGCCAAGGAAAGCCCTGGAAGAAAACCTCTTGCTGGTTCCAAGGGCTTTGCCTGCTACTCATGCCCCAGGTTCCCCCTGGCAGTGAGCCCAAGGACATATATCCTTTTTCTAGATCCCTTCCCTGACCTCCCTGTGGATCTAAAGATGACAACCCTTATCTAAGGCTGTATGATCAGGGCACAGAGGGAAAGGGGGCAGAGGATAAGGGTAGCCCAACTCAGGGGCCCCTTGCTTAACCCCATGGGAAACCTCAACCCAAGTTCATGTCCACAGGAGGCTAGTCCTGAAGATGAGCATCTCAAGGGACTAAGGCAGACTTATCCCCAGGCACATGTCTGAGGCTTGTTCTACTCTGTGCTAGAGGGAGGTTGCTGCACAGATGGCCTATCTGCTATGCTAGACCTCCATACGGCACTGCCTCAGTGGGGCTTGGCCTCAGGTGTACGTGGTCATCCATTGCAGCCCCTTGACAGGGTCCCTGATGCCTCACTAAAAGGAGCATCTTTCCTGAGTAGGGCAGTGAGATCCCAGAGAAGGCAGGTACCCAAGGCTCTGCAGGCCTCAAGGTTGGTCTCCAGCTTCAGAAATGGTTGAGTGGTACCTTAGAATAAGGCTTACTTAAGCTTATTGTATGTAGAGCTGGTACCCCAGTTTTGAGAGTAGGAGAGGCATGGAGAGAGCCCCATTAGTGAGCTGCCCTGAAGGAGGCTGTGGGTGAGGGCGGGCCAGAGATAGCACTGAGAAGGTAGAGGCGGTCCAATGGACACGCATCTCTAGACGATCCCGTTCCTCTTCTCTGGGAAGAGCCCAAGCCATCTGGAGGCAGTTACAGAAGCCTCCCCCACCCCCGCCTGTTGCTTGCTTCTTCCCAGCTTCCTCAGAGTGTCCACAGAGCCTTTGGCGAGTCCCCATGGAGAGATGGTGTAAACATTTGGAATTGTCAACCTGGAGCGTCGCCAGATGTCCTCAGAGTCTTAGCTATACATAAACAGATGGAAGCCTTGGGGACTGGCAGTGTATACCCTGCCCCGTGTGGGGGCGGCTGCTATCCCCTCTCCCCCACACCTGTCCCACAGAATGGGTTTATAACTACTGAGCACAGCGCCAGTCCATCCCCTGCATCCAGGAGGGACATAGCTGGCCCTCCCTGCTCAGGTTTAGCTCCTCTCATTTATCAGCAAGACAAGGGGCTCCTTAAAAGGACAGATCTGACTTGGCAGAGACACGGCAGACCCAGTAGTACCCTTGACACCAGCCTATAATGGGCCCAGGGGCCAGTAAGTGCTGAGTTGATGCCTCTCACCTGGTGCCACCCACTCTACCTTCCTGGTTTATCATTGACTCTTTTTGAGCAGGGGAGACCATGTCTCAAGTAGCTCAGGCTGGCCTTGAACTTCCTAACCAGTTGAGGATAACCTCAAACTCCTGATTCTCCTTCCTCCCTCTTCTTAGTCCTGGGGTTAGGAGTTCAAACCCAGGGCTACAAAGTATGCTAGGCAATCACTTTACCAAAGGAGCCCAGGCTCCGTCATTGCTTCTAGTTTGTTCTGTGTAGCAGGTGGATGGATCTCTATTAAGAATGGTTTGGGAGCTGAGAGTGACTGCATATGCCTATGATACTAGTGACTGGGAGGATGAGGCAGGAGGCTCTGCGCTTACTCACTGAAAAGTAAACAATTGTCTTCAGTTTGGCCAAGTCTAAGATTTTTCATTTCTGGTTTTTGTTTAGCCACATGTATTTAAGGACATGAAACAACATGGCTTTTTTTAAAATCATCATTGTCATCATCACCGCTGTTTTTATTATTGTGTATGTAGGTACATTTTGGTATGGATGTGTACAATGTATGCCTGTGGGTGTGTGTACATACATGCAGAGGCCAAAGGTAGATGCCAGTTGTTTCCTTTAGTTGCTTGCCACTTTAGTTTTTTTAGGTTTCTTTTATTTTTAAAATATGTCTGAAGTGTCTGCCATGTATGTGCAGGTGCTCTCAGCACCCTGAAGAGGTTTCCTTGGAGGTACTTGAATAGGTTTCTTTGGGGAGCTCAGCCATTGTCGAGACTGCTGGGACGGTGAACTCCCGGGCTCCGCCTGTCTCCAGTTATAGGTGCAAGCCTAGCTTTTATGTGGATCCCGGGATCTAGACTCAGGTTCTCATGATTGCACACTTTATTGACTCAGCCATCTCTCCAGCCCTCAAGACAGACGCTTTGACATACATGACGTATGTATACACAGCGAAGAACTCCATCTGCCACCCTATGTTCCAGCCTTTCTTTGTGTGTGGGTCAGTGTGTGAGTGTGGCTTATTGGGGTTAGTGAGGGTAGCTGAGATTGTTTCTGATAGGTCTCGAGTGAATAAGCCCTGTCAGTTACAGAGACCTCCTCCTTTAGTTCTGAGCCCCATGCATTAGGAGATGGTGGTGTTGTGGGATGCTGCTTTGGTTCAGCTTGCCTCGGAAGGCCATGGAACCAGGGCTGTTTCCCCTAGCCATATGCCTTCCTTTTTGTTCTGACCTGGGGTGATCCGGGACTGGCCTCCAGTGAGCTCCCACGATGCTGCCCCCTCTCCTCAGAACAACAGTGTGTGTGTCTGCAAAGACAGCTGCTGTCTCCTGGGCCCTGCTTGGACCAGTGGTTCCCTTAATCCCTTCTCCACTTCTGAGTCCTCCCAGCTGCCTGTCAGGGGAAACGGGAAGTGGGAAGATGAGCCGCTTGGATGAGTTCTCTGTGTACATCGCACGCACAAATATTTCTCCTAGTGCATCTGTGTAAACATGGCATATAGCTTCCCAGAGACCAGGAAACCTCATAGGCAGGGTGGCTAAGGCTTGTGTATGTACGTGTAGGGTACGTTGCTGCCCCTAATCAGTTGGGCTTCACTCTCCCCTCCCTCCTTAGCCATGGTGACCAGCATTTCAGGCCTCACACCTCCACTTGAATAGGTCTTTTCGCTTGTCAGGGCAAAGCACACATATGACAAGAGAGTCATGTGTTTTCAAAGGAGGCATGATGGCACCCATTGTCTCAGCAGAATAGCCATTCTTATTTCCTTTGGCTGGGAGACTAGACAGGGACCTGGCTCAAGGCCAAGGGCTCCAGCCACTCACTCCATTATTCCTGCAGTCTTGAGAACCAGGACGTATCTATGGATGTCTCTCACATGGCTAGCCTGTACAGCATGCAAGTGTCATGACAGGGTCCTGCAGCTACCCACCTGAAGCCTGTCCCAGACTCTGGGTACCAGCCTGCGACCTCGTGTGCCGATCCCCACTCTCCCAGCACAGATTCTCCTGAAGCGTACAAGGGACTCAGAATGTTCTGGGTGGGCGGTGATTGGGAGACCAAGTCTGGGTGGCACTTTCTGAAGGGAGTGCCCAAGAATGCAGGTCCCAGAGCAGAAAAGCCCTTCTTTTAAGAAGGGCCAATAGGTACCAGGATGCCTTATTCCCTTTGGGGGTTGGACACAGTGAGAGCTAGTGACAGGATGGAGCCTGTGTTCAGGAATGATGGGAAAAAGGCACTTGTGGGTCAGATGACCTCAGCAGGGTGCTGGGACTTGGGAGGAGGGACTGGGTGTGTCCTGAGTACCCTCAGCCCATGTAGCTTCTTTTCCTCAGCCTTTGTCAGTCCACCCAGGTGCCTGGTCCTGGGGTCTATTCTACCCCTTGGGTGGCTGGATTGAAGGTAGATGACAGAGGATAGCAGTAGTATTCGGGGCCTTTTCTCTCATTCTGGCAAATTGTGGTGCTTTTGTCTAAGTTGTGTTTGAGGAGAATGCAAAGATGGTAAGAGTGTGTTCCCCACCACAGGCTGCTGCCTGTGAGCCCTGTAAGGACTGACTGATCCATCTCTCGGCTGACTGTTAGAAATCTAGACTATTGTCCACCAGCTCGGTTGGGCTGGACCAGTGATCTCAGATGTCCCTTCTCTTCCTCTTTGCAGGGCATGCTGATAGAGGGGCCCCCAGGCCCTGAAGGCCCTGCTGTGAGTGTCTGCATTTATTCCCCTCTGACCTGTGGGAGGTACTGTGGGGGGTGGGGGGACTCCTGGGTAGGAAGTTGGATGCTCTCCACCTTTGCAGATACCTGGGTCTGCTTCCCTGACCCCACTCTGTTCTCTCTTAACCAGAGGGGAAGGCTTTGCCCTGAGACCTTATCTGAAACCCTGTCTTGACTTTACTTTTAATTCCAGGGTCTTCCGGGACCACCAGGAACTACGGGTCCTACTGGCCAAGTGGGTGACCCTGGAGAAAGGGTAAGAGGCCGGTTCAGTTCCAAAACCATATGCTCAGTGGGCTTGTCTGTGCTCCTTCCTCTTGCCCTGTCTGGTCTCTTCCTCCTTCCTTCCTTCTCTTGCCTCTTGCACTGTTTGTCGATGTAGAAATGACACTAAGAATGTCTACTCCTTCCTCACATGACCACTCTCCACAGGGCCATGCATTGTCACCCCCTCAGATCTCTATGGAGTTGACTCTCACCTGGCTCTGTGCCAGGGGTATAAGAACCAAGCTGGGCCCAGAGGCAGCCGGCATCAGCCTTGGTTGGTAGTCAGAGGCCCTTGGCAGTGGCCCTACGTTAGTGAGACAAGCTTGAAGGGCTGTGGTGAGACACAGGAGCAGCTACTGACCCGGAGCCTACATTAGTTCTCACGGTAGCCCCTCTTATTAGAAATCAAGACACTGGCTGGGCAATTTGTTCTGGGTGGGATGTGAGCCCTGTCTCCTGGGCCGTGGATTCCTTCCGACACTTGGTGGTGGGTTGGAGTACTGCAGCCCGTGGGTTTCTGAAGCCCTTCCTTCCTTCCTTCCTTCCTTCCTTCCTTCCTTCCTTCCTTCCTTCCTTCCCTCCCTCCTTCCTCCTCCATCCTTTCCTCCCTTCCTCCCTTGCTCTTTCCCTTCCTCTCTTCCTTCTCTCTTTTTCTGCCTGCTCATCTAATAAATGTCATCACTATAGTCAGACAGCCGAGTTACAGACGAGGATGTATGTGTGTTAAGGACAGCCATTTGTCTCTGGAGCTGATTCTTGGCCCAGCACAGTAAAGCGTTTAAGCAGAAAGGTAGAAAGGTGTGCTCTCATGGAAGGGTGTCACGTAGCGTCTTCTGCTGGCTGTGCCCTCTTCAAGGCAGTGGTTGAGGATATCATGGTGGTTTAGGCAATTCTGGGTAAATAGTAAAGTTAGGTGCCTGTAGATACAGGGAAGACTGGGGGTTGTAGGAGTGGGTGTCTCTGCAAGCTGGGTTCAGTTTGAGCATCTGAGTTCACTTTTTAAGACAGCCTGAGCTCTGACTCTGTCACAGCCTCTGTCCCCGTAAGCCAGGGCTTGAAGAATGTTCCTGAACATGTTAAAGTTGCTCGAGATGGCTTTGTGCTCCCGTGGGTGGTCCTTCCTTCCTTCTGTTCACACCTTACTCTGGGTCTGTCCAAATGAGCAGGTGCTCGCTCTGTCCTGTCCTCCAGTCCCTGGTCACATGCAGAGCTGAGGACCGGAGCAAGGAGGGTTCCTCATTCATGGCCAGGGGAGCGTGAGGCCACAGTTCTCGGGCTCCAGTATGTGTGGAGACAGTGGGGGCTCTCTGAAATGACGGGAGCTGGCCCCTGCCTTTCTCCAAGCCTGACACTCAGTCTTCAGCCCCCAGCCAGACACAGTCACCCGCCTTTCCTCTCTGAATTCCTTATACCTTAGTCAGCTCCCTCACTCCCCATCCGCACAGTCCCCTATCGTGTTATTTATTTCTCTGGGTTTCTAGAACGTTTCCCGCTTTGGAGTCTTTGTCTTGCCTAGCCTGTTTTCTGAATTCTCATTCTCAGTGCTGCTGCTCAGCTCCGTCCTTCCGTCTCTCTGACCAGTTTTCTTCCCGCTCTGTCTGTAGGGTCCCCCTGGGCGCCCAGGTCTTCCTGGTGCTGATGGCTTGCCTGGTCCTCCAGGAACAATGCTCATGCTGCCGGTAAGTGTCTCTAATTGACTGAGGAGGTTGCAGTGGAAGGGATGTGTGCGCATGGATATGTGGTAGCCCAGGAATGGGGTTTGTGGGGGTGGTTCATTGGAAGCTACTTCTGTGACTTAGGTACCATCTTCTGTAACTGTGGTGGTTTATTCTAGAACCTTCTGGGTGCCGCTTTCCATTGGAGTTGCTATTTAATCCTAGGTTATAAGAATGAAGCCCGGGCTCATATTCTGGGTCTGTAATAAGTGGAGAATGGTCCCTCAGGTCAATCGTTCACAGATGAAAGACTTGGAGCTCAGAGAGTAGCTGAAGGCCAACCTGGCCTCAGGGTCCAAACCCAGAAGTTTTTTAGACATCTATGTCTTTGTAGCCAGCACCCAACCACTACTGCTGGCATTGGGGTCTCTGCAGTTACAGGAGACCATGAAGGGAGGGTTGTATGCCCTGGACTCTTGTCTCTCCTCCAGAGAATAGCTGGTTGCAGAAGTGCCCTCAGGAGGGAGGGTTCTAGGTAGCTCAGACCTAACAAACCTGGGGAAGTGAGGAGTTAGAAGCAGGCATAAGCAGTGCTGGGCCAGCCCCTCAGCCACCTTGTTCTTGACTATTTTCCTTAGCCCTCATCTCCTTCACTGTGCCTGAGCCCTGTGTCCTCAGGTCTGGATTCAGCACTGTGCCTTCATCACTGTGTTCCCAGGTCTGTGCTCTTAGTACTGTGTTCTCAGCTCTGCTCTTTAAGTACTGTGCTCCTGGGCCAGCTGGTGCGATGGAGGACTGAAAGTTGGCAGGTTCCCCTCTCAAGGGCAGATGTTGATGAAAGTGGCATTTGGTGCTCCTGGTCTCTTTCTAAGGTCTCAGAACAAGAGCACCAGCTGCACCGTATGCCCAAGACGCATGTCACACTAAGGGAGACCCAGCCCATGGTGTCCCTTGCAGGTCCGTTGGATCTAGACCTATTTCTTTGACCCCTGGCTACGTTTTGCAGTGGTGAGGGTCTATGGCTCCTCAGGGTGCTAAGCAATGGAGGCCCAAAGTATTTGTGAGCACAGGCCGGGTTTCAGGTGTCCAGGTGAGCACAGGCTGGGTTTCAGGTGTCCAGGTGAGCACGGGCCGGGTTTCAGGTGTCCAGGTGAGCACGGGCCGGGTTTCAGGTGTCCAGGTGAGCACAGGCCGGGTTTCAGGTGTTCAGGTGAGCACGGGCCGGGTTTCAGGTGTCCAGGTGAGCACGGGCCGGGTTTCAGGTGTCCAGACTACAGGAAGAGCTGTGATAGCTGCGGATCACAGGTGCACGCAGGTTCTGGGATTGGGAGTCTCTGCTTACATAAGGACCATGAGACCCACCTCATGCTGAGGTCAGAGTGAGTGCCATGTTCTGTCCCTAGTGACCCTTCACCTTTCTCTTGCAGTTCCGGTTTGGAGGTGGTGGCGATGCTGGTTCTAAGGGCCCCATGGTCTCTGCCCAGGAGTCGCAGGCCCAGGCTATCCTCCAGCAAGCCAGGGTGAGTAGTGTGGATGCCCGGGGTTTATGATAGAGCCTGGCCCCAGTGGCTGCAGAGATCAAACGATTGTCTCACAGTTTGCCTGGTCAGGAGCATAGGGAAGGTTGGGTCCTCCACGTACAGCTGGAGAATGTAGGGAGCTTAAGGAGAATTTTCAGGGGTGCCCTGTCCACAGTGAGGGGTGAGAGGCCTCTGGATCTCTGCAGCTTGTCTGACCCAGTGAATGCAAACACTCACCTCTGTTGCCAGGCCTTGCACTTGGGGCTAGCCACGGGGAAAAGGCACTCTCAGGACTCTGGGTGGTGATGCTGGATGGTTGACTCAGTCTCCCTGGGCTGGGGTTCTTATTGAGTGCAAGGACACACCCTAGGAGAGAGCTTGTAGACCTAAGGTCCCTCACTCTGGACCCAGAATCTTTCATGGACCCACAAGGCTCTTGCACTGGGTCCAGGGTCTCTCACACTGAGACCCGAGTCACAGATCTGGGTCCAGGGTCCCCTCCTTCCTGAGTAAGCCCATCAGGAATGGCATCATTAGAGAACGTGGCTCCAGATGGCTGATGGCCAGTGCCTGGCCTGATGCTGTCCCTGGCCAGTGGGGTGGGCAGATGGGTGATCCTCTGGTGAAGTGTGGATGGAGCCAACACAGAACTCCTTGGCTGGGAGCTATTGACACCGCTCTGCAGGGCAGAGCAGACACTAATGGCGGAGTGCGCTGGGGTAGCTGAAGGACAGTTTCAGTATTGTGTAGTTGCCATGAAATAGGCTAGCCAGCGATAAACCCAAATCGGATATGGCTCTTCTGGGATTAGGTTTGTTGACATGGGCCTGTCTTGCTGGCCTCTTTATCTGTGCTCTGTGCGCATTTTATCAAAGTCAACTGAGAGAGGAGAGGGAGAGCTTGTAAGACTTTTTAAAAAAGATGTATTTACTTTTATTTTCTGTATTTTGGCTGCATGTGTGTGCTTGGTGCCCACAGAGGCCAGCAGAGAGCATTGGATCCTCTGGAACTGGAGTTGCAGATGGTTGTGAACCATCGTGTGGGTGATGGAAATTGAACCTGGGTCCTTTGGAAGAAGTGTTCTTAACCCCTGAGCCATCTCTCCAGCTCTGATATTTTTGGAATGTTTTTTAATACTGTATATTTTTAATTGCATATTTAAAATCATTTAATATTGCATATTTTTATTATTGTGTGTATATGGGTATATTTGTACCCGTGTGTTCATGGGTGTGGAGGCGTGAGGTGAACGTCAGGCATTTTTCTTTATCGGTTTCTATTTTATTTTGAGATAAGGTCTCTCACTGACTCTGGAGCTCATTGATTTGCTTAAGCTGGCTAGCCAGGAGCTCCAGGAATCCAGCTGTTTTTGCTTTCCAGCACCGGGGCTAGAGACAGGTGCTGGAACATCTGGCCTCTTACACGTATGCTGGGAATCCTAACTCAGATTCTCATGTTTGCATGGCAAGCATTTTACCATCTCCCTAGCCCTCAGAGAGCTTTAAAATGCAAAATGGCCTTCCAAGTTAAGATTGCACTGTGGTGGAGGTTGCAGTCCCACCAGAGAGGGGAAGACAAGTTGAGCCTGTGTGGCCGCTGGCAGGAGCCACACCAAGTTGGGATTCAGTGTGTGAGAAAGAGCTCAGGGTCCCCAGGCTCTGCCATGCGCCACACACACCTCTGTCATTGCTGGAGAGTACCTAGTGCCTCTCTCAGGAAATGAAACAGGGTAAATATACACCTCTGCTCAGCCCAGGAAGAGAGACTACATTTCAGATTTGGTATTGGGTGGGGGGAGGTTCCACAAGCAGGGCCTCTCCAGCAGGGCTGGAAGAGAGGAAGACATTGGGGACCCTGCCCACAGTAGGGCAATGGGTAGCACTGATTTCTCCCTCTGTGTCCTGCTTCCCTGTGGATGCTGAGAGCCCAGAATTGAGTGGGTGAGACCTCTTGTGAACCTCCAGTCCTAGGCCCTTTTCCTCCTGGCCATGTGTCACAGATCAAGAGCCAGAAAGCCAGGACAGTTCCACCCATAGCCTTTTCCTGATCTCCTCCCCTTTCCTTTTCAGTTGGCACTGAGAGGACCAGCTGGTCCAATGGGTCTCACCGGGAGACCCGGCCCCATGGTGAGTGATTGGCAGGTCTGGGATCAGTGGGGTGGGGAACACTGGGTGGCCCTCTGCTCAGGACCTTTGTTCCCAGTTGGGAGCCAGTTCAGACAGGTGGCCTCTTGGAGCTGTTTCATCCCATTGTGGGAGCATGTGTCGGGGGGATGGCTGTGTTTAAGGTCACTTGAAGTTTTGGGGGATTCCTGGGACATGATCTTCAGTTTAAGCATGATGGGGGTGCTCTCTCCTCACCTCTGCATCTGAGCTTCAAACTCTCCCTGTAAAGCACACTTTTGTAAGGAGGCTGCTTGTTTCGTTCCCGGTTGCCCAGAACCGAAATAATCACACAGAAACCATACTATTTAAATCACTGCTTGGCCCATTAGCTCTAGCTTCTTATTATTTATTTATTTATTTATTTATTTATTTATTTATTTATTTATACAGTATCCTGCCTGTAGGCCAGAAGAGGGCACCAGATCTCATTATAGGTGGTTGTGAGCCACCATGTGGTTGCTGGGAATTGAACTCAGGACCTCTGGAAGAGCAATCAGTGCTCTTACCCACTGTAGCTCTAGCTTCTTATTGGCTAACTCTTACATCTTAATTTAACCCATCTCCATTAATCTGTGTATCGCCACGTGGCAGTGGCTTACAGGGTAAAGTTCCGTCCGGCTCCAGTGAGGTTGCATGGCTTCTCCTGACTCTGCCTCTTTTCTCCCAGCATTCCTTTTAGTTTTCCCCACCTAACTCTATTCTCCTATAGCTCTGCTATAGGCCCAAAGCAGTTTCTTTATTTAACCATTGATATTCACAGCATACCAAGGGAAATCCACATCAGCACACACTCTAGGCTACTCTCACTTTTATTACGGGGTATACAGCAGGTGGGGGAGGGAGCTGATGTGCTAAAGGCCTGGAGATGTCCTCAGAGGCTGAGCCCATACAGCTCTGCTGCTGCACCTTTGGTTCATGAGGAATCAGCTTTTCTGTCTTTCTGGGGTCTTCTTTCTTACAGTTTTGTTTCAGGGTCAAAGGTAACCCCAGTGCAGGGCAAACCACAAGGTGTGCAGTCTTCCCTTGCCTGTTTTAGGTGATTAATTCTCCTCTGGGACCTCACAATACAGGATGGATGTCATATATCCAGGGACACTCAGCTGTCATTCAAATGTCAAAGACATGCTCTGGGGACCTGGAGTAGGACATTACAAGGACACAGCTACCTCCAGAGCCGAGGATGGAACCCAGAGTCTTGCACTTGCTAGGCAAGCACTCTACCACTGAGCTAAATGCCCAACTCCAGGGACACAGAATTCTTATACCATTGGCCCCTGACTGACTTTGCCATATGCTGCCTCCCATCCCCAGGCCTGGGTTCAGTAGCCTGCAACCAGAAGGTGAGGCCAGTCTCCCAGGAACTCTTGAGCTGGACCATAGCCTATGTAGGGTGCTCCAAGCTGGGGTCTGTCACAAACCATAGGCCAACTTGTCCTCTCCGGACTTCATGGACTCTGTAAGCTCCATCTCCTGGGGCTCCATGAAGAACCAGGAAGAGACCCCAGCAGCTCCAGGTCCCCCGGCCTCCCAGAAGTCATGCTCTTTGCTTTGTCACAGTAGGCAGGCCAGCCTCGTGATCCACTTGTGCAGCCTTGCTGTGTCCTTTGTCACTTGTCTGAGTACACACTAATCCTATACTGTCTCCTTAGGGTCCTCCTGGGAGCGGAGGCTTGAAGGGTGAGCCAGGAGACATGGGACCTCAGGTATGTGTAAATCTACCTCTGTTTTGCTTTCAGGGTGGTGGCTCTTGGTTTCTTGTGGTGACACAGTTCTTCAACAAAATAAGGAAGAATTGTTCTTCAATGCCTTAGAACAGGCTCTGTGCCCCCACAGGATCTCTGTCTTGGGCCTGGGATGCCCACATGTGGGCAACTGGAACAGGAAGCCTTAGGCTAAGTCGACAGGCATGGGGATGAGCGTTCTCCTTGCTTAGAAGAGGGACATGCCCTGATGCTTTGCCCTCTGATTTCTGGCAGGGTCCGCGAGGTGTGCAAGGTCCACCCGGCCCAACGGGGAAGCCCGGAAGACGGGTAAGTGCTAGGTGCTATGATCGTGCGGTATGGCGACAGCATCCATGCCCAGACCTGAGGTAGATTGTCCCCTTCAGGGCCTCATTGTCCCATGACTACCTCCGAGGCTGTGTCTGAGCTTCTGCTTAGGAACAAATGCTGTCCTACCAGACAGGTCACAGCAGTTGGCTCCACATTATTGATGGTTGATAGTGGGCCTTGTCTTTGGGGCCACCTTGTGCCTCCTCTCTAGAAGTGACTGTTTCAGTTCCTGCCTTCCTTCAGTCCTCTAGCCTTTTGGGGTTTCCCATTGAGAATGGTGTCCTCCTGGTTTCCTCAGGAATACAGCTGCTACAAGATGCCACACTATTAAGAAGTGATGACCACACTCCAGGAAGATTAGAAAAGTCTGAGTTAACCCATTTTGTTGCTACAAACAGACCTTATCATGTGTTGCATATAGAGACAAAAGCTACCACTATCCACACGGCCTCCATGCCTGACCATGCCTTCCCCAACCCATGATCAGCTACCTACAGGAGACAGGAAAGAAGAGGCTGGTGTGTCTCACGAGTGAGCAGGGGCTTGGCAGGGAATGAATCCCTGTTCCCTTGTGCCTCTCCTGTGTTGACTATAGCTTATATAGCAAACACTGAAGGTCCCCACTTGGCCTTCAGTCCCATGGCAATCAACTGGGCTCCCTGGGCTTGCTCTCGAATATTTTCCAAGACTAGGAAGCAGATGTGAGAGTAGACAAGGTGGGTGACCAGGGCAGACCCTGCCTATAAGTCGCTGTATTGTCTGAGTGGGACACACCCTCTGAACCTCTCTTGTACTCAGATGGACCAAGAGAGGCCTATATTGTTTCCATGAATCTTTGGTCTTTAATTTTCTTCCCAGTGGTAGCAAAGAGCTTGTCTCTGGAGCCACAAAATCTAGCTCTCTGTACTTGGTCTCCCAAATCCCATCATTCTTCCCAAGCCTAGAAGGACAGGTGGCACCAGGCTCCGGGGCAAGTCGTAGTGAGACAAACACTATATTCTTATTTGTTGGTCAGTAGTGTGGCATGGCCTCGGGCTGTTGGATCTGGGTCCCCTGTCCAGTCTGATGACACTGGAAATCGCCCTTGGCCAGAGTGCTTTCCATGATCTCCGCCCTTAGCTTGGCTTGCTGGGAAGCTGCTCCCAGAGGATGTGGCGGGCTGCCTTTTCTTCCATACGGACTGCTTGTCTTCTCTGTTCCAGGGCCGTGCTGGGAGTGATGGAGCCAGAGGCATGCCTGGACAAACAGGCCCCAAGGTAGGCTGTCACCCATCCCTCCTTATGTCAGGGGACCACATTCACCATTTTCCCCCGACGTCATGTTGATGACATAACCATCATGTGTGACGAGTGTGACTATAGGGTGTGCAGACTCACTTGGATGAGTCCCTTTGGTGTGAGTTCAGGGGACAGATTGACAGTCGAATTGCATAGGTGAGCATCAATCTCTTTAAAGGGGCGGGTGCTCTCTTCTTATGGGCACTGAGTGAGGTGGGGTGGCTTCAGTTGTGAGAACCCCTTGGGAGTGTGCAGGTAAGCAGGCCACACCCTTGGCGGCATGAGTGGCCAGATGATCCCAAGTCTATGGGATGTGAATCTTCCTATACTGCCCCGGGAAGTCAGGACCTGGACCTTGTGGGGTTGAGTAGACACACCTGCGGGAGAGCAAGGGATCCTGTGCACGCATAGGACTTGTCTAGATGCATGATAACTGTTTACCCCTGATGCTGTGGATCTTGCGTTCATCCTTCATCCCATGACCCTGTATGCTCTCCTCCCTGTTTGGGTCACCAGGAACTGTCCCTGCTCAGCACATCTGTGCTGGGTTCCCTGGTTCCAAAGTCCTGAATGCTTCCTGTGAAGCCTGAGTTAATGGACACTGAAGGCCATGAATGACAGGAGGAGGGGAATCTTCAAAGTAGTTTTTGATCTTTTACTACAAAGTCATGAAAAGCCTCAACTACTCCACTCTTGATTTCATCCTACCTGGCTTGTACACCCACAAGATGGGATGCTGATACTGTGCTCTATGAGGCTGGGAGACAGGAGACAGGGTCTCTGCAGGTGACTATGCTAGGGCCTTCACCAGTGAGTGTGAGCTGCGGTGTGTGACAGCCCTCAGGACACAAGGCTACAACCATCAGGACAGATGAGACCACCCCTGCAGGGGGAACTCAGAGCAAATGAGAGCATTCTGACTTTGCAGTGGCCACTGATAAAACTGCATGTCTACATTCCCAAGGATGCCCTGGCTTTTGGCATGGGGACTGGCATGGGTACAACAGTGCTCCTCCCTTTCCAGTTTGCCTTGCTGGGAGAGAGGAGGTGGCATATGCAGGCTCTATAGTGGCCTGAGACAGGAGCACTGTGCAGAGGCTATGAGAGCGCCCTGGGTCCAGGGCACTGAGTTGAGGGTGTGTATAAGTGTTTGATGGAGTTTTCTTGTCCTTGCAGGGTGACCGTGGCTTTGATGGTCTCGCTGGATTGCCAGGAGAGAAGGGCCACAGGGTGAGTATTTGCTGTGGGATTCGGGAAGGTCTCAGGTCCCTTAAATGGGTCCATCCCCCGTTTCACAGTGTCCCCGTGAAAAGCGCTGTAACTGTTCACAGAACTGACCCCCAGAATGAAGTCTCTGTTGATGGAGACCTAGGCCACAGAAAACAAGCCCAGCAGGCATCTCATTCCCAGGGAATCATGGGGTACAGGGAAGTGAGGCAATATGGCCATTAGAACTAGCTTTAAAACCTTCTAGAACCCACTTTCTACCTAAGGGAGGCTTCACACGCATGGGAAACCAAGCACCTGTCATGTGCAAGCTGCAGAGTCAGGACATCAGGCGGTGGCTCTGGATGGTGGGGCTAAGGAGGCCTGGAATTGGCTACCTTGGTGCCTGCTCGCCTTTCTCACCCCAGCTGGAATGAATCCTCTCTTACCTGCTTTGCCTTGAAGTGGGTTTATCAGCCAATTTTAACATTGCTTGGGACATCCAGGCACATGTATATGTATTACACACATGTACCCAGATACCTTCGTAGGCATATAAAAAAGTACAGCTACACATATTCATCTACATACATATGCATATACACACATTCTTAGCCACACACATGCATACACGTATACACATATTCACAGTCCCACACATGTGTACACACATACAAACATGGAGACATCTATGTGAACATAATCACATAGGACCTAGATATATATGTGCACACATTCATAAGCACGTATGCAGATAGGTACAAACAGACACAGGCATATAGACATCCAGGTGCATATACATGTATATACACAGGAGCACATATGTATGTAAACAAGTACACATGGGTACAGACATTCATACTTACCCAGGCATACCCACACATACAGGCAGACATGGGTATGCATACATATACAATACATGCATGTGCATATAGTATGTACACGGGGATGCAGCAATACAATCATGCTTATACACGGTCAAACTCACAGCCACCAGTGGCAGTCTTTGGGGATTGGAGGTGTGTGTGCAGTCCTTTTGACCTACTGACGAGCGCACAAATTGAGCGCCTGCTACAGGCAAGGCTTGGAACTGCAGGTTTTCAGGAGGTAAATTAGCCCTGACTTTCAGGGATTCTTGGTCCAGGGTGGTATCTTTCTGTGGTACCCTCCCTCACCCCAAGTGCACCGTGTGCCTGCATGTCTGTGTCTCCTGCTAAACCTGCTAGGTGTTCAGTCGGATGATTCTGCTGCCATCCAGCTGTCCAGATGGACTTAGGTGCAAGGTTCTGTGGCTAACCCCATAGACTGACCACTCGGCGTATATCCTCCTCCCAGGGGAGCTAGCCTGCTCCCTAGTGTGTTCAGGGTTAGACTTAAGAGACAGAGAAAGGGGCTTGGGACGGTTGTTGACAATCTGCTCTGCAGTGGTTAACATTGATGCTGGTTGACTTACTAGGGTGACCCTGGTCCTTCCGGCCCACCTGGACTTCCAGGAGAAGATGGAGAAAGGGTACGTATCTCAGCATCCTTTTCCCTGGAAAACTGTGAGTGGGGACCGATAGGGTGTGTGGGGGTGCTGGGGGAAGGAGGCATGCATGTTGGCCCAGGGAGGTGCCTGTGTGCTTCTGAGACCGAAGCAAGGCACAAGCATTCATTTTACCTCATCCTTCTTGCCCATGAGGGTCAAACTGTCATGGGTCTCAGAAGCGGAGCTTCTAACTGTAGGAGGCAGGTGTCCAGGATCCCGTGGAGGGGAGATGCCAGGGGCTTAATGAGCTCGGCCTCTCTGCTGATCTCATCTAAATGAGGTGTCAGATGGAGAAGCAAGGGCTAGAGGAGGAGAGCAGGGGGTGGAGGAATGAGGAAAGCCATTATCTCTGGCCCCAGAGGGAGGGAAGGGCGAAACAACCGAATATAGGAACAGGGAGGGAAGGGCTGGCAGCGGGCTTCTTAGCCTGCGCTCTGTATCCAGAGGCCTCCTCAGGTCTGTCCCGAGTGTCTCCACTCCGAGGGGCTGAAGGTTAAGCTCATACCCGGGCCACAGCACAGATGTGCATGACAGAGAATGTGTGATAGGATGTATGGGCTCCTCGTGCTATTGTTGGGAGGCTCAAGAAGCCAGGAAAGTGGGAGAGAAGCGCTACCCTCTCCAGTTTCAGACTTTGCTAGGGAGTTTCTCCTTTCTTGGCCTTGGCCTAATCAGCTGTAAGGTGAGGAAGGAGATGGGTGCTATTGGATGCTCCACCCCTTGATTTAGAAAATGTGGGTGTGGGTTCATGTGCATGCATTTGTGTGCCCAGCTAGCTGTCTGTGTTTCGTGTGCACATTGCACTATGTTTTGTATGCCTTTGTGCACATATGTGTACACACAGGGTGTGCATACATGTACACTGCTGTGGATGCAAAAGTGTACTCCCAGATGCGTGCATATGTTTATGTATGTTATGTGTGTGCCCGCAGTTATGCGTCTGTGAGCAAATATATTGAATGTAGACACACATAAGCATGTGTGCAGGCAGGCTGTCTGGGAGTGCGTATGTCTCTGTGTGTGAGGAAGGCAGGGGAGATGAGTTTTGTGACAGGGAGATGTGTCCTGGCTAGCATCCCTGGGTGTGACCCGCCCGATGGAACCAGGACAACCATCCCATCTGGCATCAGGAGGAAAAGGCTTTTCTGAGTTTGCTGTGGCTGCTTTGGACTCTGAGAGACTCCGAGCTCAGAGCAGTCTGTCCAGGGCTCCTCTGTCCCTCCTCTGATGTCCCTGTCTCTCAGTTTCTGTTACTCATGAGGGTGACTAAGGCCTTGAACTCCATAAGTGCTCTGCCTTCACTGCTTTTGCCACAGCTGTGAATATAGGAGCTGGGCCTGCGTCCAAGCCTCATGGTTTCCCTGCAGCAGCTGCACCCTTGTAGCTCCAGAGTGAGGACAGGGGCCTCTCCTATGGGAACAGCACTAGCAAATTAGCATATGTCCAAGCAGAGCGGACAGAATCCTGCTGTGTAGTGCTGGGAGGTGGCCTCTGGGTATCCAGACCTCAAACTTTGTCCTAAAACATCCTCTTTTCTCTCCTCCATAGGGTGACGATGGAGAAGTTGGACCCAGGGGGCTGCCTGGGGAGCCTGTAAGTCACTGATGGGGGAGACTCTGGGTCTCAGTTCCACAGTGGGAATTGATGGGTGTGTAGATTAGAGAGCTTGGTTGGAAGAAGGGGACAAGTGACATTTGCCTAGGATAGAAAAGAAGAAGGGCACTAGAACCTGGGTCACTCTGAGGAGTGTATACTGACCCTTTCTCTGGGAGGAAACTGTAGAAAACGCCCAGGGGCATCGTAGTTCCAGGGAAATTATGTCCCAAGTGCAAAACATGGAGGACATTCAGAGTGACTATGGTGGGCACCCTAGTGTGGCTGAGTGGACAGGAAGACACGGGATGGTGTGTGTTCCTCAAGAATCATAGCAGGTACCTAAGTAACATGATGGGCCTCTAGGACATTGTGCTGATGTCCAGGGTGCCATGGCAGGTGTCCAGTTAGTAGCCATAGTGGGTGCTGGGGCAGTCAAGGGGACTGAATAGGCCCAAGCTTGTCCCAGGCCTGGCAACTGCACCCTCCAGGGTGCTGCCCGGTCCACTGCAGGAAAAGCTGCCTTCGGCCTGCCAATTTGTATTTAGGCTTAAAGCAGATTTTCACAAGGGTAAAAGGACATTAATTATCTTTCATTTACTGACGCTCAGAAACCCACCTTCGTTATCCAAGTCAGGCGGCCGTTCGCATCTGGCGAAGCTAATTGATGAGCTATGCCGTAAACACCGCACAGGGCAGAGCGCGGGGTCAGCACGCTCAGGTTCATTTGGGATGAAATTATACCCTAGATGTCTGATGAGCCACTGAGGAGGCTCCATCAGCGCCGCTCTCCTTAACACACATCTAAGCGGTGCCTTCTGGGTTATTAGTGTCTCAAAAATATTTATGACTGAGCATGAAAGCAATGAAGGTAGCGTTTAGGACGCAGAGAATGTGAGGAAAGGGTGTCGTGGTTTTTTTTCCCATCTAAAAAGGTTCTGTCAAAATCAGGGGCACTTGAGATCCGAGGGCTGTAGGTGAAGCCTATAATCCCTAAGGTGGGTGGTTCTCCTGCAGCCCTGTATCCACCCCAGACATCAGCGTCCACGGTGCCTCGCACCAGGCCC
The DNA here is from genome assembly GCF_903992535.2 of Arvicola amphibius. Classification (NCBI taxonomy): domain Eukaryota; kingdom Metazoa; phylum Chordata; class Mammalia; order Rodentia; family Cricetidae; genus Arvicola; species Arvicola amphibius. The sequence goes on from NC_052053.1 coordinate 45,835,282, forward strand.
TTTGTGGAGGCTGGAAGCATTGCACACAACCTGTAACATGAGGGCTGGCTTGTTGGGGTTTCTGTCCCGCGCAGTACCCCACAGCCGGCAAACCCCAAAGAAAATCACAGTCTACATTAGGTTATAAACTGATTGGCCCATTAGCTCATGCTACTTATTAGCTCTTGTAGCTTATATTAACCCATTGTTCTTATCTATGTTAGCCACATGGCCCAGTACCTTTCTCAGTAGGGTAGAGCACATCCTGTGTCTTTGGTGATCTGGACAAGAGTGGGAGGAATGGGCTTCCTCCTTCCTAGCATTCTCCTGTTCTCATCCCCCCGCCTCTACTTCCTATCTGGTTGACCCACCTATACTTCCTGCCTGGCCAATCAGTGTTTATTTAAAACATGATTGACAGAATACAGACAATTCTCCCACACCAACAACCCTTCCACGTCCAGGGGAGGAGAGAATAGCTTGGGCTCTCCTAAGTAGCTGTCCCCAACAAGACCCTGAAGTTCCTTGCAGGACTTTTGTCTTCTGACCCTGTTCTCTGATCCCTTGAGCTCCGTCAGCCCTGAAATGACAGCATTGCATGCCACGGGGAAGAGAGACTGAGGAAAGACTCAGCAATAAACACTGGATCCCGCGGTGCAATGTGATTTCATGAGTTTCTGTGGAGAGATTTTGTGCGTGCTTCCCAGAGTGTCAGGGGCAGATGAGAAAGACCCCCTTCCCTGAGGACATTCCTGATGTCGAGCTGAGCCCCCATCTTTCAGGAACCCTCCACTTCTGGTCCCCTTTCCAGGGAGAGAGGAGGATGGGATAAGTGGGGCATGACAGTGTCTCTTAGGCTTCTGGTTTTACCAGCTAAGCTCCAGTGGGGGTACAGGGTGCTGGTCATGGGCTGTGCAGGACAGACAAGCAGGGCAGGGCTCCAGCTGGGTTTCATTTTTTCCTTGTTCTTCCTTCTCACAGGGACCACGTGGTCTGCTTGGGCCCAAAGGGCCTCCTGGCCCTCCTGGCCCTCCGGTAAGTACTGTCACCTCTTGGCGTATGTATTCACATTGTGGCCCCAGAAACCCTCTAACTAGCTAGTGGCACTGGTGACGTGAGGCCATACTGACCGTGGTGTGCAGCTGTAGGTATGAGGGGTTGTGGGTTGCTCATACTCATACAGGAAGGACCAGGAAATGGGTAGGGTTGAGGTCTGCCCTTGCAGTTCTTCGAGAGTTTTCCACCTCCCTTTCAGGCAAACAATGCCTGCTGACTTTTTTTTTCTCTGTCATAAGCAATTCCTCAGGATGCCACACCGTCTTTCTGCTTCAGAGACCTTCCAGCATCTCTGTTGGAAGGGCACAGAGGCTCATGGTTCTGAATGGGGCTCTGTTTGTGGTGGCTCAGACTGTCCCTACTGTCTTCAGCCCTGCTGAGATTTTTGTAGCGCTCAGGGTCTGCTTACGTGAGGGTGCGGGGTCCTGACAGCTCAGCTAACGCTTGGCGAAGGGTCAGTAGCCTCTCCCCTCCCCCGACTGTGAGGGGTGGAGAGTCAAGTCTGCCTTGTCACCTTAGACCCGTGTCCGAGCATGTGGGGTGGGGTTGCTCACTCCACGCTGAAAGCATCTCATTTCTTTATCCCTCTCCTGCAGGGTGTAACTGGTATGGATGGCCAGCCAGGCCCAAAAGGAAATGTGGTGAGTCCCGGGGGTCACATGATCTGGCTTGTGGTGATGGTCTGTGGGCACAATCCATGCCTGGCTGTGGAAGTCTGTATTAGCTGGGAATTGGGACAGGAGAGTGGGCACCTTAGGCTCTGACCCATGGCCTGGTGCTGCCCTCTGGTGGCAGAAGCCTCTGGTGTCAGAATCCCAAGTTGGAATTTCTTACCGAGGTTGGCCCAAGTAGGAGTCAATGCCATCAGAAGTGAGTCTATTAGCTCTAGACCTATTTCAAGGGCACACTTTCTACTAATAAACTATTTCCTGCTCAGTTCCTGTCACCCTCTCTGCCAGTGCAAGGCCACATCCCCCTTTCAGAGTCAAGCCACTAATCCTGTGGGTCTACGTATCTGCCTACTTTCATTGGTGGGTCCCCTTTTCCCGAAAGCTGTTCCCACACACTGATTCCAGGGGACTTCAGTTGGAGGAAAGGATGAGAAGTGAAAATGGGGTTCCCCAAAGGGAGTATGGTTCCTAGACCCTCTTCTCAGGGCCTTTGCCTCTGTTTTTCTATAGGGTCCCCAGGGAGAGCCTGGGCCCCCCGGACAGCAGGGTAATCCCGGTGCTCAGGTAAGTATCCTGGGAAAGGTGACTTGGAACATCAGGGTGGGGCCCAGGTTTGGGTCAGGTGTCTGAGAAGTACAGACTTTAGCTTTGCCATCAACATGGTTGGTACCTGGATGGGGGTGGGGGATGATCAGTGGGTGGGTGGTGGGGGGTGAGAAGGGATTCCCTGGTCAGTCTCCTCATTCCCCTGTGGCTTCCCCCTCCAGGGTCTCCCAGGCCCCCAGGGTGCTATTGGTCCTCCAGGAGAAAAGGTAGGTGGGCCAGCTGGGTGCATGCAGAGGGTGCATAGATCCTGGGCCCTGCAGGCCTGGGATCTACTGGCTTTCACTAGCTGGCATGCTAGTGAAGGCCCTGAAGTTTAGCCCTATGGGAACCGAGCATGCCAGCCTCAGGGAGGATCTTAAATCATCCTCATTGATTGATTCATGCATCCTTTCACGACTCAGTCTCCATCTTTGTGGGGAGGTGCCGATTTTAGCAAGGGGCGAGGGATCCCCAAACCAGCACACACTGTTGTGTATGAACTATGAGCCATTTATCAGAAATTCAGATTGAATCGAGCATCTTATTTAGTTGAGCTTTGGTGAATTGGGCGCATAGACTTCTAGCACTTACCATGTCCTGAGATACTCCCAACGGCGTCATAGAACCCCATGCATGGGTTATTTCAGGAAATGCAGAATGTCTAGGTCTTGACTGGGAAGAAACACTTTAGAGTGGTTCTGAGGGCATTCAGATCCTGGGAATGCTTGTCATGCAGACGGCCAGGCTGTTCTGGACCTGGACCTTGCTAAGAATGTCAGAGGATGGTAGCTTGGTGGCCCTGTGGCTGCCCTGCCCTGCCCTGCTGTGGGAGGGATTTCATAGGTGCCACTTGTGCCAGGAGCAGCTTCAGGAGGCTCCCAGGGCACCAGCATTTGCTCAGGAGATGTAAGAGAGAAGGAAGATGGGGGTGGGGTGCTCCCTCAGAGAACTGAAGGTTCTGGCAAAGGAAGCACTTTTTTGGGTGCAGGGAAAACTGGATGCTGGGAGCAAGGACCACAGCAGATACCCTGAGGGAAGTATCTGAATTGTTTTGGGGAGTCTATAGAGAAGGGCTGGACATCCCAGGGACGGAGTAAATGTCAAAAGTGGTCCCTCACATGCTGTCTGGTTTGTACTAGGGTCCTTTGGGAAAACCAGGTCTCCCAGGAATGCCCGGTGCTGATGGACCCCCGGTGAGTAGTGCCCCTGCCCCATCCCGCCCGCTCTCCTCCCCAAAGGGGACATTGGTGTCCCTGAACCACTGTGGGTGAAACTCATGTGCACTGACGCTCTATGCTGAGTGACTACTAGATCCTACACAAGCTTTTATGCCGTGTGTTCCTATCACAGAGGGGATGTGGCTACGCAGTGGGAGCATTACTTTCTTGTTAGGGTGTGCAAATTAGTCTTCCCCCCAACTCAGCATCGTGTTTGAAACCGTGAGAGCACTGGGCTGGGCTCCAAGCCCTCACACATGTCACCGGTATGGGAAGTGAGGGGCAGGGTGTGCCGGAGGTATTTTTAGTGTTCACACTCTGAATTTAGGGGGAAGCTGCTGGGAGGGGGGCATATGTCTGCAGTGAGCACAGCTGGGGAGCCAGATTAGACAGGGCCTGGAAATAGCAAGTGAGTGACAGATCCAATCTGGGGGCAAGCTGTGCAGAAACGGGGGAGCACGGAAGAGGAAGCAGTCAGGTGTGTGTGTGTGTGTGTGGCGCTACCCACAGCTGCCATTCTGCCTGGAGATGATGCAGTTTTGAGGGTTTTTCAATTTTAAATTTAATTTAAATATTTTTAGAAGTAAATGATCAAATCTTCCCTCCAGTTTCTCCCCTCCCCCCTCCCACTATCCTCTCCCGGCTTCTTGTGTTCTTTAGTGTTTAGCGAAACTGAAAGGATGTATCTCAGAAAGCAAGATGAGGTGCATTCATTATTGGTGACCGTTTCGTTTATTGTTTTAATAATGCCATTAAAAACTAAATGCGGGGGTGGGGTGGGGGAATAGGTAAATGCCTCAGTGATGAAAGTGACTGCCACACAAACATGAGAATCGGGGTTCAGACCCTTAGAACCCATGCAAATGCTGGGTGGTCATAGTGTCCACATATAATTCCAGCTCTGGAAAGCAGAGACGGGGATTTACTGCAGCAAGCTGGCTGGCAAGCCTAGTTCTACCAGCACACTCTGGTCTGAGAGAACCTTGCCTCGGTGACTGAGGTGGAACGGTCATCAGGGAGGACTCCTGACGCCAACCTCAAGCCTCCACATGACCACACACATACATGTGTTTACCTACATGTAAATAGACTTATAAACACACAAGTGCACCACGTACTCACATGCAAAAGTAGAAAAGGGGAAAAAAAACTGAATGGGGATGTTGAGTGTGGTAATGGTAAGGGAATGGTTCACCGTGAGCTGTTAGCTCCACTCCACGCCGAGGGTCGCCTGGGCTGGTGCCTCTCAGACCCCAGCTTATCTTTGGTTGGTCTGAGCAAACATATGTGGTCACTGCCATCTCCGTGTGGACATGGTGGGGAGTTTAGGAGCAAAATAGCTGCCATCTCATCGTGTGTCATGTCTGTCCTTTAACTGACATTTATTTTGTGTTGCAAAAAAAAATGATGCAGACGTCATATTTTCCAGTAGACGGTAAGGTGAGGGAGGCGGCAGATGGATGGCTCCATCCATCCCCGTTGGCCAGCACAGGTCACAGGACCGTGGGTCCCTAGTGTCGGTTTCCTGTGGTGGGTGATGCCCACAGAGGGAGGTCTAATGCAGGGTGTCATGCATCTCTTGTAGGGAGGAGATGGTCCGGGTGTGAGTGGCTGCATCCTTTCCACAAACAGATGCATCTCTGGCCTCCATAGGCCTGGCTGGTTCTGGCCTAGAATTCCTCTACCCACACTGAAACTTCTTGAGAGTCAGGTCTCTGAGCACGGTCTCCTTTTAGATTTTGTAGATGGGGAACCAAGAACCCTTTGGCCTATAAACTCTCTGTCTCTATTCGGGACTACACTAATTTCCTTTTCTTGTTATTGTGACTAAATACTTGACAATAGCAACTTGAGGAAGGAGGGGCTCACAGTTTGAGGGAGGGACAGTCCGTCATGGTGGGGAAGTCACAGCAGCGGAAGCTTAAAGCAGCTGGACATATTCAAGAAGCAGAGAGAGATATGGATGCTTGCTCCTTTTTATTTCAGTCCAGAACCTCAGCCCATGGGATGGAGCGGCCATAGTTAACGGGCAGAGTCTTTACCTCAGAAACTTTCTCACAGACATGCCCCGAGGCTTCTTCCTAGGGGTTCTACTTCCTGTCAATTCCAACAAGAAACCTTAAAATGTGCTGTGGAAGAGGCCTGTTTTCTCCCTGGGAAGGACCCAAAGATGGCAGCTGGACCCGAAAGACATCGGCGACCCTAGCCAGATCCAGCTGTCCATGTGTTTGGAAAGGAGGGAAGATGGATGGCTTTCCTTATGAAAGCTGCTTGCTGTTGATAAACCTGGAAGAGGCCAGCGTGTGCTGAGGCCGCTTCCCTCTGCTCTTTGTTTAGTTTTGGTTGTGAAGAAAGAATGATTGACAGGACAGGGCGATGGCCCAGTTAGTAAAGTGTTTATCCCAGCATGCATAGAGGCTGGGCATGGCAGTGTATGCCTGTAATTCCGGGGCTGGGAAAGAGAAGACAGGAAGGTCCCTGAGCCTTTGCCACCAGTCAGTCTAGCAAGTCAGAGAGTTCTAGGTTCAACGAGAGACCCCATTTTAAAGGCTGGGGTGGAGAGCAATTGGGGAAAACACCTGAAATCAACCTTTGGCCTCTACACACAATCACACACATGTATATACACTCACAGAAACATGCACACACATAGAGGGAGAGAGGGAGAGAAGCAGAGGGGGAGAGGGAGAGAAGGAGTGAGGGGAAGAGGAGTGGAGGGGAAGTAGAGAGGTAGAGGGGGAGTGGGGATGAGGGGGAGAGAAGGGGGAGAGAGTTTCAAGTCATACCCAGTGCCCTGAAATATGATTAATTCTCCACAGCACACAGCAAAATGATGGGTAAATGGAGCCAGTAAAAATAAAATGTGAATGAACAGTCAAGGTTTGGAGAAAGTGCTCATGATCCAGTATTAAATTCAGATCATATAATACCTGCCCGCTTTGTATGCACACACGCAGAGAAAATGGATTGGAAGACTGTGCCCCCGACCAGCCTCGTGGCTCCGCACGGTGGGCTGTGGAGGAGTTTAATTTCCTTTTCCACTCTCCTAATTGTCTTCAATGAACATATATTACTTTTTTAATCAGAAAAATATCAAATACAAATAATTTAAGCTTTATTATTTTTCCATTATGGAAGTAGCATTCACTGTAAAATATTGGGGAAATGTACACTGGCAGAGAGAGAACACAGCCTCGCCTTGCACGGCAGGAAGATTTGTCAGTGTTAGATTTTCTTCTGTTCTCAGCCTCCTGGTTAAAAAATGAGGCCCTTGCCTCCCTGCTGCAGCTGCTTCCTTCTAGAACACGGCTGCGACCATCTAAGGCATCTTGCCAGCCATGGCAATGGTGTCCAACAGCTCCTGTTGGTCAGCCACACTCCCGTTGCTGAGCACCTTGGGAATCTCTCCTTGGTGTCTCTGAGGCCCTCTGTGGTGTGGGCATGTGCCATCTCTAACATGTCCCTGAAGGAGTTACACACAGAGAGGGCATCTGACTTCCCTAGTGATGATCCTGGCATATGACCTCCCATAGTGCCTGCCCATCCTGGTTTCTGAGCAACTCCATGTCTGTGGTCGGTGGGCACTGAGAGGAAGACCACAGTTACCCTTCTGGATGCCCTGAAGTGGGACGCATTCTCCTTGCTATCTTTGATTCAGTCTTGCAGCTAAGAGCCTCTGATGCTTTAAGCATGGTTGTCGTTTCTGAAAGGCAGGGACTGGATCAGCTTGTCCCTGGAGCCAGAGCGGCAGGTACAATCCACCTGTGGGTGCCTCAGTTTTCCTCAAAAGTTACCGGGCTCCCATGTCGGAATTTTGTGTCCTAACTCACTTGCTGAGCTTTCTGCAAAATCAGTTATCCAACTAAGAGGAGCAACGGAACACCCGTCCAGCTATTCCCTGGGAAATGAGCCTGTGTCTAAGGCTCCAGATCTTTAATCCACTCGAGCTATAACATGTATCTCTCATTTCATTGTCCTCAAGAGGAAGCATGGGCCTAGAGAAGGCAGCAAGTGACTTGCCCAAGCATGCAGAGTAGTTTCAATGTACCCAGAGGTAGCACTGAGCCCCTCCCCCACTGCTTGGCCTCTATTTGCTGGAAAATGGTGGCAGTGGGACAACATGTCCCTAAGATGAACACAGTCTTTTTGCTGTCTTCTCTGCCTGTGGCTCGCTGCTTATGAACTTAGGGCTCTAACCCCAGGGTCAGCCTGGTGAGACAGAGCCTATGTTGCTTTCTGGAGGGTAGAATTAGCCCCGGTGTGGGTCTGTGGGAGGAGACCAGAGGGCCCAGATGCCTCTGCAGGGCCACCTTCACCATTTCTCAGTTTCCCAGGCCCCAGGGACCCACTGGAATGTGACTGGGGAAAACTGGGGTGCTGATGCACTCAGTCAGGTGACAAGATGGCCCTCTTTCTACCCTACCTGCCCCCGGTTTCCCCAAGCAGCCAGCTGCTGTATTTGGCAAACACTGTTGTTGGTTCCTGGGGGGCTCAGGAGTCTGATCCTGAAGGTTCATTTGGCTGGTGTGGACCTTAAGTGGCGGTGTAGTCTTTTCTGTGGGCTGTGAGATCTGCCCTGGAGGGCCGGCTGGTCTCAGGCTGGCTGGCCTACTATACCCGCATCATCACGTCCCTTCCACGAGCAGCCAGCTGCAGGGCCACACTGCTTCCTCCCATTTTGCAGGGGAAGCAGCCAAGGTCCGGGGACCGGAAGTAGCTTGCCTGCCTGTCCAGCTATCTTTGACTTTCTTCCCCCCACCCCCACCCCTGGAGAGGGCACAGCTGCAGAACTAACACAAATGCCGCAGAGGTAGGAGCTGCTTTCTGAGCAGGTGGCTAACTAATAAAGACGTCTCTCTTGTGACAGGGGCACCCTGGCAAAGAAGGTCCTCCAGGAGAGAAAGGAGGCCAGGTAGGTACCTGCTGCACCCGGCCCCAGCAGCCAGTCTGTATCGGTCTCCCAGGCAGGGTGGGTGCAGTACCTGGACTGTAAGCTCTAGTCAGTCATTGAGAAAGCCTTTTGAAGGGTGTCATTTCCCTGAATACAATACCCCTGTTCCCCAGCTGAAAATTACTTCATCTATTAGGTGCCTAGGATGGGGACACATTTATTTGTCTTTTCTCGAGCAAGTGCTATGTCTCTTTATGTTGCATGGCTACCTCTCTCCCATCCCCTCCTGGCTTCCTGGAGCTGGACACAGCATCTGATTGTCCTTAGACATTCTTGCTCTCTGAAAGGCACCATTCCGCCTCCTCCAGCGTCAGCATCAGTATCTGTGTGGACTGCAGGCAGGGCCTCCTGCATATCCCAAAGCGGCTTTACCGGGTTCCATAGAGGTTGCCTGGGTACTCACACCTGAAGGTAGCTAATGGTCTTTCTCTTTGGTTTTAGGGTCCTCCTGGTCCCCAGGGTCCCATTGGCTACCCGGGTCCACGAGGAGTCAAGGTAAGAGGAACTCTGTAGCTCTGGGTCTTCCCGGGCGTCAAGGTGGGATGGATGCATGGCCCCGATTGCTTGCTGGAAGTTCCTCTGTGGTTAAGCCCCATGCCGAACACTCTAGCGTGTCCTGGCTCTCCAGTTCAGTATACAGATGCTGGGAGCCAGGACAACAGGCTTGAGCAGGTGAGAATATGGCCTGACAGCAAGGTACAAACTGATACAGAGCAAGGGACTACCTCCTAGGCAGCCTGCAAAGAAGTAGGTGGTATTGGCTGTCCTCTGGTGCTTACCATTTCTGACCAGGCTGACCTCAGGAGCCTTTCACAGCGGGTAAATCTCATGAAGCAGGGGCCTGGCCAGCCGGGGGAAACCCAAACACAGGCCTTCAAGCCACTGACATGCTGGAAAAGAGAAAAGACCAGTGTGTCCTCTCAGATCCCTGGGAGGCAGGGTTTATGGGAGATGTCCATTTGTTTACAATCATGTTTCTGCTGGTAGAAATTCCTGGAACCTTGTTAAGCAAGACACAGAATACCAGAGCAATATTGAGAGCAAGGTCCCCTTTGTCCCTTCAGCACTAACTGTGTTTGCTCTGAGCTGCGTGATTTAATCTTGAGTTCCGTGGTTCCCAGGGCGAAGGCACATTCCCATGTAGAAGATCAGCACGGACAGGGCCTTTTCTTTCTCCACAACAGGGACTTAGCAGCATCCCAAAGCTCCAGGCTTCCCGCTGTCAACAAAAGATAACAATTCCTTCCTTCAAACCTGACGGGAAAGGAAACACAGTTGTGCCCCTGTGAGTGTGCACATGCACACAAGCGCACACACAAAACGACTTCTTAGGTCTGAAGAATTTTTATCAGTATGACCAAGGCTGCTGTCCTCACCCATCTACTTTGTGGCACTTCCTCTCTGTCCGGCATTAATGCAGGCCCAAGGTGCACAGCTGCCCTGGGGTGGGGGTGTGGGGTGGAGAACTCAGGACCTCAGTGTTCAGAGACCGTGCAGAATCTCACCTAGCATGGTACTTCAGGCTAGGCTTGAATCCCGATGGCCCTGCTTCCATGTCTCAGGAACGGAGACGTCCCTCAAGAGCAGCCTCTCAAGGGAGGCAGCCTTAGGCGAGTCAGGTTGTTCCTTAAGTATGCTTTCCCCAGCAGAATGCCTGGTGACTGCTCTAAAGATGATAATTGAGCAGCAGTGCTGATTATGGGAGCTCTATGCGTGTTTATCTTACAAATTCCTGTCGCCTACCCCGAGCCTTTGGCAGCTCCTATACAAGGCTAATTACATAAGCCTTCCTCTGCAAGCTGAAAGGTGTTTACTTTAGCATGTTTATGGGGAATGCTCTTATCTATCTATCTGATTAAAATTCACTCATGACGTGAGCAATCCAGCTAGATGTGGGAGCAGAGAGAAAGCAAGCTCTAAGATAGTTTCACAAGAGGAATAGACGATCCCTCCCCTTGTTCTCTTGAGAACAGATGTGCTGGCACCGAATGAGTTCCAGGTCCAGACACAGCAGAGGTAGGGGTCCTGGCTGTCACCATTAGGACAGTTAGTCCTCAGCTAGGGAGAGCTGGTCATTTCTCCCCTTAACTTCTCCATGAGACAGGGTTCTGTCATGACTTATCTGTCTATGTAAGAGATATTCCATGATCAGGGGTTTTGAAATAGAGCCTGGAGGACCAAGGCCACGGAACAAGTAGATTCATTATTTGGTAAGAGCCACTTTCTGCTCCACACCCTGGCTCTTCTCACTGTGGCCTCTGAAGGTGGAAAGAGCTGAAGGACGCCCCCTCTCACCCTTCTCCCCTTCTCACTAAGAGATGAACTCAGGGTGCACATATCCGACGAGCACCCCACCTCTGAGCTAATCCCCCAGTCCTCTTCACTTTGGGGTTTAAGGCAGACTCTCACTACGCTGCCTAGGTGGCTGGCTGTAAACTTGGGAACCTGCTTCAGCCACAGGAGCAGTTTGCATTGTAGGTCTGTGCCAGCGGGCCTGGTCCTGAGAGTCCACGGCCAGGTTTTGGTGGTTCTGTTTCTCTCCTCCATGGACGTGCCTGGAAGAGTGAGATGGTGGGTAGGACTTGAACAGCCACCTGAGCACCTTGAACAGCCACTGTCTTCTTCTTTGCAGACTGCTAGATGCCCAGAAGGTATCTCAGGAAAAGAACAGTGTTCAGAGACCTTTAGCTCCAAGGCAGCTTGCCAGACAGGGCACATCACACCTTCCTGAGTCCTTTGGACCACAGATATTCTTACATTCCTGTCGCTTGGGTGTTGTGGCAAACCTTGTTCACAGAATCTGTGAGGTCATGTGTATGCAGGGTGTCTCCGTGTATGCCCTAGGTCCCTCTCCATCTTTACATTCTCCATCCATCATTGATTCAGGTTTGAACAAGCACAGAGCAGGCTCCCTGGAGTTAGCACCTCTCCTCCAGGGCCTTCTCCATCTATAACTGCCACCAAGGGCCAAGGGCCGCTGTCCTAACAGACTGGGCACCTTCAATGTCAACCCACATCCATTTACCCAATGTCAAGATAAGTGAACAATGCTCTGACCCAGCTACCACCCAGATTCTCCCTGCTCTATGGCTGTCCTCTTGCCCCTCCATTCCACATCGCAAGCCATGCAGCATGGGATACGGCGTAGGGATGTTGCCAGCAATGGGCTTGCCCCCTGATGCTCCAAGCCCTCTCTCCCTCCAGTGGTTACAATCTCATGGTACCTGTGCACCTGGTTTGTAGCTCCTGGCTTCCTGTGTCAAGGCCCAGACCACAGTCTGAGCTCCTTTGTTTGTGTGTCTCCACCCTCCATTCTGAAGCTCTTCTGAGGCCCAACAAAAAGCTCAGAACTACAAGCCTGTGTGGAGCTCTGGCCAGCAGAGGGCAGCTGGTGGATCCTGGGTCCAGACAGTGGCTCAGGCCTAGGCTGCAGCCTCATCCAGGAGAAACGGCCACGCCACATAGCTCCTCTGGGGTCCTAGGCAAGGCAGCCTGGGGCAGCTCCTGGAGTCAATAGTGATTCCATGTAGGTAAATGTCACTCTTTTCAGAGGCCTGAGGTCAAAGGTCATGGACCATGAGGATGTGGCTGCATCTGTCATTGGATTTCACGATTTCACTTCCATCAGCAGAGGCACTAGACCTATTGAGAACGGGAGAAAAGGGTTCTGGTCTATGTCCTTAGAGCTGTGTCTAGCAGGGAGATGAGGTGGTCCACCCTGGGCTGAGGACAGCCACAGTCATTGTTGTAGCATTAGTGACGTAATACCATGTCACCTGTCAGTGATCATGCAGAGGTTACACAAACGACAGTGCCTGGCTGCTGGCTGCTGGATGCCTGGTCACTGTCCTGAGAGATTCCAGACCATTCTTTCCCAACAATAGAAACAAGGCTAGGGTCCTCATAAGTCCACTACCAGATAAGGAAACTGAGGCACACAGACGTCTGGGACATCATCAGAGGCCATAGGACAGGGTCAGGATCTTAACCTGCCTGCCTGCATTCCTAGCTGCAAGGGCTGAGGGACTACTTCTAGAACAGACAGGCATGTTAGCATGGGGTTGGGGTCCTCGGAGAGGCAAAACCAGACCTTTGAGTAATTGGCCAGGAAGAGGTTTGGGTGTTTGTGTAGAAGGAGGATTCAGAGGCTATTGTAGGAATGAAGGACACTGGGGGCCTCATGTGAGCCCCTGTCAACAGAAACGCCTCTCTCTCCTGACATGGAAATATATTGGATGAGGCTCCTCTGATACTGGAACGTACCGCTTGTGGGAGCTGTTCCCTTGACACCCCCCACCCCGGGTCTTGTGTGTTTGTGAACATTCTCTTTTCTTGCCTGCACAGGGGGCAGATGGCATCCGAGGTCTGAAGGGCACCAAGGGCGAGAAGGTAAGGATCTTTCCACTTGAGAGTGTGCTGGCTCAGTGTGGTACAGAACCTGGTGGGGTTGCCCCTGAGTATGGAGGGGAGTTGGTGCTTACTTGTTTGTAAAAGTCGAAAGGAGCTGCCGAGGACCACGGTACTGTCAGCATCTCCTGGCCTGGCCCAGAGCATACCCAGGGGCCCTAGGATGGCCACATGGCTGTATTCACATACCCCCTCCCCCAAACCTTCCTGTGGTTCTTTCGCACACAGCAGTCCTCATCATGGCCAGTTGTCAGTGCTAGTACCTGAGAAGTCCAGCCTTCCCGCAGAGTCCATCCAGGCCAGATTAAACCCCGGGATCAGGGCTCACTGCTGGGGCATGTGAAGGCATGTCCAGCTCAGTGACTGCTCACACTCACATATAAGTCACATTTCGGAATGTGGTGCTGCTTCCCGTGGTCAAGGCCGCATATCAGGCCTATATGGGTCATCATCCGTTAATACGAAGCTAAATAATGTCCCTCTGAATGCCCTAGAGTCAGAGTGCCCAGTACCCCTGGCAGATGAACCATCGTGGAACTGTGTAGCCAGCTATTTTTGTCCTTTGCGTTAGGTGGTAGGAGGCTTGGCACTTAGATGTGCTCTGCCTATCTTGAGCTCCATCCTACTGGGCTCCCCTCTTGCCATTCTGCTGCAGCTAGCGGTTTCGGCAACCCTTTGTGGCAGGCTATGGTGCTCCCTGGGACACTGGGGTTTGAAGGCTGTGAGAGCAGGGCCTGCCAAGCCTGAGCTCAAGCAGCTGGCACCTGCATCTGCTCATGCTTGCAGATGTGCATGCCCCTGCATATCACTGGACACCCCGTGGACATTTTTGCCTCCTTTCCTGAGTGATCTTCTCTCCTGAAGTCTTCAGGCGCGGTTTCAAGCACTGTGGGTGGGAACAGTACACTAGCTGGGTGGTCACGTGGTGTCTGGGTGTTTACTAACTACCCTTTGGGAAGAGCAGGCAAAGAGGCCTTCATTCTCTACTCCTTCTAGAGCACTTCCGCAGGGTAGAGCCCTAGGCCTCCTCCTGCAGGGCCAGGGGAATGGGTGTGTCTTCTGAACCGTTCAGCCAAGAACACCCCTGTTCTTGGTTTAGGGGAAAGCAAGTCTTCTTTAAGTAGATTGAAAAGCCCTGTGTCCCAGAATTCCCACTCTTTTGGGGGGCTCTATTACTGGAGGACCTTCTGCCTTTTTGCGGAGGATTTCTAGAGTCCCGGTCTTACTGCTTTGTTTTGTCATGTCTTCACGAGGCAGGGCTGCATGGAGGATGTGACTGGGTTCTCTGGGGATGCTGCCTTAACCAGGGAAGTTCCTGGGCTGTCCCAAGGGGCCCAGGAAAGCAGGCTGGCATGGTTCTAGGGAGAAGGAATGTCTGAGAACCTCTGTGAGAGGCCAGGTGTCCACATACCTCCTTCCGGGCAGGCACCAAGTTTGTTCCACATACAGCTCTCTTGCTTCTGCCCCGGGCTGGGGGTTCTGCACCGTGCGGGCCCATTGTGCAGCGGTGGAAAGTGGTGCTGTGGAGCGGAGTTCTTCTCTGTAGACTGATGCATTTTCTTGTCTATGCTCAGGGTGAAGACGGCTTCCCTGGATTCAAAGGCGACATGGGAATAAAGGGTGACCGGGTGAGTGTTGTGGGCGTAGGATTCGGGTCAGGGACAAGCGGGGTGGGTCTGGAGACCTGCATGAAAGCTGGGGGTCTCTGAGACCAAAGAGCAGCTTATCAGAAGGGAGGCAACACTTCTGCAAGATCTTGGTGTGAGGACGAGATGCCTGGAGCCCAGGGGCCCTGTGCAGTGCTCTCTAGGCCGTTCCTCAGTTCCCACTCCAAAGCCAGAGCAGCCCCAAGGACAATTATGGTCACTGGTCCTCTACCCTGGGTGCTGGGTAGGCATCTTAGTAAGGATGGGGGTCCCTGGATTACAGAGAAATTTGACCTCAGAGGATGATGAGCAACCCTGGGAAGAGGAAATAGGAGGGAGGATGGAAACCATCCAGACAGACCCGTAAGCAAGATACGTACACTGCCCAAGATGTAGCAGGTGGCCAACAGCTCTATATCCTACTGAGGATTTGTAGTCTCTGTTGAGCTCCTGGACCATCCCAGTCCCCAGGGTGCATCCAAGTCACTCTTAAGATCATGCAACCCCAGTGCCCTGCCGTCTGGTGCTGGGTGGTGGGTGATGCCCCCATAGCCTGGCTGCTTTCTGATGGGTTGCTCACCCCAGCTCCAGAGAGAGCTGCTGGTGCAGAAGAGGGCATGGCTTTCTCAGGTGGGGGGTGGGGTGCCTAGCACAGCAGGCACAATGAGCCAGGGCTTAACAGTGGCACTGAGGGCGGTTGCTAGGTGGTGACCCATAGAGCCACCTGCTAGCTCCTGCTGAGACGTTCTCCACAACTTCAGAATGAGTCAGGGCCTGACAGAAGGTGACGCACAGTGCTTCTGGTAGCCCCGCTGTTGCACACACCTGAGTGCTGTCTATCGGCTAACTCGGGCCTGTTGTCCACTTGTGTAGTTATCCCCGAAGCAGGCCCCAAAGGTACCTTTGCCAAACATTCCAGAACAAGAGGCCTATATACTTGACACTTTGCCACAACCTGTCAGACAATGACAGAAGCCACCTGCATGTCCATCAGAGGAGGAAAATTAAAACGGGACATGGTGTTCCACTATGCTGCTGCTTAAGGTGGCTGCCCCAGACCTCCTCCTAATGAATGATCCTCATTGCCTTGGCTGAGGGGCTACCTTATGTCAACAGCAGAGGTCCCTTTGACTCCTCTCCGATGTCTTGGCACACACAATTAGAGTCTACTTGACTGAGCACAGCCGTGGTGGCGTGTGCCTGTAATCTCAAGAGACAGAGGCAGGAGGATGGGTTTAAGTTTTCAGCCAGTTTGATGTTTATAGAGAGACCCTGGAGATGAGATGGAACTAGGAGATAGATGATAGATAGATAGATAGATAGATAGATAGATAGATAGATAGATAGATAGATAGATGATAGATAGATGATAGATAGATAGATAGATGATAGATAGACAGATAGATAGATAGATAGATGATAGATAGATGATAGATAGATAGATAGATAGATAGATAGATGATAGATAGACAGATAGATAGATAGATGATAGATAGACAGACAGACAGATAGATAGATAGATAGATAGATAGATAGATAGATAGATAGATGATAGATAGTCATACAAAAGGAACTTCCTGGGAGCACAGTTCAGTTTTTAATAGATGAAGGTGAGAGATGGGGAGCACGGTATTACGGCTCTGCTCCTCTACAAATAGAGCCTTGTTTAAGAGCCGAGTTTTCTCTAGGTGCTCAGATGTGAATACCTAAAGGATTAGTAGGTGGAATGAGCACTCTGCAGTTGTTGGTCTCTGAGCAGTCTGTGTTTTGATGTGTGTGTGTGTGTGTGTGTGTGTGTGGCCCTACCCCACAGAAGTAGGAGGGGTCGGTGGGGTGGAGACTGGGGAGGATCTCCCTCACCTCCTCTTTTCTGATTGCAGGGGGAGATCGGCCCACCTGGTCCTCGAGGAGAAGATGGTCCTGAAGGCCCAAAGGGTCGTGGTGGTCCCAATGGTGACCCTGGTCCTCTGGGGCCCACTGGGGAGAAGGTTTGTGTTTACAATGCTTGGCTATGCCTAGAGGGCTCTGAGTGCCAGCCAGCCCCTCCCATGCTTGGCAGAGGTAGTGGGACTTCTGAATAGCCCATGTCACCACCTCTAGTCTTTTGCCACTTCTCCTAGTATGTATTTGTGTCTGTCTGTCTGTCTGTCTGTGTGTCTCTGTATGGCTCCATTGGTCCTTTTCCTGTTCCAAGTTCCCCTTCTGAGCCCCACCACCATACCTTAGAGGAGTGTTTTCCTCCAGATATAAGCAAATATATCTTGGGGACCTTACCAGCCATACATTAGTTACCCATCCCTATCAAGTCCTGCCTCCAATTTTGGGGTGACTGAATGTTCTCGCACATGGCATGTGCATGATCTTCCAGTAGACGCCCGCCTCTAGCCTGCCCTGTACCAGCAGTACCCTCCTACACTTTGTCCCCAGTAACCTGGGGAGGAAGGAATACAAGGAGGACTTAAGCCTCCCACTCCATCCTGCGCTGGGCTAGAACTCTTAGAGTGTTCAGAACCTCCTCGGGTAAGAGCATTCTTCTTCCTGGCCATACTAGCCATCCCTTTGCTTGGTGGTTGGTTTTCCAGGCATGCTGGTAGGATAGGCTTGCTTAGAGACCCATTCAGTTTCGGGGGGGGGCGGGGGATCCAGTTGCCTCTGTACACTGACCCTACCCTTCCAACCTGCCCTAGCCCCTCTCAGAATACACCAGTGCTCTCTGCTCAGAGAACGAGGTGGAGAAGTCATGTTTATGATTTATGAGTCTTTTTTCTGCTCCTAGGGAAAGCTCGGAGTGCCAGGATTGCCAGGGTACCCAGGAAGACAAGGACCAAAGGTAATTTAAGCCCTGTTAAGATGTCCTGGCAGGCACTGTCTCATGCGGCACTCCGCACACTCCCAACCCCCTCATCTGTTCTCCACCTCTGCGTGACTTTTGTGCCACAGTAGAACAATATGTTCGCTGTGATCTCATAGTCCCCAGGCAGCCTTTGGTGTTAATTTGATCGAGCTCAAAGAAAGCGCTTGGACAAGAGTTGAGCCTTTCAGAGAAGGGGGCAGAAACTGTCCCAGCCATGGGGCCAGGTTGGGGGCCTGGTGGCCTGCTGGGGTTGCGTGGCCCCCTGGCTTACCCACACCAGCCTGCTCTTGGCCCCACTTTGCTTTGGAAGTTTGGGGACTGTTTATAACAGAGCAGGAGAGGGACAGCCATCGTCTTATCTGCAGTCATGTTCAGGCTTAAGTGGAACAGGTCCTAAAGGCTTTGGAAATCAGTGTGAACATTATTCTTTTCTCATCCCACATTTTATTATTCACGGTTCCTCCTTAAACAATAACCGCTGCCTGCGCCGGAGACCTGGTTAGCAGCACTCGGCCAGCCCGCCCCAGATTTGCATCCCTGCCCTTCCGCTGCCTGCTAGCTCCACTGGCTTTGACTCACAAGAGCCGGGGCCTGCCAACCAAAGGAGGAGGGCCTGTATGGGCAAGCGGTGACCTGTCCTCCTGTCCGCTCTGTGAGGACACACATCCCAGCCCACAGGATGTGTGTCCCTTAGATGTGACCCCAGTGTATCTGCCACTTGGAGTCATGCACCCAAGTGTTGGGAAATGGGCGCCTGGGTACATTTACCTTCCTCTTTTTAGGTGCTTGTCTCAGAAGGAGAGAAAAGGAGAGGAGACATCTGAGAGAGGGGAGGGTGGGATATGACACAGTGCTGGCAGCTTTGGGGACACAAGAGAGCAGGATCTGAAACTCTGTCCTTGGGCTGTGACTATATGCAACAATGGGCTGTACGGTGGCCACCCAGGTTCCTTGTTTCAGTGTCCTGCCTGGTGGCCAGGTGGACACAGAGAAGGACTACAGGTTATGGAATCTAAGACTTCCAGAATAGGAATGTGCTCGGGTCAGGATGCTAAGCCACCCAGAGGGCAGAGACCCACAAAGGGCCGTAGACAACACCAGCATTGGTGCGCAGTGGGCTGCCCTGGGTATGTCCTGGGGAGCCCCCGTGGCATCTTTTTGTACATATAGGGAGTTTGGAAAATCTTGAGAACCATATTTGGACTGGGTGTACATCTGTAGAGTTGAATATAGTTAAGTACTACAGTCTGTGCCTGGATTTGGGTCCATTTCTGACCTTGGAAACCGTTATGTTGTCGTTAAGACTTTATGGGACAGGTCACAGAGTATGCAGCAGGGCCAGTGATCAGAGCTGTGAGATGCAGCCCCTATTTCCAGGGAACCTCAGCATCTCACGTTCTCCCATCCCCCAGATACCAGCTGGCAATGTACAGCCTCTATGTGGGGACTGAGGGGAACGGGATGGAACATGTGAGGACTTAACTTTGGGTTTTGGATTTGGAATCTAGCTCAGGAAATACTGAGAGGTAGATGGGTGTGGAATGGGAGGTGGCTAGGCGAATGGATGATAGGAGGTTGGAAGGATAGATGAGTGGGTTTTCCATGGGTGGGTGAGTAGGATGGCTAGCTGGTGGATGAGGGGTTGGTGGACACTGCATGGGTAGTTGGGTACAAATATCTGGTCAGTGGGTAGGAAAGGATGTGAACAGTATCAGAAACTTGCCCTAGTGGGCCCTTGCTCCTGACTTGGCGGTCTTGTTTTAACTTTCCTTAACTGTCTTGCAGGGCTCTATCGGATTCCCTGGCTTCCCGGGTGCCAACGGAGAGAAGGGCGGCAGGGTAAGGACTGCGGTTGCTCGGCCGCCTTGGCGAGCATGTGTTGGTTCCCCAGTCAATGCTTGGCTGATTTTTCTCCATGCGTTATCAAAACTGCGTTTTCAGAAGTAGTGGATCTTGAGCTCTAGGCCTTTCATTAACCTTCAGTTATGAAGGCACCATGATAGGAAGGGGCAGTGGAAGGAAGGAGGCATGCTGGGAGAATGGAGTTTTCTGATGGGCGGGAGCCAGGAAACTCTTAGGGCTCCTCCAGATGCTCTTCTTCTGAGAGACTTCCCTGCACCCTAACTTTACAGGGAGGAAAAAAAAGGTCTTATTTTGTTCTCTTTGGTGTGATCTACCACACGGAGTGCATATCAACTTGGGGCTATGTTCAGTGAGTCCCAGACCTACAATTACCCTGGTTGTAAATACAGGGCAGGCATGACACCATTGGGTTCCCTCTGTTGTCATTCTCACACAGGCATCTTGAGGGACAACCTGGGGGAACCATATCCCTCCCCCTCCCCCTTCCATGATGTCCTTGTTGGCTCAGGCCTTCCTTGTAGAAGCCTGGGTGGACATCACTGGGTGGTGGCACATGGAGTGTGATGGTTGTCTTGGGCTTTGGATATGCAGAGGATAGAGAGGCCTTTGGTGGTTAGGGACACAGAACAGACTGCTTTTTGATACATGCTCTCCACACACACAGAGCTGAGGCTGAGGCTCTTCCTCTCAGGACATTGCTTCATCAGAATGTCATGTGTAAAACAGAGTTGATGTGCTCTTAAAAACCAGGAGAATGACTTCAAGATATGAGACCATGTGAATAAGCCAGTGGTCACCAGCCTCACAATGCAGAAACCATCAATGTCCTGGGAAGGAGTGCACAGGGTCAAGACTATCTACTGCCACTATAGCCTCTCACCCACGCAGTCCTTTTATTGTCTTTCTGTATCTCTACGTACCTTCTATTTTCTCCATCCGTCGGTCTATCCATCCATTAGTCCATCTCTCCATCGGTCCATCCATCCATCCATCCATCCATCCATCCATCCATCCAATAATCTATCTCTCTTCTCAGTCAAATTCTCTATCTAGAATCATCTGACATGAGTTTGTGGGAAGGTTTGTCCTCTGGAATATTCAGACATACTCCCTGTGAGGTCCAGGGTCTCATAGTTGTGTAAGATGCTTCTGTAATAGTATGGAAAGCCCATGGGTTGTTGCTTTGCCTACATGAGAGCTCAACCAAAAATTGGGGGGTCCTTGGACCACTAGGAGTGGCTGGCTTTCCTAACGGTCCATGGAGATTGGAGGCTGGACTGGCCTTGCAAGCAGCCTCTTGTGCAAATCTCCTGAATTAACACCAACCCCAAGGTTAAGGTTGTGTTATCCTGTTGTTCCACTGTGCTGTGGACCCCTTAGTCGTGCTGGCTTCACAGAACGCAGTTCATTTGCTTGCGCTGCACGCTTCCTAAGTCCTGCTAAGCTAGAGCTTACCAGGCATGGGATGCTTCGGTGACTGAGCAAGATAAGAAGCCGCCAGTAACCAGTGCTCAAGGGTAATGAGCATGCAAGGAAGGATAAATCGAGCTCTTAGACCCAGGTACTACCAGGAGGCAAAGATGTTCCTGCTAAGACCAGAAAGGGCTGGGGGTGGGGAAAGGGGTCAGAACCACTTAGGGAAGCTGGTGTAGTTGAGCCCAGTGCAGAGGCCTGGGCTGGTGGAGGCTGTGCCTCAGAATAGGTCTTTATCCCAAGGCAGCCAGAGTTTAGTCATAGGGGTAACCTCGGGGAAAATTTTAAAGGTAGTCCTGGTCCCGTGTGACAGAGGATCAGAAAGCTGTGAATGGGGTGGGGGGAGTCTGTGCTGCACGCTGGAGACCTGCTCTGCTTGCAGATGACGTGGTCAGCAGCTTGCCTCTCTTGTGGATGCCATGCTGGGCTTATAGCACTTTGCATATTTACCACTTACACATATGCCTCGGTCATCGCTTACCAGAGACCTGGCTTCTGCAGAGCTGGTGGTTCATGCCTGTCTGACAGTGGGAGGTTAAATGGGAAGCCGTCAGAAGTCACACTGCCCAACCAGTCAGCTGCAGCCCAAGGCCGAGACACGATGCAAGCAGAACAGTGTCTTAGGATGAGACTGTATCCTGCCCCTTGGAGGGTCCTAGGAGAGGAAGGCCCCCCTGAGGTCTCCCAGCAAATTCAAGCTCTTCATACTTCAGCTTGATATCATGTTCCAGAAGAGTTGTAGGCAAGACCCTTTCAGGGACCCCCTATTTTTTCCTGGCAGGGTCTAGAGGCCAGGGGCACCCAAACAATTAATTTGTGAGGGAGTCTGCTCAGCACCTCCAGTCACCAGGCCAAGCTCTAGAGGCTTAGATATTCCACATACCCTGCTGGGTACCATGCTACCCTAGGGCCCAGATGGAAGCTGGGCTGAGACCTGTTTGCCTCCTGCCAAGGCTAGTTTGCCTAGACACCCCAGGAACCATCAGGGCAGGCTGCATCGGGAGCCAGCGATGCTGCAAGGTCAGATGGCATCGGCATGTGATTCCAGGCAGTGCTAAAGGTAGGAGAGGGACAGCAGTGTTGGCAGCCCAGCCTGGATTGCATACCCAGATGAGTCAGGGCTAGTTACACTGTCAGTAAGGGCACACACATCAGAAGACAGCAGATGTCTTCCTTAATTTTCATATGCAAATATTTACCTGCAGCCAAAGAATGTTGTCACTGAGCTGAGGCATTATAACAGGAATGCGTGTGCTAAAGGAAAAAAACCATAATTCATTTGCTGTGATTTGTTTCATTAAATGCCTTTCAAGATGGGAGACTTTTTGCTTCTGCTAGCGAACAAGTGGGAAATGCTAAGGAGAGACTGACTCTATAGCTTCGGCTTAATCGCTCTGACTTGGCTCTGTTGGTAGCGACCAGGATAAACCCGGGGTGAACCTCAGAATGCTGGAGCCTCTGCGGGCAATCCATTACCTCTGTGCGCTGTGGGTAAACTGCACTTGCGGGCCATTATATCCTTGCTATGGCAGAAAACAGAAAACAAATGCCATGCGTTTGCTTTCCGGGGTCTGGAAAATGCAGATCAGCAGCAGCAGAAGGACTGAACTCTGAGAGAAGCCGGGGACTCTTGGATATATGATTTCTATGTTAAATTGCAGCTTCCCCTCGCGCCTGCAGAGGCTGATGAAAATTTAATGCCTAATATTCTTAACAGTAGCGGAAGAAAATTATGTGTGATAGGAGTTGACTTTCTTCTCTCTTCGTGTAATGATTTCTGTGCCCACTAAGAGGAGAGGAGAGAAGAGGCAGGGAGGGGAGTGGGGAAGAGGGAGGGAGCCAGTGACCCAGCTAAGTAACAGACACACTCCATCAATGTTTCTGCCCTTATGCTCTTCCCATCCGCCCCCAGATGGGACCTTCCTGCCCTCATTCTGGATTCTTGAAGTCTCTTGTTAACGCAGGGAGGGCAGGCTGCAGGTCTGGGCCATCCGTGGCCAGTGTAACTGACATCCTATTCTCTGCTTCTAGGGGACACCTGGAAAGCCAGGACCACGGGGACAGCGAGGTCCAACGGTAACCCTCCTTGTGGCCTATAGATGCTCTGTACAAACTGAGCATGTGCAGTGTGGGTGGGTGGGCTCTGTGAGCCTAAGGGCCTCTGAGATAACTGACCTTTCTTCTCTCTGTCTCTCTGATCAGGGTCCGAGAGGTGAAAGAGGCCCACGGGGCATCACAGGGAAGCCTGGCCCTAAGGTACGTTCATGGTAGCTTTGCGTTGTGGAGGTCATCCGTGGGTGGTCCGTGATCTTTATGTGTAACAATTTTCTTGACTATCATTAAAGGGGGCTCTGCCCTCTGGCAGCCTTCAGCACGCTTTGTGAATTGAACCACGTGACTCAGGGGAACCCTAGGGAGACCCCAGACAGACAGAGCTAGGACAGCTCTCAGACACAGGAGCTTCAGACCCCAGGAAGCCAGCCTTGCACAGCCCCACCCAGGTCTGGTGGGGAAACCTTCTTTCTTTTCTGGTAAGGGAACCTGAGAACTGTAGAGGGCTTCGCCAGAAGGTTTCTTCTGGTGCAGGCAGGAGCTGAGCCTACCACTGCCAGGACTCCTCATGCTGAGTGGGAAAACCAGCTCCCTGTGCTGTAAACCTGGGGAAAGCCAAGCATGGTGTGTTGCCAAGATCTAACCAGTAAAAATCCAGACTCGGGTACTGAAGAGATAGCGTTTGAGAGCAGTTGCTGCTCTTCCAGAGGACCGAGGTCTGGTTCCCAGCACCCACTCACACGGTGGCACAAAACTATCCAGAGCTATGGTTCTGGGCATCTGATGCCATCTTTGCAGGCACCAGGCACACAACTGATGCACAGATAGCATGCAGGCAAAATAGCATTGATACACATAAAAATATTTAAAAAATAATCCCTGGGAGGGTCTTGCTAAGAGGAGGTTCCAGTTAGCAGAGAGTCAGAACTGACCCATCCCTCTGGCCCATCCCCTCTTTTGAGCTCCTCTGTACTAAGTTTCAGGTCCATCACACACACACACACACACACACACACACACACACACACACACACATCGGACTCACCTGTTCCTAAGAAGTTTCTCCTCTCACCTAGGTACATGGCATAGTCAGAAGCTGAGACTTGTGTTCTTTCTCTTCGGTCATTTTGATGTGTTCTTGGTTGATCACAGTCTGTGTCAGACTAGCCATGGGGACCTGTTCCAGAAGTATCAGCATCCTGCTCATGCTAGCTTCCTATTGGCTGTGCATGGAGGCGGGCTAGCATGGAACTGAGGCTCAATGCCACTACATACTGCTGTGCACTGGGATCAGAATGACCTTGAGCAGCTTTGGCCCTGGACTTTAGAGGGGCCCTCAAAGAGCCCTTGGCCATAGCAGTCTTGGTGAGCTTTTCTCTCCTCTCTCAGGGCAACTCCGGAGGCGATGGCCCAGCTGGCCCTCCTGGTGAGCGGGTAAGAGTCTTTCAGGACTGGGGTATGAGGAGATTTCCAGGGAAGCTGGCCCCAAACATACTCCAGGCCCTTCACCTTGGATGAGCCAGTACAGGAGGTTGACAGTGCCCTGCAGAGGAGCAGGGCTTGCTGAGGCCCAAGGATAGATCATATCTGGAAGTTTGCGTTCCTTGGGTAGAGACCTCATTCCACCCTCTGGACCTGGCCGTGGGGTGCTGGAGATGACTAAGACCACAGAAATTCTGTCTTTGCCTCATACACAGTAAAGAGGACTCGGTATTGCCATGTAACTTGACCACTGGACATCCATCTATCTATCTTTTTGTCTGTCTGTCTGTCTGTCTATTATCCATTCACCCATCTACCTTACCTATCTATCTTCTATTACCCATATACCATCTATCTAGTATCTGTCTGTCTGTCTGTCTGTCTGTCTACCTATCATCTATCCTAGCAATCTACCATCTATTACCCATCTACTGTTTTCTATCTAGCATCTCTCTCCCTCTTCTCTCTCTAGAGTCAAGCGGGGAAAATGAGGTCAGGTTAAATAGGGAGAAGGCTTTAGGGGCACCCAGTGCCACAGTGAGGAAAGAGTGGGGGGTGCTAACAGGAAAAAAAAAATCTGTCCTCAAACTTGCCACTCTCTGTTCCCAGGGACCTAATGGACCCCAAGGACCCACAGGCTTCCCCGGACCCAAGGGTCCCCCGGTAAGTACTGCTTTCTCCCATGGAGGTGGCAGGTCAGGTTTCCCTGACACCATGCTCCTCTTCTCCCTGAGATATACAGGGAGGAGAAGGGTCCACTGGACCCCTGCCACGTGGGCAGTAGATACAGCCTCCCAAGTCTGTCTGCTAAGGGAGCCTGTGGCCGTGCTCCACCCATTCAGGCTTCCTGTTCTGGAAAGTGTTTAGTTCTAGACAGAATTTCCTTTCCATGAACCTCGCCTGCTGAGAGCCTTCCCCTGTGTGCACATCCCATGGCAGGTCTTGCTGTCTTTGAGACCATCATGACATTCTGAGTGAGTTTGCATTAGTGTCTTGGGTGACCACACACACACACACACACACACACAAAAAAAAAAAAAAAAAAAAAAGAACAAGATTTCTTAAAAACAACTGCAAGGTCTTTTGTTCGTGCTGGAGCCATGTCTGCAGCAAAAGCGGGTTCCTCCCAAGGATCCAGGCAGGGCCGGCAGCAGAAATCCACAGCAAGGGAAGCCCACTCAGAGCCCACCTACTGCAAGGGAGGGCTCACAGAAGAAGAGAGTGCAGGGTAGAAGGCATCCCACAACAAATGAGAATTCGTGCTAGAGGAGGGCTCAAGCCAGAGAAGGCCCAGGGAAGGGGACGGTCCGTGCTGGGGGAAGTCCATGTCGGGGGAGGTTCATGCCTGTGAAGGATCCATTGTAAGGGAAGGCACAGGGCATGGGAGGTTCATGCCAGGAGAATTCCATGCCAGAGAAATTCCACATCAGAGGAGGGACCATAGTCCACTGTAGGGGAAGGCCAGAAACATGGAATGTTCATGGGATGAAAGGGTCTGGAACATAGGCCCACAGCAAGGGAAGGGCCTTGGCAGGGGATGCTCATGGTAGGAAAAGTCTGTGAGTTACTGTCCCTCCTCAGTTGCTTGTTAAGCTAGACAGATGAGGATCTTGAGCAGGCCACCCACCTGCTCAAGCTTGGGAAGCTGACTGCCCTCCCCTGTCTCTGTTGACCCCTTGGGACAGCTATAAGGATTGTGGGACTGTGGCAGCTGGGTGATTCCCTTTCTCAAGAGCCACTAAAATAACAGTAATTTTTGTCACCTGCTTTTCTGAGCTGCTGAATGAGCCTTCCCTGCTGTGATTCTTTCCTCAGGGCCCACCAGGCAAGGATGGGCTCCCCGGACATCCTGGGCAGAGAGGCGAGACCGTGAGTATCACAACTGCTTTCCGGCTGGGTCGCTCACAACCCTACACATAGCACACTGCTGACTGCCTGACATAGCCAAGGGGGTCCTTCCCAGCTGGGAAAGACCAAGGACCTTAGCAAGGTTTCCTGTGGGCCAGCCATCTGCTGCTGGCTTGGGGTCAGGCTATGGGGTGGGAAGGAGCCCCAGGATGTCACAGTGGAAACTGGGCCACAATTCTTTGCTTGTTTTAGTAGCTTTGGTCAAAGGCCATGTTGAAAGCCATTGGGACACAGTACTGTGACATCAGAAAACCTGTGTCTCCAACTTTTATTTCCCCAGGGTAACTGTGAGTGCAGCCTTGCTGGGGACACCACAGGCCTTATAGGGAAGAGTGCATGGGGACTTGGGGGGCTCTGTCCCCGTGAATAGCTGATCATTTAGGTTACAGAACCCCATGGCCAGGGCCGCGTCACATGGATCCCAATATTGTCCATCTGGGAGATTCCAGCCTGGGGAGCTGGTAGAAGGAAGCAAAAAGATGACTTTAGCCTCTTCTGTTGTGATAAAGGATCGTCTTGCAGGAGAGATGGGATGGCTCAGTGCGTGAGGTGCCCTGTGGAACAAGCATGGGTCTGAGCTCCCATCCTCAGCACTGATGTGAAAAGTCAGCAGAGGTGCAAGTCTGTAGCTCTGAGGCAGGAGAAGGGGAGACAAGAGGGTCCCTAGCACTGGCTGGCCAGCTAGTCCAGCCAATGAGCGGACTCCAGGTTCAGTGAGAGATCCCATCTCAGAAAGAGCACGTGCCTGCCTCTGACCTTGGTTGCACTTGTGACCCTGGGATTTCAGACTGGGAGCAAATGAGTCCTCCAAGTGCTGGTGACATCCTTGCGGCCACACTGAATGTTCTCTTTGTGTCCCCTGCCCCATCCACATTAAAGGGCAGTTTGTACAGGTATAAGCGTTTCTCACTGAGCAGATGAGCACTGACAGGCTTCTGTGTCATTATATCCAGTTTATTGTGCCTGAAAGTTTCTGGGGGGCTCTCATGGCTGAAACTGACCCTCCTGACATGGACCTTTGACCAACTCATCATATAGAGTCTCAGCACCTGCCTTAAGATGTTGTCCCCTCTGTCTTTCAGTGTGCAGGGACGAGAAGCCTTTTAATTATGCCTTTGCCAGTGTTGGAGCAGCCCGTGCCGGCTGATAAATGAAGATTACCTTGCTCTTTTGTTTAGAGAGAAAAATTAAAGCATTTCTTCAGAGCTCTGCACATTTTCCTCTAATGCCTTTCCAAGGAGACAAGAGAAGAATCTTGCATACTGTGTGCTTTTCACCCTCAGACTCATTCTGCAGATAATTAAACCTCCTGTCTTTGCTTGGGAAAGTGTAGTTTCCAGCATCTTCGATCATGCTGCAGCCACCTCTGTAGACATGGGGGCAGTACGGCAATGCTGCTGACCATCCGAGACTCGTCTGGAGATCTCTGGAGTGTAGCCCTTCTTCTTTTCCCTCTCCTTATCACCTCCTCTTTTTCTCCCTCTTCCTCCGGCCAGACACAAGTGGCCATTACTTCTTAGTGAGAGCCGAAAGCCCATTTCTCAGTAAGGAGCAGACTCCTCCTTGTCGGTCTTCCTGGCCCTCAAGTGGCTGTGGACCTGGTGGGAGGTCTTGCTTGCCCTCCTCACGAACACTGCCATGAGCAGAGCTTTACTTTGTCTCCTACATCCTGTCAACTTTCCCCCCTCTTCACCTGTCCATCACCCCTTGTTTCTAGCTGTCAAATAGATGTGTCTCAGAAATGCCCGCTGTGTGAGCTGTGCTGGGCTGAGAGAGAAGAGCCCTCCGGGGACGACAGGGCAGAGTCTGATGTGGTTCATGTGGCCAGTGAATTGTGTGAGATATTAGACTGTCACCTGCTGGCTCTGAGCCACCTGCTCACCCTCCTGCCGTAGCAGTGACCTCTGCGCAGCTAGAGCGTCCTTCTCGGGCCCTGGGTAGATCCATCCTTGTACACCTGGCAGCCGCAGGTGTATCTCATTGGGCCAACTCTGCTCTGCCATCAGGCCTCAAAGCTTGCTGAAGCTTCCTGCTCAATAGGAGAGATCGGGCAGCAGAGCCCAAGTGGGGTCCAGTGCCTGGACCATTCTAGGCATGAGCATTTAGATCCTCAAGGAGACAGCATCTATGAAGTGACTTTAAACTAACATATTTGAGCGGACAGCTTCAGAGAACAGCCAGGCCTGGCTCCCGCCTGTCCTAAATATGAAGAGAGGCAGGCAGGCGAGGCACCTGCTGTGCGTCAGAGGCGTTAGATAACAAAGGCTAAACCGTCCTACAAAGTTGCTAATGAGCACCAGCCCAGAGACGGCTCTCGTGTGTCCTCGGAAAATGAACACGCAGTGACATGAGGGAGAATAACAGGCTTAAAATCAGTTTCTCGGCACAAAGACGCAGCGTGAAGCTCACCCACCTGACTTCAGTAGTCTCATGAAATTAGTATGGAAAGGGAGCATAGGGCTTGACTCTAAACGAGGGTTTGGAGCACAGCCACCTAGGATAGGTGCAGGATGGGCTTCTGAGGATTCTACAGCAGCGTGGTGTGCTGCTGCAGTGGCCCTCAGCTTGCTGACTCTCTCCACAGGGTTTCCAAGGCAAGACTGGCCCTCCAGGCCCCCCGGGAGTGGTTGGCCCTCAGGTGAGACCTTGCAGCATCCTGGGGCAGGGGGTCACGGCTCTGGGCCAGTTTTTCCCAATTCTAGGGGGATGGACCCCATTAGTGGAAAGGCTTAAGTCCCAGGACAAGTTTGTGCTAACTGCAGGAGATGAACCCCTGGAGGGGCTGTACTGAAAGAAAGCAGGCAGCAGAGCTCAGGTGACTCCAGGCCAGACAGGGCCAGGCTCTGGGAGTCAGAACTACCCCCATGGGCACAGGAACCAATCGTGTCTTCTTGTCCTGTTGCAGACAGCAGAGGCACCTGATCCCAACCAATATGGATCAATGAAGGGCACAGGTTCCAGCTAGGGCTGATGACTTTAGATCCAAGGACAGTATTGTACCTGCCGCCTTGCCACTTAGAAAGTCACACCTGACATAATGAGAAGAGACTGACACCCGGTGTCACCCCAGAATTGGAGCCCATGAGGCCTTCTTCCTCCCTGTGGCAAATATGGCAGCCCTTGGTATCTTTCTGATCACATCCCAGAAACAGCCTCTAGAGAGGTGCGGGCACAGGGGGACACCAGTCATGGCTAACTCTCCACTGGCTTCATTTTTTCCTCCTGCCATTTAAACGCCAGGAGGAGCCTTGCGAGAGAATGGAGAAGAGTGGGAGGCCCTCTGTGGATGCTTTGGCACCATAGTCGGGCTGTCCCTAGGTTCGGGAAGACGAGATTACCCCCCTTACAGGTCACTCACTCAAAACCAACATGGTCTCTCCCTGTAGGGTCCCACAGGAGAAACAGGTCCGATGGGCGAGCGTGGCCACCCTGGCCCTCCAGGGCCCCCTGGTGAACAGGGCCTCCCAGGTGCTGCTGGAAAAGAGGGGACAAAGGTGAGTGCCCAGAAGCTTCCGTGTCAGAAGAATCTTTTTTTCCAGGGAATCAGTTAAAACTTTGCTTTTTCTCTTGATCTTTCTGAACAAATGGGTAATTTATCAAACAAATGCTTCTCTGAAACCCACACATTCAGATCCATTTTGCTTTAACGGAGACAGGGCTGTGACCCGCTGCAGCTGGCGCACAGAGGGAACGTGGGATCAAACCATCCCATACCCTGTGGAGCGCGCCTTTCCCTGCTGCCCATTCCTCCCAGAAACAGACTAAAGGCTCTGAGTCTTCAGCAGCCAATACAGATCTGGTAGAGTAGGGCCCTTTGAAAACACCTCGCTTGAAGATACTGAAAATAGATTCTGAAAATGAAAAATGAACGCATTTCTAACCTTGAACCCAGCGCCAACTTTCCCTTTTTTGTAGTCTGTCCAGTAGGCTGGAGTGCCCCAAATTTGTGGTTGTAATGTTTGTACGTTAGCATAAAATTCTTCAGATTTCTGTGTCAGTAACTAAAAATACGAGCTCTCAGGCTATTTTTTGTTATTGTTGTTGTTTTGAGACAGGGTCTCACTGTGTAGCCCTGGCTAGCCTGAAACTTGCCATGTAGACCAGGCTGTGCTTGAACTTGCAGAGATCCACCTTCCTCTGCCTCCTGAGTGCTGGGTTTAAAGGCATGTGCCACCATGTCTGGCCCACACCATCTGTTGATGTGACCATATAAAAATAAATATAAGATTAGAGACATACAGTAAATAAATACTGAGGGAAATCACACATCCCTTCGATGTGTGGGTAAGTAAAGACATATATCCTCAGATCTGTGTGTATGTGAATACACATCTATAACCCTAACACACACAGCTCTTGGACTATAAATCTATCTACTCTAGAAAAAGAGAGCTCCTTGAGTTCAGAAAGATCTGTGTGTTCCCAGTGAAGGCCAGGGAAAATTCTGAAAGCTATTCTATCTTTTACAGTTTTGGGAAGGGCAAGCCCAATGGTGTCTATTTTTAGAAGTGGATATCGAGCTGGCAGCCAAGTTCCTTGAGTGGTGTGTTTTTAACCACAAGCTACTGGTGTGCCCTCATCTTGACACGGTCCCATTGCGGAACCCTTGTGGCTCTGCTGGACTTTGTAGGTCTGGGACCTGAATGAGCACAGGGAGAGGGAGTCACAGTTGGAGTCCCTGCCCCAGATCCACATATATGGCCAGCCTGCAGAACATGGGTCCCAGGCGTGTGCAGGGGCTGAGCTCAAGTCCACAGAGGAGTCCACAGAGGGACAGAGGAGACGTGCCGGGTCCTGGCTTCCATCTTCAGCCTCCAAATCGAAACAAAAGCAGAACAGTTCCTTAAAGCCAACGGGCTAGAGGAAGCTTGGGTCAACCCAGATCCCAATGGATCTTGACAAATGCCACACCCTACACCTTAGAAGGAGGTCAGTGAGAGATCAACAGCTGGCACTTCCAGGTCGGGTTAACTCTGGCTCTCTTTCCAGGGGGACCCAGGCCCTGCCGGC
Source organism: Arvicola amphibius (assembly GCF_903992535.2). Lineage (NCBI taxonomy): Eukaryota > Metazoa > Chordata > Mammalia > Rodentia > Cricetidae > Arvicola > Arvicola amphibius. The sequence goes on from NC_052053.1 coordinate 45,866,436, forward strand.
CTCCCTGGGAAGGATGGCCCTCCAGGATTGCGTGGATTCCCTGGGGACCGAGGGCTCCCTGGCCCAGTGGTGAGTGATGGGCTAGGAGGGTATAGCAGTACGGTGTACAACCCTGGTGCATAACCCTGGGGCTCCCTCTGTGGGTGTGGTGGTATGGTGCACAGCCCTGGGGCTCCCTCTCAGTGCCCTCAACCCCTATTCTTACTACTTCACAGGGAGCACTTGGGCTAAAAGGCAGCGAAGGCCCCCCTGGCCCTCCAGGTCCTGCGGTAAGTCAAAGTCTTCTATCCCATCCTATCCTTCATACCTGTTGTTCCGCAGGCAAGGTAGGATGCCATCAGAGGGCGTGCCTAGCTGCTAAGGTCCTCATCAAGTGTGTCAGGAGGACAGGGTAGAGAGTAGGGAAGAGTATCCCTGAGCCAGCGGCTGGGTTGATAGCATCATAGGAGTACCTTGTATGAGGAGCATCAGGGGAGTGACAGCTTGGAGATCTACAAGTGACCTGTGTGGGCATGGAGGTGAGGAGGGGGACTCACACTTGGTGTGGACCTCTCTTGGGTCAGCACAGAGAGTAGGTACTCTTCTTATGAACCTCAAGGACTTGTCCTAGGGCGGAGCACCCGGAACAGGTAGGGAAGGGGTCTAACTCTAGCCTGTAGTGAGGAGCTATCACATGTTTCATAAACTCGCTAATCCCCCATCAATCCCAGTACCCCAACTGTGAGAGGCTTTAGGACCCTGCATTCCCAGGCCGTTAGCTGTGGCTCCATGCCTGAGGCTGCTCCTCCCCGACACGGGTAAGGGCTGTATGCTTTGCTTCCTCTGCCATTCAAGCCAGCCTGATGGATGTGCTCAGGTATAAAGTCCAGATGAGTTTGGGAGTAACCTCCCTTAGCTGTGTTCCAGGCTGGGGACGTCAGGTGGAATGAGAAACAAGTTTCCCCTTTTGATAGGGTATATGGAGGGCTTGCAGGCTGTGTTGACCTTTCGATGTGACCTTAAGCTTAGCCTGGCTCCCTGTTGTCATCAATACCTGTCTTCTCCCAGATCAAGACCTCCTCTTCTAAGTCTGTGAGCACTTTGTGGGCAGGCAAATTCTACAGGGATGGGTAGGTGCCAGGTCTCCGGAAAAGACCACCAAAGACAGACAAAATAGTACTTGTTCCCGGGCATGCGTAAGAGGGAATTATGGGAGGCTGATGACAGCCTCAAATACTAGACTGAACCATCCATGCTTGCAGAAAGTCATCTAGGGACCCCTGAGGGCTCTGAAGTGAGCAGAAGCATAGTGTGACCCGTTGGTGCTTCAGTGAGTCTTACCATACAGCTCAGGAGCCTCTAAAGTGAGTCATTCTCTTACTGTGCTATAGGGTTCCCCAGGAGAGAGAGGACCAGCTGGTGCTGCAGGGCCCATCGGAATTCCAGGAAGACCTGGGCCTCAGGGACCTCCAGGGCCAGCTGGAGAGAAAGGGGTTCCGGTAAGTACCACCTAGGATCGGGGTCCTTTCCCAGGTTTGGTCCTGTCCCTCCTACTGTGTTATCTCCATGGACACTCTCCTGCCGTGGGAGGAAACAGAGGCTATGGAGTCTGATTATCGTATAGAGATAGACCTCCGAGGAGTCCCAGCCAGCTCAACCTGGCCTGCCCTGAACGCTGATACCATAGTGGCCTGTCCCCTACACACCTGTGCTCTGTAGCCACTGTGCCTCCTGGGTAGCTGGACCGTCTGCTGAGTAAATATCACCTCCCCAAAAACTTCATGACTGGGTCTTTTAGGAGAAAGACAAGTGTTGGGAATGGGTGGCCCCTTTGTTGATGAGACCACAGGAGGGAGACACTGTCTGGCAGAGGATGGCAGGTAGGTCCCCAGAAGTTGGGACAGCTCCTCTGTGAGGCCTGAGTTCACTGGGCGCTGAATGACCTCTAAAGCCAGGACACTGGGCAGGCCTGGGTTTCCACATAGCCCTTCTCTGATCACCCAGCATGGCTCCCTATCCAGGCTGGTGCCGAAACCCCCACTTCGTGTCTACAGTTCATAAGCAGTTTCATGCCCTCCCATCACCCCAGATTTCCCACATCCGTGCGGGTAGATCTCACAGATTTCAGCCCAGCTTCCCTATCTCAGTGCTGGAAGGAGCATCAGTGTAGGGTAGGCACAGATCACCGAGCTGGACACATATGCCCGCTGACTGAAACAGTGAAGCTCTGTGTTCCATGTGTCCTGCTCTCCTGGGCTCACAAGGAGGAAAGAACATTCAGCTCACATTGGCGCATCAGTACCACAGAGAATTTTTCAACGCTATTTTTGCCAATTGATAACACGGTGCCATTTATAGTCAGGAACCCAGGACACAGGTCCAGCTGGATTCTGAGTCCAGCACAGAAGCCCTTGGAGGTTCAGGACATGCGGCACTTGCAGACTCAACTGGAGGAAGCTCACTGGTTCCAGAGACTCAATATTTAAGCAGAAACCTTGCCAGAACTGCCCTAAGCAGGGAAAAGCTCACCGTCTCCCAGAATAGCTCCAGCAAGAGGAAAATATGGAGAGAGGGTCGGTGGCTCTGCAGACTCCAAACCTGACGGGGAATGCAGAGAGAGATGCTGCCAAAACCCTGAACCTGCCAGAGCTCTTTCTAGCTTAGGGAGGACAGGCTGACTTCAAGGGGTGGGGAGTGGGGTGTAGGAAGGGCAGGACGGGCTAGCCAGCATCCATGTCCCTCTCCTGTTGCACACAATTTCTTTCTCTGTGTCACTGGAAGAAATAAACTCCTAGCTGAGGTGAGAAAATGCTTGTTGCTCTCGGGTGATGGGATTTTGTCAAAACTGAGTGTAGCAAGAACTAGAGAGATCTCTGGAGATTATGAAGGGAGAAAAACAAGTCAGAGTTAGGAGGGCAGAAAAGATGAGGATTTGTATGCGTATATGTCAGCATATACACATATTTGTATGTGTGCATGCTCGAGTGTGTGTACATGCATGGCATGCTGTGTGAATGCCATGAATGTATGTGCATATGCATGTCTGCATGCATTTATGTATGTGGGGGAGGGAATACACATGTACAAGCTTGTGCATATCCTGTGTGTGAGCATGCCTGTGGACATATGTGTCTTATTGTTTGTGCTTTTGTATGTGTGTGCACAGTCATGTGTCTATGTGTATACATGTTTGTGTTTGTGCTGTGTAGGCACACGTGTGTACACGTCTGTGTGCGCATACATGTCATGTGTATGTGTGTATATGCATGTCTGTGTGTGCATACATGTCATGTGCATGTGTGTCTGCATGCCTGTACAGGCAGGGTGTTCAAAAAGTATTGAGAGAGTAACAGAGATTGCATAAGCTGCTGCTCAGGCCATCCCGTAACACAGCATGGTCCCTGCTCACTAACTCTGAGGAGCCCAAGCAGACTCAGGAACGTTCACAAGCTCTGCTAATAAGCTTCCTGTCACTTTGACAAATATGTGAGAGAAACCACTTAACTCAAAGAATTCGTTTGGGCTCGTGGTTCCAGAGGTTTTGGTTCATGGTTGGCTCCATTGCTGTGGGTCTATAGTGAGACAGAACATATGGCAGAAGGAGTTGCTGCATCAGAGCTGCTCACCTTATGGCATCCAGGAAGGTGGTAGGGGAAGGGGAGGTGAATCTTTTTCTCCAGAGCAGCTGCAGTGACCTACTTTTCCGAATGAGGTCCAGCCTCCTCAGATTTCCACAGCACCCCCAGATAGAACCAAGGCTTCACCATTGCATGTTCAAACCATAGCACTAACTGTGTCTCAGTTTCCTCTAAGGAGTCCTCCAAACAGCTCCCTGTTCCCCTTGGAACCACTCAGGCTGGACTCTGTGGGACTGGATTTAATGAGATTTTACTCTACGTGGTATTCTGAGCGTGACTCTGGTGCAGCAAGAGCCAGCCATTCACAGTTCAGAACTGGGCAAAATCACCTCCATTCCCCTGGATGGCATGTTAGGACCATTTCCTCACACCCCAGCTTCCTGGGGGAGGAGCGGTGGTGTCATGATGTTCCCAATACCAAGCTGTATTGAGTCTGAACTGCCTGTCTTCTCTAGGGCGAGAAAGGTCCGCAAGGCCCAGCTGGCCGCGATGGCCTCCAAGGTCCCGTGGGGCTCCCTGGTCCAGCTGGCCCCGTGGGTCCTCCTGGAGAAGATGGAGATAAGGTACGGAGAAGTAGGAGTGTGTGTGGCCTGTCAGGCAGCGAGTGTAAGGGCAGTGTTTTAAACAGCATCATATATGATACAGAGGTTTCAGCCGGCAGAGCAGTGCCGTGCACCTTCAGACCAGGCACGAGGCGATGATTTTAAAGTAGCACACGAACAAATGGCAATAAATAAGACCTGTAGCGTGTGTCGGGAGCCTGGAAAGCACATGGCTCCTTGGCAGCTTTTCTGTTGCCTGAGATGTGTGCAGGTCATCACCAGAGCTGAAGCCCTTTCAGACGGGGACTGTGTGGGGCTGGATTTAATGAGGTTTTAGGCTGTGTATATTTTTAAGTGTCTTCTCTTGAATGATCGAGGCTCTGTTTTTATTGCTCTTTCTGATGCCATTATCGAGGAACCCGGGTTTTATACTTCATTAAGGAAAGAGTGTGTGGCTTAGCTCTTCAGCCTTGCTCTCCATTTGTCAGAGCTCTCTGGTGACATTGCTGAATTTCTCACCTCTACATGGAAGACATCTCAGTCTTATGTCTCCATGGGGGGGAGAGGCAGTCCAACGGAAGCACCAGAGAGGATCGTAGGCTACCACATCACCATGTGTACTAATAATACCTTTGCAATAATCTGAGGATCATAAAGGAAATCGAGGAGCTGGCGAGCTGGTTCATCAGTAAAGTGCTTGCCTTGCTAGCGTTAGAACTGAGTTTGACTCCCCAAACCCGTGTTTAGAAAACCCAGGTGTGGTAGTGTGTCTGTAATCTCGGAACCTGGGGGGCGAGACAGGAAGAACCCTGGGGCTCTCTGGCTGGCCATCCTAGCTGATGGAGGCAAGTTCAAGGCTAGTGAGAAACCTGTCTCAGAAAGGAGCAGATAAGACGTAGGGGACGGCAAAGATGGCTCAGTGATTAGAGCATGGCTGCTCTTATAGAGGACTGAGGTTCAGTTCCCAGCATCCACATGGCCACTCACAACTGCCTGCAACTCCAGTTCAAAGGGATTCAACACCCTCTTCTGGCCTTCTCAGAGTGTCTACATTCAGTGCACAGACATACGTTCAGGCTGTGTGCACAGACACACACACACACACACACACACGAATATGTACCTGCACACACACACATACACACACACACACACACACACGAATATGTACCTGCACACACACACATACACACACACACACATACACACACACACACACACACACACACACACACACGCACGAACACCTAGGTATACACAGACATCAAAATCAGAAAGGAAAACACGTTCACATAAGGAGCTACTTTCTGTTGGAAAATCTTGGGACCATCTGGAGAGCAACTGTCATTAGTCTCCAAGAAAGATTGCTCATGGAACCGAGAAGGGCACATCCAGCTACTGGACTAACAACATCCTTCCTGTCCATCCCCAGGGAGAGATCGGAGAGCCGGGGCAGAAGGGAAGCAAGGGGGACAAAGGCGAGCAGGTAAGCCTGTGAGCGTGCTGGGGTGGCTGCTGAAAGCAGAATGACCCTGTGTTCATGCTCCGTGATCCCAACACTGCAAACTCCTGGGTCACACCAGTTGCATTGCATTCCTGAGACTATCCCGTGTACATGTATGTTCAGGCGTGTGAGAGACCCTCTTGGTGCAAAGCATGACCAGCCATGTGTCTGCCTGGGGGCTCATCTCTGAGGACCTCAGAGCTCTGCAGAGGCAAAGCATCCATTGTCCCTTGGTCTTTCATACATTGGGAGGTGCTGGGTTGTGGGTGCCATAGCCCCCCCCCATCATCCACACCAGCCCCCTCCAGTGCCATGAGCTCCTTCCAAACTGGAGACTCCCCTAAGCCTGAGACTAGTGCCAGTGCCATTACTTCTGAGGTGACATCACCAGGTGTCAGTACAGGCCTCTGGCTGTCTGTTCCAGCTGGCTTTTCTCTCTCCCCATTCCTGAGCCTACCGTGATAGGTGCTTGAGGACAGCATGCAAGCAAGGGTCATGGTGGCGTCCCCCCTAGCTCAGCACTTAGGAGCTTTGAGACCTCTGATCCTTGTTGTCTGTGGGGGTCTCTTCTGCCACAACAGGGCATTTGGGGCTCGCTGGGAGGACACGGAGTGACCTGCTCGGCTTTTGTTACCCATAGCAACATGACCGTAGTTGAATTGCGAGCCTTGCCCACTTAGAACCTACAACCTGGCTTGTGCCATAATGCTAATAGTTAGTGTCGCTCTGATGACTGGCACATTTGGGAACTAACTCTCATTCATAAGTCACATACTGCACATCCAGCCGCTTCTGGAGACAGAATTGACCTTGCATTGGACTCTTCTGCAATTCCAAAATAATTATGTCTCTGTTTGACCCCATACAGGGTCCTCCTGGACCTACGGGTCCTCAAGGCCCCATCGGGCAGCCAGGTCCCTCGGTGAGTATCTGTGTTGAATGACATAGCAAGGCCCCACCTCTCGAGCTGTTGTCTGTCCTTACTCATGCTCACTTCCTTCCTCCAGGGAGCAGACGGTGAGCCTGGCCCTCGCGGGCAGCAAGGCCTGTTTGGACAGAAAGGAGACGAAGGTTCAAGAGGTTTCCCAGGACCACCGGGGCCAGTGGGATTACAGGTAACCATGGAGCTTCCCAGGATCCCCCACACCCCTACAAGCAGAGGTGTCAGTATCTTGCTGGGCCCACTCTTCCTTTCATTGTAAGAATGAGGAAACTGAGCCTCAGTAGTAGGGATTGTGATTGGAAGTGCTGCCTGTTTCCTAGGAATGTGCACGCGCACGTGCATGCACGCGCGCACGCACACGCACTCACACATGTTCACATCTGAGCAAACCACCTAGAAGTGACAGCCATCCACACAGCCCACCACGTTCATTGCCCTCTAGGTTGCCTGTTTCTACCCTGGTGACTCTATTGGATGTCCATAAAACCCAAACTCACTGTGCGTTGTAAAGCATACACCAGCCTTTCGTTTTATGTTATGGGCCACGTTGAAGGCCGTTAAATATTCTTTGAGCACAAGACTTTATTTTGGAAAATACAAATTTTAGTTAGTGGTGGTATTTGGCATATGGTGGGGACTTGATTTATCCGGAAGCTTCCCTGCTGCCGGCTCATTAGGTTTATTGTTTTATGGGAAGCTGCTGTAAGTGCTGGTGCCCATAAATCCTCCCATTCTCCACTGATTATGTCCTCGGCTGTTTGAGCCCTGGAAGCAGGAGCACTCCTCCCGCGGAAGCACATTTCAGGGCCTTCAGGGAGCATCACGGGAGGGGCAATCACAGCAGTGCCGACCATGGCCGTGGCACTCGTGAGAGCCATGAGCGTCTCTCACAGAGTAGCACCTCACCAGTTTCCTGTCCACAGGGTTTGCCAGGACCTCCAGGAGAGAAGGGTGAGACAGGAGATGTGGGCCAGATGGTAAGTGGCTGGGCCATCGAGGCCCAGTAGGGCTCCCCGGGTTTACATTTTGGGGAAGGGTGTTTACATCTTGTCTTGCCCAATGGCCTTTCTTTCTCCCAGGGCCCTCCTGGTCCCCCGGGTCCCCGAGGACCCTCTGGAGCTCCAGGTGCTGATGGGCCGCAAGGTCCTCCTGGTGGAATCGGCAACCCTGGTGCAGTAGGAGAAAAGGTGATGTCCGTCTGCTTATCACAGTGTCTGCCCTATAGCTCCCTGAGAAGTAGTGTGTTTGTGTGTACATGCAGTCCCATGTGCCTGTGTGTGGATGCACTCGTGTGCCTGTGTGTGTGAGCACACATGCATATACACATGTATGTTTGCACAGAGACACTCCCTTCACACCCATCTTGAAACCTAAAAGTGGATTCATGACCTTAAGTCCAGAGCTCTGACAGTGGTCATTTGTAACAGCCATTTGCAAAATCCAAAGCAATAGCATGCTCGCTCCCCCACACCCCGCCCGCTCCCTTCCCTCCTACTCAGATCTCCTTCCACACTGAGCTTGCTGTGACTGCCTCTTCCCAGTTCTGCTTTCTCACAGCCAAGGCCTTGTCATTCCTGATGGTTGGTGTTAGGGCCTGGCCCTTGAGGCTGACTGAGCGCCCTTAGCCCAAGCGTGTGAGCACGGATATGTGTGGATGTGTGTATGCTTGCTTGTGACTACACATGTGTGTGGGAACTGTGATGGTTTCAGTGTGAGACTGAGCTCCACAGAATACTGGGAGCATGGCTTTAGGAGGCCATCTTGGGCCTTGAGAGGGCTGGAAGTCTACGGCCTGCCCTTCCTGGGGATTCTGATTCTGATGCAAGGCCTTACGCTTGGGGCAGGTTGGTTTGTTCTTGTTCTTTATGATAAGAAAGGGAGAGAGAAGTGGGTGTGGGTTAGAGGCACTGCTGTATCCTCCCCATTGCCTCACCCCTGCATGGCCTTTGTTTGCCACCATTTTACAGGCCCTTCCTTCCTGTCTCAGCACTGCAGGAGAATACACTGGGTCTCTTGCTTCTACTAGGCTTTCCCCCTGTGTTAGCTTCTTTCCCCTGAGAAAATCACTTAAAGGCTGATGGGCTGTCTGGCTCATCATGGTGGGAAGGCACGGTGGCCCGTGTGTGAGGAGGCTGCTCACACATGTGTGTCAGGACTCAGAGCACTTGCTTGGACAGCCTTGAGTTGGTGTCCCTTGTGATCTGCACAGTACCCTGACACCCCCGTCCCCATACACCTCCCTCATGCCTCTCCCATTTCTTCTTCCGCATTGGCTTCCCACTGCACTCCTATGAGCTATCTGAAGGCAATAACCCTGACCCCACAGAGTCCCGGACTCTGGTACCCAAGGATAGGCAGGCAGAATGGGGCAGTTGGGCCAGATGGCCTGTCCCTTATCACCATTGGTGAGGGAACCTTCCAACACTGTCTTGTCTTCTCAGGGGGAGCCTGGTGAAGCTGGAGAGCCTGGTCTTCCAGGAGAAGGAGGTCCCCCGGTGAGTGTGGCCCTGGAGGAGCCGAGGGATGTGCCTAGTGGGAACATTGACTAGAAGCTTCATCCTTGCCTCAGTTTCCCCTCCCATGAAATGGGAGTCATGACCCTGCTTTGTCAAACAACAGAACTATGATGGGAAGGTGTGGCATCTTGTCGGGGTTGAGCTTGTGTACATCCATGTCTACAGACATGGAGCTGAGCACACATGTGTGTACATGTGTAGACCGCAACAATGACCTCACAATCATGGCTACCAGTAACTGCCATCTGTGGTTCATAGGCCCTTTCACGGGTTGCTGTGGTATGAGCATAGCAATTCTGTTAACTCAACTAGCCTAGGCCTCTGAAGGTTGGGTATAGTCACTGAGAGGACATCCCCAGAGTAGCTTTGGACCTAGGAAGCATCTTGGGGGACTGAGGTGTCTCAGTTTCTGGCAGTTTTCTGTGTCTGAACTATGGGACTCCCTCACTGCCTTTCATCAGATCAGGATTCAGCCCTTACCTAGAGCTGAGGTTTTAGAAGGCCAGGGCTCTTTGCCTGCCTGGTGGTACACATGGGGTTGCTATGGAGAATTAGAGGCAAGAACAGTATCATCTTCACCCTGGAGCATAGAGATGCTGGGAAGGGGCTGCCGGCAAGATGCAGCAATGAGTCCATTGATGGCCCGTTCCAGGCTGGCGCCTTTCAGGCTCTGGCGAGCACATAGTGGGTTCTGACAACTGAGCTGTCTTCCTCTCCAGGGACCTAAAGGAGAAAGAGGGGAGAAGGGAGAAGCTGGCCCCTCTGGTGCTGCCGGACCCCCTGGACCCAAAGGGCCTCCTGGAGATGATGGTCCCAAAGGCAGCCCTGTAAGTAACACTAGATGCTGTGGTGTCTGGGCAGCATCTGTTCTGAGTCTCTGTAGTGCCTGCATTGGGTGCTCCCTGACCTAGGAACAGCTGTGCGAATGCTGTGTGTCTGAAGGGTAATTCTGTCTACCCTAGAGGTTTCCACAGCAGCTACTGATGAAGCTGCAAGAGGGGAGCAGGGAGGCCTGGGACAGAAGCAGCAGCCAGCAGGGCTCCTGATGAAAGGCCTTCCGGCTCAGGATGCTGCTTTTCCCTGATGGCCCCAATTTTGCATCAGAAGTTGAAGGGGCCACCAAAGTGTGGGTAGGGCACCTGCCCTCACGATGCTCAAAAGAGCAGAAGGTTGCTTCTCTGCACCTGCCTCCTGGGGGAGGTTGCGCTTAAGTGGACTCTTCAGGATAGGGGCCTCCCCATCAAAAGCGCTGGAGGGGTCGGAACTGTCCCTTGTCCTGCGACTTGGGTGGTAGTGGGCCACGCAGGGTGTGTCAGGCTGCTGATAGTTTCATTCTCTTTTCTCAGGGCCCTGTGGGCTTTCCCGGAGACCCTGGTCCCCCTGGAGAGCCAGGCCCTGCAGTAAGTGTTCATCCCATTCCTGCTACCTCTTACCATCCCCAACTTGCCCGTTCTCTGTTTCTACCCTTCTACCGGGTTCTCGAGGCCATAGCACCCCTCCAGGTTATCCATGTTCCAATGCCCAACTTTTGGGCACAGTAGGGGCATTTGGGTTTGGGAAAGGATCTGAGGATATGCTAGGGCTGGAGGGTGAATGTGAGTTATCCAGTGGAAGCAATGTTCTTGTTCTCACAGGGTCAAGATGGTCCACCTGGAGACAAAGGGGATGATGGTGAACCTGGACAGACGGTGAGTTGTGGTCTGATGGCTTCATGGTAGGAGCATCCCTGCATTCTTGGGTCTTTATGAGAAGTCAAGTCCCTCTTGACTGTGGCCAGAGCTTAGGAGCCCCAGGAACCTCATGAAGGCTGGGACCCTTCCTCCAAAGGAAGGATGAATATGTAGTCCCACCAGGGGACCTGTCCAAAGTTCTAAGGTCTCTGTGAAGTGTCCTGGTCTCACCCTGAATGTCAGTCAAAGCTTCCCAACAGGTGCACACCTCCTTTGGGGCCCAATATCCCTGTGACTGAAGCCACTTGATCTTGAGCAGCTGTTTTAATGCAAGGTGGTCTCTTGGCTGGAATGTGCTGGACTCAGAGGTCTCTCCAGCCTACCCCCAAGGTGTGGCCAGCTCCTAGAAATGACTGACTCTCTAGGTCTTTTTGCTGCTGGTGGGATAATGTTACAAGCTGGGTGAATTAAAGCAAGATAAATGTGTTTGACTCAGGGTGCTAGAGGCTGGGAAGTCAAGATAGAGGGACCTGATCAGGTAGGGTGTCTTGCTGTGGCTTAGCAAGGCAAGAACAGATATGGTGGCTCATGCTCTGATTCCAGCACTCAGGAAACTGAGGCAAGATGATTGCTACAAGTTTGAGGCTATTTGGTCTAAATAATAAGTTCAATGTCAGCCTCGGTTTCGGAGTAAGATCCAGTCTCAAATAATAATAACATAGTGGATGCCAACCTAAAGTGATGGGGAAGATGAGGTGGTCTTAATAACCCTTTTAGGATGAGCTCATTTCTGTGACCGTGGTGTAGACTGTGCATGCGCATATGACCTGATTACCAGGCTCCTCCTCTCAACACCAGACAAGGGCAATCTGATATGAGCCTGGGTTTCAGAGACCACTCAGACCAGATCACTGACCCAAGGAAGGGCAGCAATGGAAGTGAAAGGCTGGGGGCACAGACTGTGAGCCAGATGTGTCGTGACATGCCCCTGTTCCCGTACCCCCTGCCTTGGGCTCCGGCTTGGTTCTTCGGCAAATGAGGTGATGGCATGGTAGAAACCAGACTTCCAGACACAACAAGCACGCCCCCCAGGGGGTCTATTTGTTCTAGATACAACAGCTGTGGGCTAGGAGTTGGAGTCCCTGAGTGCTACCAGCAGGGAATGGGACTTGCTATACTCACACCAGTGAGGGGCCATGCAGGGCTAGCCACAGAAAGGACTGAATTGCCAAGTGTTTTTTTTCGGCTGTGGGCAGCACAGCCCTGTGTCCTGACGTGACAAACTTCTGATGCTCCGTGTCCTTTCTCCCAACCAGGGATCCCCAGGTCCTACTGGTGAACCCGGTCCATCCGGACCTCCAGGAAAGAGGGTAAGTCCTTCTTCCCTCTGCTCCCCTCTCACTGGCTGCTTCCTGCACAAAGGCCTCTACCCCTTGTGGAGCCTCTGGTGCCCCACATGGCCCCAAAGAGGGCACATGGATATCTGAAATGTGGGACACGCTCATCGGGTCACAGATCAGTGGGGTGACATAACTGGGTGGAGCAACCTCAGAGGAGGCAAAGTCTAGACCAGGGGTGTTTAGGATGGCCAGTAAGTGACGTGTCTGTTCTGCCGTCAGGGAAGAGAAAATTCTCAAGAACTTCTCTATCTTTGTCCATAGACCAGCCTATCTGAACGAAGGAGAGTCAAAATTAGGAACAGATGTCTATACTGCGTCTTTGGATGCCTGGACTGTGGCACTTGAGCCACAGAGTATACAGGCAGGAGAGGGTTTTCTATATTTAGGGCATCCGTAGATCCACCAGAAGCCTTGCAGGTTTCTGGAGTCATAGGATCGCATATGGAGGCCTGAATCTTCACTGGAGAGTGGTCCAGGGCGGCCTCACACCCTGTTGCTCTCCCTGGAGTCTAGGCCTGGTCTCCAAACTCAGCGCTCAAATCTTAGTTGTTCTATTATTTGTCTAGGGTCCTCCAGGCCCTGCGGGCCCTGAAGGAAGACAAGGAGAGAAAGGAGCCAAGGTAAGCTACCCTGGTGGCTGTGACCTCTGTGGGTCTGAAGGAGGTTGGGGCAATGGCAGGGTGCAGTCTGAGGACAAAGGAGCCATGGAGGCAGGAGGGAGGATGACGAAGCAGAGGAAGGAGGCCAAAGGAGCCAGGGTGAGGTCACACCTAGTCTTTGACCTGTGACAGAGCAGAAGACAGTACACACAGGAAGCGGGGCCTTAGGAGACTAGGATGGTCATTACCCGAGTAGTACATGTTGTGTCCAGGACTGGAATACCCAGCTACTCTTGAGTGGGGTGACTTGCAGGCCTAGATGGGAACATTTGTCATCTCTGAGATTTAGTGAGCTCCGCATGTGGGTGTCATGTGGCTAGGCACGTGGTGGGTGACCTGCTGTGATGGTTACCACAGTCAGCAGGAGTCAGGGAGCCGCTGGTAACAGGATGGAGCGTGGGCCAAGTTAGCTTCCACGTAGGACACATGGGGAAATCTCTGAATATCTGCATCCTCCTGCATCCTCTAAACAGGGAGAAGCCGGTTTAGAAGGCCCTCCTGGGAAGACTGGTCCTATTGGCCCCCAAGGGGCCCCTGGGAAGCCTGGTCCTGATGGTCTTCGAGGGATCCCTGGTCCTGTGGTAAGTGGCCTAGCAAGCATAGGATGAGGGACAGGTGATGATGGGGGCACCTAATCACAACAAGGGACTCTTTTTCAGGGTGAACAAGGCCTCCCAGGATCCCCAGGCCCTGATGGTCCCCCTGGCCCTTTGGTGAGTAGCATGAAATGCCAGTATTTTCTGTATGGGCTGGGCACGGGAAACCCTTGGGACAAGGACACTGACTCCTCTCCCTTCTCCTACAGGGTCCTCCAGGACTCCCTGGACTCAAAGGAGACTCTGGTCCCAAAGGTGAAAAGGTGAGCTAAGGCTTAGGGGACTCCAATATTGCCATAGCAACACCATCAACTCATCCATAGGCGTTACCGACCTACCACCAAGTACCTGCTGTGACTGTCGCAGGACCTGGAGATAGATTGACAGAGAAGTACACCCAGGGCTTTGAGACTCATGCCTATATCAAGGTGTCCTAGAAGCCCCAGAATTGACAAGAACCTTCTAGAAGCCCCGAGCATCATTAACTGATTGGTGGCTTTTCTCCTCCTCACGTTGATTTATTTGTGAATAAATGGGCTCACGAGACAAGCAGCTGTCCTTAGAGAAGACAGCAAGGAACACCTTTTCCTACTTTGAGATCCTTCGCTAACATGATGGAAGCTGGAAGTCCTGCCAGAACATTCTAGAAACTCATGTGAAACCAAAAGATGTATAGGGCAGATATGGTGGATTTTTCTCTTGAAAGCTGTTTCAGTGAATATAACATTCTTAGCACTGGGCGGTTTCCATTCAGGGTCAGTCTTAGGCCTTGTAGGAAGAGGATACATGTTTAAAGTAAGCAAACTATTCCTCGGGGAAATCCAGTGGCCTCTGGGTCTGGGTACCCCTATATCCTTCCTTTGGCTGTTACTGGGGTTCAGTGCCCAGGATGGTAGTAATACTGTGCAGTTGAGCCCAGGGCCTCACACATGCTAGCCCAGGGCCTTACTGTTCAGCCATGCCCTGGCTCTCCCTGTGTGTTTCTTCAGGTACGTTCCTTACCAGCAAGGGCCCACGAGGCCTCTCTTGTCGCCTGGCCTCTGCCTATTTTCAATCCTCAACATGTTAACTATGACACATTTCCCTGTGTTATGGCCGTGTGCCAGGTCGCCTGGCCCACTGTGCGGTTGACTCAGGGCACTGGTAGCGTGAATTTCTCATACCTTTATTTTCTCATAGGGCCATCCAGGTCTGATTGGACTCATCGGACCTCCGGGTGAGCAGGGTGAAAAGGGTGACCGAGGACTCCCAGGCCCCCAGGGTTCATCTGGTCCTAAAGGAGAACAGGTACATAGAGTAACTAACATCTCCACAGCAGTTTCTAGCTTCCCTTGGAGCCTGGGAGGATGCCCTCATTGCTGTGGAATCTCAAATCTTGCTTTGCAGATGGGACCAGTGGGGACTTGGACTTAGCTAGGTCCCCAAGGCACAAGTTAGAACTTACCCCAAACCCAAGTCCTGGGCAGAGCAGAAGCTCGTTGGTGTGATAACCATCAGAATCAGGGGGCCTGAGCAGTCAAATCCTTGCCCCTCTTTACTAACTCGCTGGGCAGAAGGTGATGGTGGGCAGAGCCATGTTCACTTGTGGAGAGAGGCAGAGCAATGGCCGCCTAACATCCCTGCCTCCCCTTGCCACAGATGCCCACTTCTGACCCCAGACTTCCCCTGGATCCACTGTAGTGGGTTAGTTTGCAGTCTTGGTCAGCTAGGAGGAAACCCTGGCTGCATGTTGGTTTGTCTGTAGGAGGTAAAGTGGAAGAGACGCCCAAGCTGAAAATGGGTTAGTTTGTGTACAGCACAGAAGAAAAGACACACGTGTTCACATGGGGAACCCCCGTTCACTGTAGTGGGACTCCCCACTTTGTACCCACTCACATCTGGGGATCTTTGCTTACCCACACCTTGGCCTATCCCTGAGGACAGCGGAATGTGGGGGTGACAGGAGCCTCTGGAGGCTGAGCGAATGGTAGACATCCCTCTTTAGGTCATATTGGAAGTGGAAGGCATCAAAGGAGGAGACTCCGTGGAGCCTTTGTCTCGGCCACTGTGGGCGTTTTTCTGACTGCCAAGTGTCGCCAGGCTTCTGTGGCACTCAAACTATGCAGCTCTGTACATGAAGGTTCATTGGTTTTTCCACACACAGTGTGGTCTTGGCCATGTTACAGGTAGAAGGTGTCTCCAGCGTGCAGGCTTGAGAAATATGGGACACACTAGAGACTCAGAGGCCAGGCTCTGTGAGCTAACAGTGGAGGGAGACACTTTCTTCTCTGTGAGGCTGGGCTGTCGACTGTGGCTGGACAGGCTAGACTCCTGGACACTTTCTGCTTTCCCCTGTCTCCTGTGGTGAGACCTGACACCAAGAGCCGAGATATGTGGCCAAGCTGGGCAGGAGGCTGGGTCAGGCTTTTCTGAGTTCCAGTGGTGTATGGTGGGGGTGGTGTCTTAATTTATAGTTCCTTCTGGCCTGGGGAGGGGCTGGGGACCTCAGCCTGTGGCTGGTGTTCTGGTGAATCAGTCTAATGCAGCGAGGAGGCGTGAAGGCCCTCACCGTGGAGTAAGCTCTAGAGTGGTTGACTTCAGCTGCCTGCCAGGCTTGGTTGTCACCTTCCTCAATCCCACCCCATCTTAAAGCTGGTAACCTGCATTTTCTGTTCCCTTCCAGGGCATCACTGGTCCCTCTGGTCCAATTGGGCCTCCTGGGCCCCCTGGCCTGCCGGTATGTATCTAGGACAGGTGCAGGGGATGTAGGACCCAGTGGATACAAGGAGGGGAGGGAGATGGACGAGCTGGGCTAGAGAACCACAAGGAAGTCAGAAGAGATGGTTGAAACAGAATTTATTTGTATATAATGCAACACTGGGGTTCCAAGGCACAGGAGCAGGAGAGGGGTTGCTGGTCCCCTGGGTGCCAGTCCCCTGGGTGCCTTGCCAAAGGGGAAGGGAAGGACAAACTTTAATGCCTGAACCCCATCCCAAAGAATGCAGATTCTTCTATAAGCATCTGGGAAGAGGGAGGGGAATGTCTTGGCTCTCCTCTTCCTAATGCGCACAAGTCAGGCCATCTCAGTCCACCCTTGAGAATAAGGGACCTGTCCTCTCAGCACCCTGGCCTAGGCCTCCCTTGTGTTTCCCACATGCCATTCCCACATCCCTGAGCTCTGCCCTCTCTGACCTGTCTGTGTTAATTGAACCTTGGGTTCACATGGCCATGGATGTCCAGCAGCTGACTCCTTCCAGGCCCCTCAGGAGCCCAGACACTCCCTGACTCTTGATGCCTAAATGTCATTCCCAAGCTGAGCATTGTGGGCAGGGTGGCCTCTCACCGGACACCCTCTGCCTCCTGGGGGTGAGTGGCAGCCACTGCCAGCTCTCCTCCTGCCCACCAGCCAGGCAAATGCAGAGAGGACAGGCAAGTGCAAGGTCGGGGACAGGCTGAGCGAAACTAGGAGCTGTGGGCCCCTCTGTTTACTGACATTCTGACCTCTGCTCTCTTCAGGGCCCTCCAGGTCCCAAAGGTGCTAAAGGCTCTTCGGTAAGTGACTCTGCCTTGGTGGGGCCCATGATACCGGAGACCACCTTGGAGGTGGGAGAGGAGTCCTCTAGGAAGTGGGTCACTTGGATGCCCACTCGGGCCCATAGAGATCCTTTCCACCCCTCCCCTTTTCTTCATTATACTGTTTGTTGTTGGTATTCCTTGTTTTCTCTAGATTTCCCTTGGTGAAAAAATATGATTCTATCGCTCTATTGCTGGCTGCTTTTAAGTATTATTTTAATTGTAGCTGTTCCTGCGGTGCTGTGGGAGGAAATCAAGTGAGACGAACTAGCTCTGCCAGATCCTGCAACCTTTTTGCACTCTGGCTAATGTAACAAACACGTGCATTTATCAGGCTCGGTGTGGCTTTTCACTTTGTGCGTATGACACGTCCTGACCGAACTGGAGTCATTAGCGTTTCTGCATCTTTAGTGTTACTCTGTGTTTGGAGCCCTCCAGCCTCTCTATATAGTCATGAAACCTAGCAGGCTAGGATGTGGTGTGTCAGTCCCCCACTGTGTTATAGAACACCGTGCTTTATTCCTTCCGTGCAACCATGTTTCGTACCCATCATCCATCTTCCGTCCTTGCAGTGTCCCGGTCCCCTCCCCTAACCTCTATCATCTACTCTCTATTAACTGTTAATGTTCAAATTATTCTACACTGAACTTCTGGTAATGCTGATTTCAGAGTGCCCCTAGTCGTCACCCCTCCCCCGTGTCCCCACGCACAAGACAAGATGGCCTTTATGACTGAGCAATGCTCCTGTGTGTATACGATACATTCCTTTTTCACTGGCTGGAGCACCTAGGCTGATCCCACGTCTTAGCTACTGTGTTCAGTGCAGCCACCACGGGGGTGTGCGAGTGTCACAGAGATGTAGTGACTCTGTGTCCTTGCTCTACTCAGAAGTGGGACAGTGAGACGGTGTAGCATGTCCACCTTGTTTGTTTGCACCATGCCGACCTCTTCTGCGTCCCCACCATCGGTGTCCCGTCCTCTCTAGCACTTCTTTTAGTCTCTCTGATAAGGACCCTGCTGGCTGAGGTGGATGGAGTCCTGCTGAGGGCTGGGCTTACATTTCTCCCTATGGCCCATGCAGCTGGCATGCTTCCATAAACCCGTTTGTTGGCGTTGGCATTTTCTTTTCTTTTTTATACCTGTCTCCTGTCTTTCTGGGCTGTCTGCTCCCTGCTGTAGAGGGTGCCAGCCTCAGGAAGAGAAGTCTTGCCTGCCTTGTCAGTTTGTCCTGACCTTTCTGGAGCTGCTGGGTCCGTCAGATCACAGAAGGCCCGGTGACCAATTACTGGTTTGTCACTTTCTCCACAGGGTCCCACTGGCCCAAAGGGCGAGGCAGGCCACCCAGGACTCCCTGGCCCACCCGTGAGTAGTCTGTGAAGTGTGGAGGGAGACTGGGGGAGCATCTGCTGTGGGGCTCGCTGTCTGAGATGCAGTGAAACTCAGACGGCGTACCCCGAGGCTGGTCCCCGGGGATGCAGAGGGGGCTGTCAGTGTCACAGGCCTGTCCACGGAGCTCATGGGCTGACTTGCCCTGGGTAGGATTATTGGCCAGAGAGAGAGGCAACGTGCATGTATGTTTGTGACTATGTAAGTGTGTCATAAGACTGTACATGCTTGTGTGTACTTAATTATGTGTATATATTCATATTTATAAGTAATAACTTATGCCTGTATACATGTTTGTAAGTATGGGCTTGTGCATTTGTGTGTAATGTGTAATATTTGTGTAAATATGTGTGTAAATATGCATATAAGTGCATTCATGTTTCTCTATGCTATATGCACTTCTCTTTGTATATGTGTACACGTGTTTATATGTATTATGAATGTTTATATGTATGTGTATACAGGAACATGCATGTTCATGCAAGTATGCATATATGTATTTTGTGCATGTGTGTATGAACATGAAATGTGTATTGTATTATTTCTACATATATATTATATATGTGCTTATATGTATGTGTGAGCATGCATGCATATGTGTGTATGTATTTATGTATATTGTACATTTATGTGTCAGAGTTAGGGTTTCTATATGTAAGTGTTGTGAATATGCATGTTTCTTTATGTATGTATTGTGCATGTATGTATATATATGAATATACATGTACGAACATGTATATGTGTAGATGTATATATTATGTATATTGTGAACATGAATGTATGTGTTTCTAAATGCATAGTATGCATGTGAATATTTATGAATAAGAATGTAAAAACATTCAGGCGTGTTTCTATATGAGTATTATGCATGTGTGTTGTTGTATGACAGAACAACATGCAAAACTAAGGCCTTGAGCCACTAAATTCTGGAGAAAAGGCAGGGCCTTGGGCTCAGGGGAGAAAGGCACTTAGCCTGAGCAAGTGGATGGGCATGGAATATTCAGGATACAGGAAGGAGTGAGCAAACAGTGTGACCTGGCAGCTGTCCTTCCAACCCAGGACACAGAGCCCGAGGGACCCAGATTTCTGGCTCAGGATCATCTTAACTCTGCCCTTGGGACAGGCCCATCCTTGTCCACTCCCATCCATGACTGCTTTCTTCTGCACCCCAGGGCCCTCCCGGGGAGGTCATCCAGCCCCTGCCAATGCAGGCATCGCGGACTCGGCGGAACATCGATGCTAGCCAGCTCCTGGACGACGGGGCTGGGGAGAGCTATGTGGACTACGCAGATGGCATGGAGGAGATCTTCGGCTCCCTGAACTCCCTGAAGCAGGAGATTGAGCAGATGAAGCGGCCACTGGGCACACAGCAGAACCCCGCCAGGACCTGCAAAGACCTACAGCTCTGCCATCCTGACTTCCCAGATGGTGAGGGCGGGCCACAGTGGGAGTCTAGGCCAGTCAGAGCCACGCCTCACTCACTCCCTGTCCGTGGGAGGAAGCCTAGGCTAGACCCTCATTAGCGAGGGAGGTGGCACAATCAGGGGAGGCCAGACAGGCTGAGCACCAAGGCTTCAAGGCTGCTTTACTCTGAGCCTCATTGCTCCTGATCTGTAAAATGGGGACAGAGACATTCCTTGTGGTGGTAAATGGACAGTGTATGAAATGCCTTTGGCCTGGCACTTAGCCGACCCTGAAGGCAGCTTGATGTCAGGATGTGCGATGCTCAGGAAGGCGGGTTTTAAACACTGGCAGAACCATGGGGCTTCATCCTCACCCTTTTCAAACCAAGGGCCTATTGAGCAGCAAACCAAATCCAGCTTGTCTTCCCCCAGTAAGTAGGGACATAGCTCCTGCCAGATGTGAGGGGTGTCTGATTCCAGTAAATTCTGACTCCGCACTTGCGAGTTTCCAGGTTTGTTTCAGGACATTCTTTGCCTTTCTGTCGGCCACCCATCAAGGTCAGCAGACACGTACATGGTGTGCTGCATGCCCCGGCTCTGTTCTTGTGAGCAGGGCTGTCTGCTACTCTTTATGCTTCCCACAGGAGAAGGGAAGCACTATGAGATGAGGAAGGAAGGCTGTATTGGTGACTTTATGGCCCTGGCTGGGCATTTAACAGCCAGACTGAAATGTTGCGGTGGCTTCTGCCGCTGTCTGGAGAGCCATTCTCATGAATCTGCCTCCCTGTCTCTGAAATCAGGTGAATACTGGGTCGATCCCAACCAGGGGTGCTCTAGGGACTCCTTCAAAGTCTACTGCAATTTCACAGCCGGAGGATCCACGTGTGTCTTCCCTGACAAGAAGTCTGAGGGGGTGAGTACTCATGTCAGCCGCTTGCTTCCATTCCAGCCAGGGCTTCAGTATTTCCTGTGTGTATGCAGCTTTAGGGCTAAAAGTCAGAGACCAGCCAGTTTTGGAACCAAGAGCATTCTTCTGGAAGTCACTCTTAAGTGGTCCTGAGATGAGATATTTCAGGCACGTGGCGGCAGGGCAGCCTAGGTCCCAGCAAGTAGGAGAAAGGCTGCCCTGAGTGTGCCCCTCCAGCCTCCCTGGGGCTCTCAGAAGCACCACAACCCAGACCAACCTAAAATTTTGGGGACAAGTGTGATGACGAGCCCAAGACATCTAGAGGATGCTGTGCTTAAACCGGGAGTGGCATCTTATTTCTGTGGAATTTGTCCCCGTCCTCTCAGGTGCCAGGCAGGGGTATCTGTGAAGAATCTGTGAGCAGATAGCGGGTTCTGACTCAGCAGATTTTGTGGGAGATCAGTTAGTCACCCCTGTGGCCTTTCAGGAGCTCCGTTCTATAGAATTTGTGTGCAAGTGATGGGTATGTAAATTATGTGGTGGGAATCTGTAGCAAGGCGACTCTGGCCTAGAACAGGCAGGAATAGGATGAGCCTTTTCCATATCTGAGGATGTGGCCATGACCCCAACTTCAGGGTCCATCCATCTGGCTTGGGATGGCTCATAGTTTTCCCATGCCATTTCCTGGATCCCACAGCAGGTATGCACGGGTTCCACACCACAGCCTCCTGTGACCCTGTCACCTGGGGAGTGAGTTCCTGCTGGAGGGAGCATAAGGGTTCCCTGGGGCTTCCATCCCCTCCCTAAATCACACCATAAAAGTGGCAAGCACCAGCGTGCCCTTGGGTCACACTGGCAGTAGGAGCAGAGCAGGGGTGAGAGATTCATAGGCTTGACATCCATCCATCC
Source organism: Arvicola amphibius (assembly GCF_903992535.2). Lineage (NCBI taxonomy): Eukaryota > Metazoa > Chordata > Mammalia > Rodentia > Cricetidae > Arvicola > Arvicola amphibius. The sequence continues at coordinate 45,888,040 of NC_052053.1, forward strand.
CTCCTGCATCCTGGATTCCTGGATTCCCAGAGACAAGCCAGGGCTTAGTAGAGGTCTGAGACCTGAGCATCTACTCTATGGGTCTTGGATTCCTCCATCTGGCCAGAGCTGGGTACAGAATTAAACTAAGAGACCTTTCTCACCCGCCTTGGCGCTCGGCCCTCTCCAGCCAGCCGCTAGTAGCCAAGCTGTATCTGGGGCTGGGTCACATGGAGTCTTTATAGACCCTGCACTTTGGCTCTTTGCTTCTTCCAATGTATGAACTACAGGCTGGGCCAGGGCTGCACTGTCCAGGATGAAAAGACCCTCTCCTAGCAGCGCTGGGACATGAGGCTCCAGGGCCTGGAGCAGCTTTGAGCAGAAGTCAGAGTTGAAGCCTGTGCTCTCTGTCTCTAACTTGGGAGGAACTGCTCCGAGTGTGGCCTTGACTGTTAGATCTGAAAACAACAGGGAAAAGTGGAGGATTCTGGTGATTCGGCAGACAGGACACCTCATTTTCCCAGAAATCTGTTCTGTCCTAGCACCCGCCCAGCTCAAGGGGGCAATCAATAGTGTCTCATATCTCTTCCTCTCCCCACTTAACATCTGGACCCGGGTCCCAAATATGGTCTCAAAAGGAGCAGCTCAGCCCAGTCTGGGCCCAGGCTATCTGGAGGACTCTCTTTTCCTCCTCCTACAGTGAGTCAATCCAGAGATGCCACCTCCCACCCTCACCTACAGAGGCTCAGTCACCCACTAGACCCGAAGTGAGATTCCCCTAGGGAGGCCAGAAGTAAGCCCATGATGAAGGATAGCACTGAAAGTACAAGAGGCTTTGGGGCAGCCTTTGTTCCCTTGTCACGGCATATTACCTAACAGCTCCAAGGACCCCAAAGACCACAAGTCCCCAGTGAAGACCTTCACACCCACACACACACACACACACACACACACACACCCCTCTTATATGACTTTTTCTGGGGAGACAATGATAAACATCTTTTCACCTCAGATAGGGCACCAACAACAGAGCAAAGAACAAAAAATGATTTTACCCAGGTTTAGCTGAGCGAAGCTGTGAGTTTCTTGGGTGACTCAGAGGCGGCTGTCTCACTGAAAAGACCTCCGCCCCAGGCCTACAACTTACAAAAGCTGCAGCATTGGATTCGTGACTGGCAGGCAGTGTGGCTGGTCAGAGAACCTCTTCTTCCCATGGATTTTATAGCCTTTGAAGGGGCCTTGTGTGTCCTGTAAGCCAGAGCAGGTTTCTGAGACTTGTGAGTTGTGTTTACAAACACCAGTGGTTAAAGGCAACTTGATAGGGGTGTCACAACATTAACAAAGCAGTGTAGTGGCCTCCCTGCTAGAGCCTGTTATCTCCCCACCCATGGGCTTTTCCCCCTGCCTTCCAGTTCCGGATGTGAATTCCCTGCTGGGAAGTGGGTCTTAAGCCTATTGAAAATCAGCTGGTTACACCATAAAAGTTGTATCACTATGGCAGCCATGTGTACATCTTGTCTGGCTTGTTGGTAGAATAGCCTGCAGGACGCATAACTAAGCAGGACTGTTAGGGACAATTCTCCATCCCCCCCCCCAGTGCCTATTTAGTGCCCCCTAGTGCTAAGGAAGTCAATCAGAAGGGAGGGAGCTTCCGGCTCAGTCTCAGCCTGGTTTTCCCATGGCCTGCAGCCAGCCAACATGGAGGGAGCTTCCCATATGGCTATGTACTCAACTCACGCCACACTCATGTACCTTATGCACACACATATCATGCAAAAACACGTATGCATATGTACATATACTGTACATACATACATACATACATACATACATACACACATACACACATACACACACACACCCCTCTGCAGCTCCCACACAGTGGGAATGCCCATGTTGCTGCAGTAGCAGGTGTAGCTGAAGAGCCCAGTCTGCTGTGTCTCAAGATTGAGAATGGGATGCGATGTCCACACATTGCATGCTGGCTGCAACTTTCCCTGTCACCGACACGAGACTACTGCATTTGCTGTCTGCTGCCCCATGGGTACCTTTCATGTCACTTGACGCCCTGGTGCACATCGGCTGCTAGGGTGTGGTCTTTAGCCCTGGCATGACTGTGTTGACATGTACTTAGCCACTGTAGGGCTCCAGAGATGTTGTCACCCCGTGTCACCGTGGTAAGGCCTCAGCTCTTAAGGGAAGCCTAGTTACCTTGGCACGACACGGGCTGGGAAAGCTGGGAAGATCTATCTGTGGAGGCAGAAGTAACCCTTTCATTTTCTGTTTCTCTCCCTCCCCACCATTCCTGCCTGATGTGTAGGCCAGAATCACTTCTTGGCCCAAAGAAAACCCAGGTTCCTGGTTCAGTGAATTCAAGCGTGGGAAACTGGTAAGGTGACCCCACGTCTTTTGCAGCTGTCACTTTAAAACCGCCATCTCCTATCTTGCAGAGTAAAATGGCCCGCTGGCCCAAAGAGCAGCCTTCCACCTGGTATAGTCAGTACAAACGGGGTTCCCTGGTAAGTGGCCGCCTCACGCTGTCTGCTTGCGGCTCGGCCTGGCTCTGGGTGCTGCCTGGGACTGACTGCAGTTGGGGCCACACCTGCTAATGCCCTTTAGGCCAACCTGCTCCACACGCCTGACAGCAAGGTCCGATGGGTGTGATGTTCCTTCCTCTTGCCTCCTCTTTCACCTAGAGTTCCTTCGCTCCTGGAAGTAGGCGGGTAGCTTCTCACTGAGACTCAGGGCACCCACAGCTGGAGGTAGGAGCTCCAGTAAAGTCACATGCCATTGACAGATGGCACACCCCGGCTGACGACATCCATAAGTCCATGGGCACAGCAGATGAGGTGGTTCACTGAGGGTCCGTCCAGGCTGCTGCTGTTTACATCCTCTTCCTGGGCTGTGCAAGGCCCATGGGCTCTGGCTGTTGGCCTTGAAGTCTCCACTTGCCCCTCACATATTAGTCTGTGTTTAACTCATGGGAGGTATACCTCAGAACCCCATCACCTTAGAGGTGAAAATATCTTAAAACATCAACCAGAAAGCTCATGTGGCCAGCACGGAGGCCAGGAACTTGCTTCGATTCATTCCCACTCAATAGGACATCTTCCCCTTAGCACTTTGAACCTTTCCTAAAGTCCCATCAGAACTCTGTGACACCTTGCTGGACTCCAGGTTTCGGGTTCCGAATAGAGCCCACACACCTTCTTTGGACTCTCCTCTTCCATCTAGCCATCTAGTGGGCCTCACCCTATGGGTCCTTGCTCACACAAACCCCTTTTGGGCTTCCACTGCCTCTCAATGCTGCACCAAGGCTCCACCTTTAGTGAGCACAGAGCCGTGCATATCCGAGCTTTCAGTGGCTTCCGGGACCATCCTCTCTGTCATCCCTTTGCCTGGAGGCATGTCTGGCTGTCTGTCAGGGTCCTGAGGTGCTCGGCCTGTGCACAGAAGCTGCAGGCCTGTGTTCTTCTGGCTCCAGCCCCCACAGCCTTCTCTTTCCTTGCTGGGAGCTGGGCTTCCTCCTTGTTGTTTCCTCTCCTTTGCTTCTTCTGCTTCCTTCAGAGAGAACCACTGGCACACAGAAGGACCTGTGGTGGGGGAGGCCTAGTGAGCAGTGGCAGGAGACTTGAGGCAAGAAGAGGGTGAGACTCCCCAGGTCTGAGATCCATTGGGTCCTATCTGCCTGAGGTTGGCCTGGCTTCTCCCCTTCCAAGATGGCTTCCACCTAGTGTAGTCCAGGTCCCCAAGGGGGCGCCCACCACTATCCTTGCTGAAGAAGCAAATAGCCATAGAATGCCTAGGCAGCCTCCTCTGACCTTTACCCTGAGTTGGCTGCCAGGAACAGGGGTGCAGGGACCATCCACGGCAAACCAGCCTGCCTCCAGGCTCCACTGCCTCATTCCCAGCTCCCAGTAACAACCATAGTAACTGGAGGGCAGAGAAGAAGCCAATCTCTTTCTGAGATGCCTAAGATGGCTGCTCACACTGAGACGGCAGGAAATGCCCCAGGGCAGGGCCATTTAAAGACTGGGATCCAACCCGGGATAGTACTGGAGCTTTGGGTCCTTCTGTGTCTGGTGCCAGCTCTGCCTCTGCTGCGGCATGTGTCTTTTCTCGAGTCAGTCACGTGACCTCCCAGGAACGCCAGATGCCCAGACCACTGGTTGGTATGCATTTTCCTCTGAGAGTCTGATTGTGGGTTTTCTGGAGCTGCCTCCAAGGGAATGACGTTTGCCAGAAGCTTGGGAACCACTATGGTGTCCTAGTGCCACGGTGGGAAGGACAGGGTCCTGGCCTGGCTCCACCACCCCATTCTTTCCTCCCATTACTGCTGAAAACATGGGTTCTGAAGTTGTCACTGTTTTTTTGATCACCGCGCCCTGTACCAGACCCAACATTGCCCGGGCATTCCTTTATTGCCTCATGTCCTTTGGAGTGGCCAACACAGAGCAGTGTTAGAGCAGCAGCCAACCGGAGATGTGATTACCAGAGTGAGACACGAACCTCTGCCAACCTCCTTTCCTTAATGAAAAGTCATTACAGGACCTGCCCAGCTGAGCCCTCTAGTCCTTGCCTGGAGAGAATCGTCTAGTCACCCCCAGGCTGGGAAGCCAGTGGTTTGTTCCACAACTAAGAATTTTACACCCCTGCTAATGCTGACACCTCAGAAAACTCCCTGCAAAAGAGATGTAGAAAATGAGACTCTCCTCTCAGGATGCCCATGCCAGCCTGCACCTAGCAGAGCAAAGTGGCTTGAGATACTAATGACACTGTGGAAGCCACTTACCAAGTGGCGTTCTCTTTACCCGATGCGGTTCCTAGTTTGCTGTGGAGAGTGGAGCCTTCCAGTGAGGGTCCTGTCTCCGGAGACCCGCGTTTCTTGCTTGCTATGGCCAGTGGTCAGCAGGATAGCCTGTTTGTTGTCTCAGAATCCCTACAGAAGAGGATACCCTTGTACCTCTGGGGTACTCCAGGTCACTCAAATTCCCACACAACTCAGGTCCTACTCAGGCTGGTTCATCATCCATCCAAGCCATTCTCAAGGGTCTCTTGGCTGTTCTAGCTCTTGAATCTAGCAGATTCACAGGTGGAACTGTGAACAGACTGAACACTCAGCAGGTGGCCTTCCATTTTCCACAAGAGCCCATGCCACCTTCCTTTGCTAAGCACAGTGACAGGGACAAGAGGCTGAGCTTCTGTACTTGTGGTATATGTGTTCCAAGGATGATAACACACAGGCACTGGAACACAGGACCTGAGCTGATGCACATAACCTCAGGGCTGTGTTCAGGAACAGTGAGGAGCAGTGGCAGAGCTTTGACCAAACATGACAGTCATAGCATCTCCTGCTTATGGCTGTGTGCCCAGGAGAGAGAAGAACTCCTGTTAAGGCTCAGGGTCAGATAGAACACTCAAGAACTATCAGGGCAGCAAAGGATGTGGTCACCAGAACCCCAGGAGCTGTTTCCACTCCTAGGCCTTATTCCCATACATTTGATCCGAGGAAGAGAGACCTTGCCTCTTGCTCCCAGCACCCCAACTCACTGATGGGAGTGTGGAACCGTCTGTGTCCCGTAGATGAGAGAGCAGGTCTTAACGAAACATAACGTTCATTCAGTGCAGTCAAGCCAGGCAGACCCAGCCAAGTGGGGAGGAAGTGGTTGGCTCCTCAGACATGGCCTGAAAGCTAGAGACAGAAAAGAGGGTCGAGTGTAGGAAAACCTGATCCAGGCAGGCTTCTGGAGGAAGCAGTGTGGGCGCTGGACCTGGAGATTGCTGGGTGAAGGGTAATAAGCAGACTGTCAGTCCCTGAAGGAAACAGGGTGTATTTTCACTAGACTCCTGATCCCGGAGCTCCCAGGAGATTATTCCATGTGCTGGCCTTGAGGCAAGGAGTCTGGAAGCTTCCAGGCAGTGACCTCAGGGAGTTGGGCTTGGGTGAAGCCCTCTGGATGTGGGCAACTCTGTGGCCATTGCTCTATCTCTATCCTGCTGATTCCCTTACTATACCCACCCCCTAGCTCTCCTATGTGGATGCTGAAGGCAACCCTGTGGGCGTGGTACAAATGACCTTCCTGCGGCTGCTGAGTGCCTCCGCCCACCAGAACATCACCTACAACTGCTATCAGTCAGTGGCCTGGCAGGATGCCGCCACAGGCAGCTACGACAAGGCTATCCGTTTCTTGGGCTCCAACGATGAGGAGATGTCTTACGATAACAACCCCTACATCCGCGCCCTGGTGGATGGCTGTGCTGTGAGTATCACATGTGCCCGTGATGTCACCTTGTATGCCCCCCTTGGGTGCGTTGCTATACCTTCTGCGTACTATTCCCTGAGCTGTATACTGGAGATGTATCAGGGGCCAAATATGCCTCCAGCCTGGCCATATCAGAGTGTAGCTGACTTGGACAGGTCCGGTTTTGGAGTTTAGAGATCATTTCTATTTAAGTAGCTCTTTTCTGGGCAGGGTGAGAACACAAACTGGGCACCTTTGTATGTATGGAAGCATGTGTCTTATTTGTGTGTGTGTGTGTGTGTGTGTGTGCACTTGTATGTATTAGTATGTGGGGGTGCCTGTGGATGGCACAAGTGATTGTCACTCCTATAAAATGACAAGGTCTCTCACTGGCTTCAGCTTGCCAAGTAAGTCGAGCTGGCTGGCCAGTGAACTATAGGAATCGGTAGCCTTCCCCTGCCACATACCCCCAGCACCAAGATTGCTAGCAGGTGCCACCATACCCGGCTTTTAGTTTAAGGATTTATTTAATTTTTATTTTATGTGTGTGAGTGTTTTGCTCACATGTATGTCTATGTACCACAAGCACGTCTGGTGCCCATGGAGGCCAGAAGAGAACATTGAATCCCCTGGAACTGGAGCCATTGGATGGTTGTGAGCCACCATGTGGGGGCTTGGGATTGAGCCTAGGTCCATTGCAAGAGTAACAAGTGCTCTCAACCACTGAGCCATCTCTCTAGTCCTCATACCCAGCTTTTAAAATGTGGGTTCTAGGGATCGTATTCTGGTCTTCATGCTTACATGACAAGCACTTTGCTGATGGAAATGTCTCCCCAGTCCAGCACTGGACTTCTGAGCGGGAGCCAACCATACTGAGGAGCTCTCTATACACCTCCAATGGCAGGCTGACCCAGAGAGAGTGTGGAAGTGTGGAGCTAAATGCAAGCTCTCCTGACCATAGCCCACACTGACCGTCTTCTCATGGGGAGGGCTATTCTATCCGCAGCACTGAGCATCATTATGAGCTGTGGCATCCTCAGCATCCACAGATGCCGAGGCAAGTGTAAGATGACAGAAGTCCACTGGGCTAGAGAGGGAGAAACAGCCCCCTCCTGTTTTTACTCCTGAAAGAAAATCCTGCTTTGGAAAAGGTGGGGAAATAATGGCTCAGAACAGAATAACCCACTGATAAAACAAAACAAAACAAAACAAAACAAAACAAAACAAAACTCGCTCTGTGTACTGGAGGGGACAGACCAGCAGGACACCCGGGGCTCAAGGCAGTCCAAAGGGAACAGCAAGCAAGACTGGCTGGGGTGGCCAACATGCTCTCCGCCCCCAATTCCCGGAGAAGTCCAGCCACAACTTGAAAGGTCACGATCCTTTCATTCAATTGCAGGGCTCCTTCAGGGGGTTTTTGTCCTCCACATGCAGGCCAGTGGTGCCAGGGCCTGCTCAGCCCTGGGAGGCCGACTTGATTCATTTTGTAATCACAGCCACTGAAATTGGAATTCCAGCGCTGGTATTGTGTGGCTGGGTAGCCTGATTGAGGGGGTTGCCAAGCAGCCGGCCCTGTGGGGTGGCCAGGAGTCACTCTACATCAATCCCGTTGTTTGTGCAGCTTTGTGTGCCCCTGGGGGGCTGTTGCTAGCTGGCGATGGTTATTTATGTCTCTTCTTTAACTGCGTCCCTCTCTAAGCGCTCTGATAATTGGAGCAACGGGGCCCCACAAATCCATGTGAAATCGCCTGCCAGCTCCACACACGGTGGTCCCCGGAGTAGGAGAGAGAGACCCACTCCATGCTAATGCCATAAAGGAAGGGAGTGGTGCCTGCTGTAAGCCTGTAGGTACATGACTCACTGGTATACAAAAATGGAAACCCCCATCACTGACCTCACATGGCTTCCCAAGACTCTACCACCTTCCAGGGTCCAGGAGAGGCCAGGCTGTTGACCTCATTGTAAGTCTGGGTCGGGGAGCAGAGCCCAAGATAACAGGGCCTACATGAGGAGTAGCCAGTTCTGGCTCCCTAACCTGGCCAGGAGGGTGAGGTTCTCAGCTACCCCACAGTTAGCTTCATGGGTATGAAAGTCCAGCCCCTGAAGATAGCCAGATTTTTCCCCTTTCTTTTTTTTGAGACAGAATTTATTTGTGTAGCTCTTGCCATCCTAGAACTCAGTATGTATGCTGGGCTGGCCTTGAACTTGCAGAAATCCCCCTGCCTCTGCCTCCTGAGAATTGGGATTAAAGGCACGGGCCACTGCCCCTTTTTTTTCTTTTATATTTTTTATGTATATGATGTACATATTTGTGTATATGCATGTTTTACATGTATAAGCACATATTCACGTATACATGCACTTGCGTATATACATGCTCGCACGCAAGCTTGTTTGTGTGTATATATGTGTGTGTGTGTATGTATGTATGTGCACATGCAGAGCCCTAACATTGGGGTCTGTTGGGAATCATCAATATTAATCACTGGGGCAGTGTCTCTCAATCAAATGTAGAGCTCACTGATGCGGCTTGTCTTGCTAGCTCACTCGCTCTGGGATCCCATCTCTGTCTTCCAAAGCTGGACTTGCAGGTGGGCTGCCACATTTATATGTATTTGTGAGGATTCAAACTTCTCTTCATATTTGCATAGCGAACATTTTAACCCTGAGCATCTCTCTAGCCCCCAGATATATCACATAGTAAGTTTTAGGTGACCCTGGAAGTGCAAGGGTATGATCACCCATCCCTGGCCAGAGCAGCCCTCAAACTGGACCGGGTTCTAGTGCTGGCTTCCTGGTGGCAAGTTCCTTCTGTGTTTCTCAAGGGACAGCCAGAAAACTATAGATGACAAAATCTTCTAAGACTCCCATTGAAGAAAGTTTTGCAGATTCTGAATCCACTCCAAGTCAATCTGAATAGGCAGAGCCTGCAGTATTCAAACGTTCCTGGGCCTTGGTGTATCCCTAGCTTGGCTTTGAGCACAAGACAGAGGGGTCTTATCAGGACAACTGTGGGTGGGTGGGGCCTGGGGAGAGTGGACGTTGAGAGCAGGGAAGACTGGACACTCGTGCCGGGTAGAGAAGGCACTGCCCACTCCCACACTCACCCCTGCACTCTCTCTGCCCACTCCCGCACTCACCCCTGCACTCTGAGCAAGCCCTCCACACTCCTGCTGGAGATGTCAAGTAGCCATGCTGTTGTAACGACTTAACCTGCAGAGCTTAGCAGTTTTACACAAAGAAATTTACCAGTGCGCTCAGGTCTGATATCAGAAACCTAAGAGTGGCTTTGTTTGCAGCCGTGGCTCAGGGTGGCTTGGGTTGGTTTGGCCATGACCATCACCTAAGTGGCTTACAAACCATGGGAGCTGCCCACAGTTCCACAAGCAGGAAGCCCGAGGTTGTGGTCATCACCCCTGGGTTGTGCACAGTTGCCTTCTTGCAGTGTTATCACATGGCAAAGATAGAGAAGGTCTTCATGAGGGAACCAGTTTCACTCATGAGGGGTCCAGGGGTCCATCCTCGTGGTCCAATCATCTCTCCAAGGCCCAGCATCCCACAATCGTCTTGAGTAACTGGGCTCCTATTTGGATGTGGGGTACCCATGCAAAGGAAGGCCCTGCAGCTGGGCACCAAACATGAAAGATTCAGGACTGACACAGGGTCAGCAGAGGATCCTCTGCCGGGCTGCATCCTGGCATGTGGTACCCACAAAGGAGATGCTTGCTGCCCATCTGCTTTCTCCTCGTGATTTCTCCAGGCCTTCCCAGGCCAGACACAGTTGCATGTAAATGCAGCCTACATCCATGATAGTAGAAGACAGGGGGCCAGTGGGTAGCCCAAGATTTGTGGTGGAAAAGGGAGACACTGGGCACCATTGAAGGAAGCTGACAGAGTGGGCAAACCAGATTGTCTTTTGTGATAAATGTTCTTGACACACAAAGTTAAGAAGTGTGCTTGGTGTTGGGGACAGAAGTACTCATGTCCTCCCTATATTCTGGTCTGAGAGGGTTGACTCTGCTGGCAACTCCCCCCACCTGCCTGAGGCTCCGCCAGCTTTTCCTACCAGAGCTTTGTCCTGCTCCGCTCAAAAGTGCTGATCTGATTACAGGAGGGCACAGACTCTGAACTATCGTGGCCCTTCTGTGCCTCAGTCTACCCAGTTCTCTCTGGAACAGGTAGTAAGGAAAGTTACCTCGCCTGTCCAGGAGAGGCCTGGGATGGCAGCTCTTGTGTGAAGTCTTACGGGAAGTCCCATCACCTCTCCTCCAACTTGCTGTTCTTGGTGGCTCAGGGAGTTGGTAGAGTCTTGGGGCAGAGGAGGACCTGGGTCAGGGGTGGTAGGTGACCTAAACACCTTAACCACCACAAGAAGCCCCCAGTTTTAACTGCCTTCACCTTCTTCCCCCTTCCTAGACCAAGAAAGGCTACCAGAAAACGGTGCTGGAGATCGACACCCCCAAAGTGGAGCAAGTCCCCATTGTGGACATCATGTTCAACGACTTTGGTGAAGCCTCACAGAAATTTGGATTTGAAGTGGGACCAGCTTGCTTCCTGGGTTAGGAGCTGCTGAGCCCACCGGTCTTCAGAGCAACCTCGTGACCTCAGCACCCCACCTGTGGGTGTCCTGTGCACGGCCCATCCCGGACAGTGAACGTTTCTCACCCCTGCCTGCCTGACTCATCTATGCCTCGGAGGGACCCTCCGTGGCCTTGGACCCCACACCCAGAGAGAACAAAGGGAAAGAGCCGTGTCCCGCCACGGAGCCGAATCACATGACCTAACCACACCACAGCCTCTTGCCACGCTGCAGGCCCTGGTCCCCAGCTCTCCTGATAGGTTCATTAAAGGCGTTCATGGACTGTTGGTAGGGAGTCAGGGTGGGGCAGTATTTGGAAATCACTTAAAAAGATGCAACTTGAAGATATGTATCCCCCTTGACCTTCAAAAGATGCTCTGAGGTGGTCCTATAAAGGTCGCCAAAGCCTTCTTTTTTTTTTAAACAACCCTCAACACATCCACTCAGAGGCCAAATGTCATTCCACACGTGCCTTTCCGATGGATTAAAGGTGCTTATGTTTTTGTGAGAGTTTTAAGTAAATATTTGTATTGTATTGTTATAAATGTTAAGTGTGCCTGGCTTTCAATCTCGCATGGAAACCCAGCCTCAGGCCCATGGGGAGAGCGGGCAGCTGGGACGGGGCACCAGCTCGGGCTTGCAATCGGCTCTCTGTAGAGGGCATCTCCTCACTCCTCCCCCTCCCCATCCCCACAAGAAAGTGCAATAAATTGGAAATTTGCTCAGTCAGCAAGAAACTGCATCACCACTGCAGGTGCCTGGGCCCTTTCCAGACTTTTAATTATTTTTTTTCTTTTTGATTAGCTCTGGATAATTTTTTATGGGGAGGGAAAAATAGGCATTTGAGATCCTGCCTTTCCTACATGCACTCAGATTAAAACACAGGCTTAAATTAATCCTGGTTGCTTCCCTTTTCCGTGTTTCTTCCTGCAGAGGCTGATGGGACAGTGTCCAGGGTTTGAGAACCACGTGTTCTGTAGATGATAAATAACTATGAACATTGGTGCTGATTTTTTTTTACACTTGTCTCTTGTGGTGCTATGTGTCCTAGAGGCTGCATTAGGGTGCCTGCTGCACCTCCTTTCCCCCACCTGCCTTTACCCTGGCCAATTTTCTACATTCTGAGATTTTGCCAAGAACCTAACGATCAGATTGGTGCCAGAGACCTTTTTTCCTTGAAGGCACCGCGTGTTCATGATGGTGGGGAGTCCTTCCAGAAGCCTGAATCCCCTCCGGGCTCCGCTTATTTCATTTGAAAACACACGCGCAAAACAAAGACTTCCTGCATGGTACATTGCGTATCCATGATCGTGTTCAGTTGCTGAATGTTCGTGGTGCTAATTTCTGTGTGCGTGCCAAGGATGGGATGGAAGCCACTGGGTGCCCACGCTGATAGCCAGACTGCCCTGTGAGCAGCAGGTGGACTGAGAGAAGGACTTCGTGGCTCCAGGGCTGCTGTTTGGGTTTCCACCAGAGGGGTGTTCTGGGCGCAGGTGTCAGTTCTGGGGTCGGTATGGATCCCTCTGCATGCTGTCGTCTTCTTCCTCCTCCAAGGTGTGTGTGATGGAGAGGCTGCCTTCTGGGTGCAGAGGTCTCCAGGACCAGCAAGAGAAAAGAATGGCTCACTGTGAGTCCCACGCCTGTCATGCCTCTCCTTCCACCATGAGGAGGCTATGGTGCCCAGGGAGTCAGCCATCACGCTCTGGTGCTCCTCTCCCCACCCCACCCCAAAGTGAAGGAAACCACAACGAAGCACCCGGGAGTGACCAGGATTGATGAACGCCACCAACAGGCATCCCCAGGTTTCCTCAAGAACAAGTTTTACTCTTGCCAAAGAAAAGCCTGGCCTGGAGGTCGCTCCTGAAAGCCAGGATGCCATCGTGAGCCAGGGACCACTTGCTGTGCGTGCCTCTGCGTGAGAAAAGCCATATTGGAAGATGGCCATGTGATGCCCTGTGGATTCTGTGTAGGTCATGTGATTCGGTGTCTGCCTCTCTCCCCATCTGACTTGCTCTTTCACCCTGCCCCATTCTCTGTCAGTTCCCCTCCAAGTTGCAATTTGTATTGAAGTCTAAAATGTGTCCTGTTCTCCTCAGTCCACTTCACCTTCAATATTTTACAATAAAAATTACTTCTTATATTTGCAGAAATGCTCCTGGCATCATTTTTTATGTCTCCGTTTTCTCTGGTGTGTGCTCTCTCTCTCCCTCTTTCTCCATATATAATTGGGCAAATGGTGGCGAAAATACACAAAAAACATAAACAGAATGCTGTGATAAAAGATATAGGACCTTGGGTCCTTTAAAATTTCAGGCCAAAGGGTACATTGTATATTTCCCAGAGGTCCAACTGGAAGCCTCAAAATTTCACTTCTCCACAGGAAGAGTGTTTGAAAATATTTTAAAACCGTGTACTAAAGGAATCCTTGTAACAGTGTCTCAATAAAGGAGTTTACTGTTTACACCTGAGACTTGACCCGCTGTTTCCTTTGCATGGCCAGGCCCTCTGCCACCTGATGCTTTGTTGGCTTACAGTCCCAGACATTAAGAACTATGAACGGGGGGGGGGGGGGGGGGGGGGGGGGGGGGGGGGGAGGGTTGTTCTAGGAAGTGTGGAGAATGGCTACCGGCTGTGAATGGCTCATGTTGCTGTGGGCCCAGCTGTGGGCTACTTTGTATCCATGAATGGGTATTAGGATGTAGCCGGTGCTGATTTCAAAGGCCTTACTTTTCACCCTGGGCTTTTGACACCCTGAGGGGACGTGTCACCAAATCCATCAGGTGACCCCTTTGCAACTAGATAATCACATCACACTGTTTGTGGCTGGAGGAGGCACAGGTGGTCCACCTCCGCCAATGACCTTCATTCAGCAAATGGGATGTGTACTTCCTGCTTCTGAAGGGGCGGCTCTTTGTTTATCAGCAGTCGTGGCAACATCCCTGCAGGTTCTGGTGTCACAGCCACCAGACTCTCAGGAACGTGTACCATCACTCCTGGAATCAGGTTTTGCTACTTTGAGGCACCTCAAGGGATGCCTGTTACCACCGAGCCCCAGGCCAGAGGATCTCAGTGTGGTTCGCAGCCCCACGGCGGCCGGTGGCATACCACTCTGCTCTGCAGGCGCTCTAAAAAGTAGCCTGGGCGTCTGTTTCTGCCAAGGTGATTCACAGACTGGGTCACTTGAGAGTACTGTCCTGATGACCCCTGAACAGTGAAAAACTTGGTCCTGGAGGGGCGGCCTCCCTTCTTTCCCAGCCTAAAGCTGCTGATAGTCACACAGGCAGGCCATTGAGTCTCACAGATAACTAGATAGCTCCAAGGCTTGGAAGTGAATGATGAGGTAATATCCCGAGGAAAACAGCCCTGAACTGTAGAAAGCAAAGCCTCCAGAAATGAGGATTCGCAGGGCTGAACGAAATAGCCAGTTGAGAAAAGCTCTGGGGGACACACCCACCAGAACTTGGCTACTGTGGCTGAGCAGCTGGAATTCAGGCTTGGAGTGGGAACAGATGACATCAATACATCCTGTGGGTTGCAGTGGGTGACTCCAGAAAGGGACACCAATGACTTGACACTGTCAAAGGCTGGTGGATGTAAGAGCCCCACAGAATAGGAGGTCCATGGAGCCATGGTGGGAGGAGGTGCCACTGGTGGGGTCTCAGGAATGCACGGGTGGAAAGCTGCCTCTAAGAGATGGGCGTCACAGAAATGGCCTCCAGCAGGGTCGGTAGGAGCTGATGATAAAGCCTTGTGGTGTCCTGTATGAAGCAGCACACAGCAAGAAAATGGCCTGGCTCACCTTCCTGGGAACTGCACCTGCAGGTTAGATACTTTGAGGACAGAGCCTCCTCCAGACCAGAGTGGGCCAGCTTTCTGGCTGAGAATGGGAGGGCCAGGTGCTTACTGGGGCTGCTCCAGGCCTATTCTAGGGTGCCCATAAACCTCTGCTCAGCCCCAGACCTCGAGAGCCAGAGTGGCTTCTAACAGTTGATTTAGCATTATAGTCCCACCACCTAGGTTAGGGGTCCCCAGCCTGAGGGCTCTCGCCTCCTGGGTTAAGTTCTAGAACCATCTAAGGAACTTAGGTGCTGGTTGGGGAACCACGGGAACAGTGACACTCCTGGCTTCTCCAAGTGACCCTTGGCTGTGGTGCACACAGAGGTATGGTCCATGAACTTATTTTCTAAGCCAAATCCACTAAGGCTCAGGAAGAGCATAGGGTACCACTGAGGCCACAGTTGCCTCTACTCCTGACTCCTGGGCCAAGTTTCAAAGGATCCCCTGATAGGTTGCTGTATCCAAACAATATGTTTCTCTGCGGATGCAGTAAACCAGATCAAGACAAATTAAAAAGTAAAGAACCCGGTTTGTCTGGACAAAGCACTCCTGGGTGACGCTTCAGCCCCCACCCAGAGATGAGGATAGGAGAGAAATCACATGACCTATCTGAAGGAGGGGTCTTAAATACCCTGCAGGCACGAGGTGATGATTCATCCTTCACAAGCTATTGGTGCCCAAAATTACGGTCAGTGGGGTCTTGAGCAGCTAGTAGCTTTTGTTGGGGTTAGGGGGAGTGTCTCTGCAGTCAAGAGTGCAGAACTGGACTTTTCGCTGCTTCTCTGAGAGGGTAGGGTTTGGGGCTAGAGAATTGGGGCCGAGCTGGAAACTCCAACAGAATGCCCCTTCCATCTCTTCCTCCCACCTTGCTCAAAGAAACAGCTAGAGGTTAGAGCCCTGACTAGGTAGGCCCTCTGTGATCCTCCCCGCCTTTGCTGCCTGGAACAAAGCCTCTCCGTGAGACTCTTGGACTGGAATGGCCAGCTGACTCTCTCTGAATGATTGAACAGCTGGACACTATGTCGGGTGTTGGAGCCTCCCTGCCCTGCCGCAGTGTGGTAGGTGAGGATACCCCCACCCCCAGCAGGAACCCAGGCTAGATCCCCAGCTTGGCTGCAGTGAATCTTGATCTTGGAAAGCGCCAGCTCAGCTCTTTGCCCCATCCCTCCCTCAACCTGTGGAAATCAGCACATGGGGATGCAAGGCCCAGGCTTCCATCTGCTCCCTGTCTTCCCAAACATGAGCCATGAGCATCTGCCACTGCCTGCACCACACTCACGGGATTCTGTCAGGCACCGGGTCTGTTTTAGGCCCCAGGCAGGAAGACGTCCCTCCCCAGCTGTGTCCCAGGAGCAAACACTTCACAGGAGCCACACTTGTGTCCTCCCACAGGCATGCCACATCCCTTCTTTCCATATTGACGGGTGGAAATCACGTCGGTTTGGGAGACATCTAGTCTCCAGGCATATGTTGTGAGCCAACACGTTCAGCTGTGCAAGAATCCATTGCCCTCTGGGATGTCCTCAAATTCGTTTCAAACTAGAAGCCTCTGCCCAGAGAGCCTTTTCAGGGTTGAAGCCATTAAGAAGACTCCTCGCCAATGAGGGAGCCCACCCCCTCTGTGTCCATGGGATTCACTTTGGGGGTAACCCAGGACATGAAGACATAGAGGTTTGAGGCAGCTCACAGCTTCACCCCACAGCTTCTGGAAAGAGCTTCAGCAGGTTTTGAGGTGCAGGGTCTCGCCTGGCATTGCAATCAGGTGCCTGTGAGGATCCAGGTCTTTTTCATAGGGTTGATCAGATGACCACAGAAAGCCCTACTTCCTAGCGCCCTTGGCGGCGGCAGGATTCAAGTCCTTGGGTGCTGTTGATTGGCAGCCATTGCTGATTTTTCTTATGGGCAGTCTCTCCGGTGTGGCAGCCTACTTCATTACACCGGCGAGAGTAAAGTACTGTGTTCTGGATCTTAAACAGCCTGCACAGGCTGTGTATTAAGGCCTGGACACCAGTCTGTGGCATTACTGGGAGGTGGTGGAACCCCAGGAAGTGGAACATAATGGGAAGAAGTTAGGTTATTGGGGAAGTGCCCCTGAAAGTGGTATTGGGATCCCAGCCTCTTCCTGCCTCTGCTTTTCTGTTGCCATGGTAATAGGCTTCCCTCCCTCATGTTTCCACCTCTGAGACACACAATGACCTCATAGACTCCACATCACCCAGGGAAGTGACCGTGAAGCCCTGGAAGCTGAAGATTCGCCTTCTCAGTCATTCTGTTACAGCAACAAAGCTGATGAACACACCACCTTCATCCAGGATGGAACTTGAGTGCGGAACAATGCCCAAGAAGGAAATGGCAGAGCGGAAGCCTTCTTACAGCTGCAGCCCCGTTTGCTGGGGTTTCTTCTTTCTCCCTTGCCAGGAGGGCTTTACATCCCTCCTTGCCTGAGACTCTAGCGGATGCTGCCCTGGCTGAAGACCAGAGCTTGACGGTGGCTTTTCCCACTCTGACTGACAACACAGGGTCTTCTGGTACCCAGGAAAAAGAATGAGTTGAGGGAACAAGTTTACAGATTAATGAAGGAGTCTATGTCCAGCTGGGAAAGGCGACGGAACTGGGACGTAGGGGCAGAAATCCGCTGCAGTTTGATGGCAGCAGCTCCCACCCAGAGGTAGTGTCGGTGAGTCTCGGGAGGCCACACAGGATACTGGGCACAGGTAAAACGTGGGCACATCTAGAACATGGCAGTGCCTTGGGCCACTTCTGTACATTTAATTTATCCATCAGCTTTCCGTGATTCTGACAAAATACCTGAGAAGATCAACACATGAAGAAGAAAGGTTCATCTGGCTCCCATCTTGGGATGTTCCATTTGACAGCAAAAGAGATATCAGGGAAGGGTTTTGAGGACAAAGGGATCTTTTGGTGGGGATCATGGCTCTGAGGGTGGGCTTGGTGTAGGGGATAGGCCTGGGGTGGGGCACAGAGGCCATTTGGAAGATAATTGGAAAGGACAGTGAAATATAGAGCTTCTTAATGGAGACATGGATATCTCATACTTTTATATCAATATCTGGGTGGGCCAAGGGTGGGTGTCACTCACCTACCTGTCATGTCTATGTGGTCCAAAACCAGCTGTCACGCTCCCGTGCAGTCAAACTCCCCTAGACCTATCTTTCCGTGGTCTCCATTCTCTGTCCTCTGGTGCCCCGGTCTTTTTACTCTGTCTGGAATCCTCTTTCTGTAGACTTCACCCCTAGTATTGCAGATCTGAGACCCATCTGTCACCTATCACTTTGCAGAGCGGGGGTTGTGAACACCCACTTGGAAGACTGCTTGTGTCTGTCTTTGCAATGTGATGAACAGCGATTTTGCTTCGTAGGAGAGCGTACCAAGGACTCAGAGAGGCAACTGCGAAGGCAGGTTACTCTCCTGCTTTGTGACGTCAGATGTCAGGAAAAAAAGCAAAATGGACAACACACCAGTTTAGTACTGATCATGAGAAATTCCACCCCTACCTCCCCATCCTCCTGGGGCTCCAGGTTGACTCTACCCCTCCATTTCCTGCTACATGGGTTCTGAGAGTCTGGTCACACAGCAGACACTGTACCTTTTCAACCCTGAGATAAACTAAAATACATTGAGGCAGGCGGGGAGTCAGCTCCCAACTAGGGGAAGACAGGGACCTGTGCCTTCTGCTTATCTGCCATTCCTTAATGAATTCCACCTCACACTGAAAATGGATCATAAAGATTTCTCTCTAACATCATCAACACAAATATTTCATGGAATGACTTCTTAAGCTTTTTGTGGTTTTGACCCTTTCTCTCCTAAGAAATTTTATATAATTCCAAGCATATAAACACATAAAACAGATATACATACCAAGCATTTATAGATAGTAATTTATAAAAGAAATTAGATTAACTATATTAAAGAAACTATTTTAAAAATAATCCTTTGGTAAACATATTAATTTTATCATTCATTAAAGACAAAAACAAAACTTTCCTGTCAATGCGCTGCCGTGCTGTGTGTTTGTGCTGCATGGCTGTGCTGTGTGGTTGTACTGTGTGGCCGTGCTGTGTGGTTGTACTGCATGGCTGTGCTTTGTGGTTGTGCTGCGTGGCTGTGCTGTGTGTTTGTGCTGCATGGCTGTGCTGTGTGGTTGTACTGTGTGGCCGTGCTGTGTGGTTGTACTGCATGGCTGTGCTTTGTGGTTGTGCTGCGTGGCTGTGCTGTGTGGTTGTGTTGCATGGCTGTGCTGTGTGGTTGTGCTGCGTGGCTGTGCTTGTTTTTACATAAAGATCTAATCTCGCCTGACTATTTGATACCATAAGACCTAGAAACTCTTCAATCTTTTTCAGAGTCGATTGATATTTTGATTTTACAGCCTTCAATGCCACTTTGCATATAAACATAGTACAAGATGGTAGGGAAATATTTAAAATACTTTCAGAACTGTTGGAAATTCTGTCCTAATCCCAGCCCAAAATTCACTGAGCATTTTTAAAAATAAATCTCAAGTCAGAAATTCAAACAATTTTTTTAAAAAAAAATCAAAAATTCTCTTATATTTTGGGTTATGAGCTTAGCATTTAACGGCTGAGCCATCTCTCCAGCCCCAAACCCGATAGTCTCAATCCAAAGACATACTGACATGATATTTACATGCTGAAGAATGATGGGAGGGAATTATTTGACTTTCTCCCCATGTAGTTAAGTCTCTGTGATTCTCTAAAAGTCGGAAACTCTGCAGGCACTGCGTAGACGCTGCAGTTCACAGCAGGTGAGAGCCTCACGTCTGAGCAATGTAGTTCAGGCGGCTTGACGACACACGATCCAGTGACCTGCACAGTGCCACTCCCATGGTTCAGCACAGGCCAGCGCTGCCAGAAACACATGGACGCTGCTGGATGAGGGTGACCCTGAGTTCACTGAGTGTGCAGAAAGCCTCCACTACTGACCAAGTTGTCACCACCTACACTCAGTTCTAAGACCCTCATGGCTCACAGTATAGGTCAGGAAACTGGGCTGTAAGGCCACTATGGACCACACCCTGTTAAGACACAGCTGAAATGCAACTGGGGGGTGAGGTGGGCGTGGTCATGTAAATGAGAGTGGTCTTGTAGGCTCATAGTTTTGAATGCTTGGTCCACATTTGGTGGAACTGTTTGGGAAGGATTAGGAGGCAGCCTAATGGTGTTTCTCTGTCCTCTGAGTTCTTCACTGGGTGGGTTTTCCATGGAAGAAATGTCATTTTTGTCACTTGTCTAGCATAGTCCCTACCCCAAATCCCCCATCCTCCTGCAGCTCATGGTCTCCCTGCCCTTTCTGGACTGTATGTGACCATTAAACCCTAAGATAAATGCGAAAGCACCCAGTTGAGTAGGCACCAGCAGCTAGCTAGGGACCCAGGGGCCTAGAGCCTCCTGCTAATCTGTGATTCATTACTATAATGTACGATAATGTACATTGACCTGCACATTGCTATAATGTACTTCTTCTAAAAGATGGACCATATGACTTTTCCCATAAGGTGGCAGCTGTCTTATCAGACAGAGGACTCAGTCCCATGGATCCAGGTTAACAACATCGTGGCTGGGCGTATGTTGTGGTTATTTCTGTTGTGGTATTATTGTCTCATATGCGTTATTATTTCTGTTGCTGTGATAAAATACCTTGACAGAAAGCAATTTAGGCGAGATTATCGTTCACATGTCCAGACTACAGTCCATCACGGCAGAAAAGTCAAGACAGGAACTTGAAGCAGCCGGTCACATCACAGCCATAGTCAAGAGCAGGGCAGTAAATGCTTTCTTAGCGCTTAGCTTCCACCCTAGCTCATCACTGGACTCCCCTGAGGCCTCATGCCCAACTAAAGGGACCAGACAGAGGCACCCTATGAAAGCCTGGAAGCCAGCCCTGCAGGACTGTAGCCCCCCAGGACTGAGTAGTTAAATAGTGCTGGGCCTGTCTAAAGCACCCTGCCAGGCCTCTTCTAAGGAAGAGCGGCTCATACTAACACGGTGTACATGGCATTTTCAGACTGCACAGTAGAGTGCTCATGATAGCTGCCATAGAATCAGAATCTACTAGATATGCCCTAGAAGGAACATGGAACCTGTTGCCAAGAAGAAATAGAAACAGCAGGAGGGTGTGGCACACACCTTTAATCCCAGCACTTGGGAGGCAGAAGCAGGCAGATCTCAGTGAGTTCGAGGCCAGCCTGGTCTATAAAACGAGTTCCAGGACAACTGGGACTGTTACACATAGAAACCCTGCCATGGGAGGGGGGTGGAGAAGAAAAACAGAAGGAGAAGAAACACGTGAATGCCTCAGATGTCAGACTTCTCAGCCAGTACTTTAACTGTATATATGCCAGAAAAGAAGACCACAGGTAACGATGTGGGGGGTTCAGAAGAGGTGAAAAAAAACAAGCATGAACTAAGTGTAAATGCTGAAGATAGAAATTCAGAGAACCCATGGATACAGAGAGCTTTGGTGACATTTATCCAATGGGGGCTTAGAAGTCATGTTTTTGGATATTTATTTTTAATTATGGGGTGGAGTGGTGTGTGTGTGTGTGTGTGTGTGTGTGTGTGTGTGTGTGTGTACATGTACCTTTGGCCAGAAGAGGAAGTCAGAGTTCTCAGAGCTTGTGTTACTCATGGTTGCGAGCCACTGGCATGGGTCCTGGGAACCCAACCTGGTTCCTCTGGAAGAGCAGCTAGAATTCTCAACCACCCCAAAGAGATATGGTTTATAAAATAAGAGCAGTCAGCCCCCACTCTGAGGAGGTAAGGAGCAAGCAGACAGAGTGGGACTCAGGCCAAGCGGTGGGGCGGGGGAGGGAGCAGAGTCGGAGGAATACGGGCTGAAGATGTCCAGCTCAGATGGGCTGCAGCCGACACTACCGATCTGAGGACTCAGGGAGATGGACTTACAGCATGGACACAGGAGAACAGGAGAAGCCTCTTCTGGCAGGAGCAGAGGGTGAAGGAAGCATTCCTGGAGACAACAATGGGGTGAGACAGGAAGAGTGACCAGAAAGATGAGGACGAGGGAAACAATGAGCAGGAGTGGCAGCCTTGAACCTGTATCAGTGGAAACATGGGAAGAGAATAGCTCAGACTGTGGGCAGACCCACGCCCCAGCTATGCTGCAGTGTTCTTCAGCTGAGGCGGCACGGGAAAGGTTAGGAAAGCAACAACTCCTAGTCGGGGGAGAAGTGACAGTGGCAAGCCGTTCTCCACGATGCATTTCTCCCCGTTAAAACGGTGCAAAGCCAGGCCCGGCAGCCCCCACCTGTTATCCTAGCACTACAGAGATGGGGCAGCAGGCCAGCTTAGGCTACACGCGGGACATTATCTCAAGTAAGCAGGGAGAGCGATGGGCAGAGAGAAAGCCCCTTAGATCTAAACGCTGACTTACTAAGATAAAAAAAGAGAGTGTAGTCAGGGCTCATGATCTGTGTAAAAATGAAATTCAAGGCCACAACAAGTCTATACATTATGCTTCTCGTTGCTATGGCAAATTCCCCGTCAAAGGCAGGTTAAGCAAGGGAGGGTTTCTTTTGGGTCACAGTTTGAGGATGCATTCAGTTCATCATGGCAGGGAAGTCATGGCTGCAGGAGATGAAGGCCGCTGGTCACGTGGCATTCACTATGAAGACGCAGAGAGAAGAATGCTGATGCTCAGATCACTCTCCCCTTTATAATTTATTTATTTATTTATTTATAACTCTGGGACTCCAGGTCAACAGGTGTCACCCATATTCAGGGTGGGCCTTCGCATCTCAGTTAAACCATTCTGGCGATATCCTCACACAGATGCACCAGTGATGTGTTTCCATGGTGATTCCAAATCTGATGAAGTTGATTGGCAATGAAGAGGGATTATTTTGTGAGCATGGGCAAGAGTCAAGCAGGTTTCAAACCTGTCACCTCAGGAGGATGTGGGTGGGCTCCCAGGATAGGTGTGGATGAAGATGCCGGGAGGCTGCTGAGTTCAGAAGCACTCCAGGACCCTTAGAGAGCCAAATAGCCTCAAGGTAGCCTCTCTCTTTCCTCAGCCTCAGTTTCCCCTTCATAGAGAGGCAGCTGCCCTGGGCCTGGTCGAAATGGTGAGACAAAATTAATCTATTCAAATTTATGTCTTTCAGGCCTGCTTCAACCAAGTCTGTGGATATGAGCTCATTGTTAGAAATCTGGCCATTTAAACATGAGTTTGATGGACTTGGGGGTGGCTTAGCTGTTCTCCTGTGACACACGAACACGTTGAAATCACCAGCTGGTTCTGCTCTGCTGTTTTATCACCTGGTAGATCTTATTTCTTGCCAAAGGTGACTCTGAATTTTACCTTCAGCTTTTAAACAAGAAGTTCCATTCAAGTGGAGCTTGTCTGACGTCTTAAAATGACATCCCCAAACCCAGGGCTTTCTTAAGCTTTGAGTTTGGCTTATAAACCTGACTTCCCATACAACACACAACTTTAATAACTTCCTTTACGGAACCCGTAAATGACTCTCAGCCTCTTCACTGGCTTATCTGATTTAACAGACTTAAACATTTTAATTGCATTCTACAAAATTAATCTATTTAAATTTATGTCTTTGCGGCTTGCTCCAACCAAGACTGTGGGTATGAGCTCATTGTTAGAAATCTGGCTATTTAAACATGAGTTTGATGAACTTGGGGGTGGCTTAGCTGTTCTCCTATGATGCATAAACACATTGAAATGACCGGCTCGTTCCTTCACTCGGTGTCACCTTTCCAGATGGACTGCGATGTCATCACCTAAAGGCAAAAATCCCCTCAGACTTTGCCAGTGTTCATGACGCTGATGGCAAATGTCCCAGGTGCAAAAGAGCTTCTGCAGAATTAGGACGCTGTTTTGTCCAGATTCAGGGAGAAACACACCAGCATGTGTCTGTTCCTGGTCTGGAGGTCAAATGAGCGGGATCAGGCCGCTGCGAGCCTCTGGCCAACATCTCCAAGGAAGGATGCCATGCAGAGAACAGGTGCCTGGTTCTGCCTTCTCTGTTCTAATTTCACCTAAGGAAGCTTGCCCCTACATGGGTGAACTTACAGAATGCAGCACCTCCTCAGTCCTGGAGAGGTCTGGGGGTTTAGAGAAAGGTCACCATGCCAGGGAGATGGCTCAGTAGGTACAGTGCCTACCTTGTGAGCATGAGGACCTGAGCTCAGATCCCCAGCACCTGGATTTTGGTGTGGCACCCAGTGTGGCAGTATGTGTCTGTAGCTCCATGTGGAGACAGGAAGATCTTGGGAGGTCACTGGGCAGTCTAACCAAAACCAGCAAGACACAGACTTGATGAGAGACCCTGTGTCAAAAAAGAGGGCGGTAGCAATAGAGGAAGGCACCCAGTGTCAACCTCTGGCCTTCGCACTCTCCTGCACAAGCAAGTGTACTCAAATATACACACATATACCACAGGAACTCACTCTCCCCGACAGTAACACACACACACACACACACCACAGAAACATACACATACCACAGGAATACACACACACTAACACCCCACAGAATCACACACACACCACAGTAACACACAAACACCCCACAGAAACACACACATACACACACCCCACAGAAACACACACACACGAGGGGGGTGTCATTCTGATATCTAGTGAAGTTGAATGTTTTTTTTCATTTGTGAGAGATTCTGGGGAAATCAGTATGGTGGGGCCTCCAAGAACTAAGAAGCATTCTCCTTTAGGACCCAGCTACGCCATTTCTGGGATTCTACACAAAGGACTCCGAGCCAACACACCACAGAGATACCAGCACACCTGTACTACTGCAGCTCTCAATGCCCATGTGATGGGCCAAAGCAGGCATCTGCAGCAGAGGGTCGGAGAAAGAAAACGTGGTACATACACAGTGGAATATTT
This sequence comes from Arvicola amphibius, assembly GCF_903992535.2. Taxonomy (NCBI): domain Eukaryota; kingdom Metazoa; phylum Chordata; class Mammalia; order Rodentia; family Cricetidae; genus Arvicola; species Arvicola amphibius. The sequence goes on from NC_052053.1 coordinate 45,912,597, forward strand.
TCAGCTGTAAAGAAGGCGGAAGTTGTATCATTTGCAGGAAAATGGATGACGAATTAAATCCTTCTTGGAAAGACAAACAGGTTTTCTCTCATTTGAGGTTCCTGGATTTCACACAACCACATGAAATCACTTATGTACATATAAGTAGGAACAAAATGATAGAGAGGGACAAAGAAGAGACAACAGGATGGAGGAGGGAGAGATGCTCGACACAACGTGCATGAATTGAAAAAGGAGAAAGGAAAGTTCACTATCATAGAAAAACCTGTCAGACTCGATGCTCTCAACCCATGATGGCTTTCCCTGATACAGGGTCTTGGAGCTAATCTTCCCAACGCCCAGAGCTACTATGGATGTCCCTGTCTCCAGGCCCTTGCAGTTGTCCCTGATCCAGCCTGCCAGGGGCACTAGGGCCATGTTGGGGGCCACAAAGCATCGTAGTTTCTTAACTGTGAAATCACCCCTCTCTGTTGTAACACCTCATACCTTTAACCCCTGTGCTTAGGAGGCTGAGGCAGGAGGTTTGCCAGAATTTGGGGATCATCCTGGCTTACATAGTAAGTTTGGGGCCAACCTGGGCTAACAGACTTAGCTTGTGTCTCAAGACAAAAACAAAACAAATTCCAGTGCCACTGGTCAGCCAGGGAAGCCTCTGCCTTACTCTGGCCTCCAATGCTTACCCCTCATGCCGCAGCGAATTCCTAGGAAGTCTCTTTCAGACTGCATTGCTTTTGTGAATTTGATCTTGATTAGAGTGAACTGAGCGAGTCACACTGAAGGCTGGTGGGAGAGCTGCGAGGGTTGCCAGGAGCTGCTGGCTCTGGCTGCCGGGATAGCTTGGGGAGCCACGGCATAAGCACTCTGGCTGTAAAGAGCTGTCTGGAGACCAGTTAGCAGCATCTGCAAGAGCTGCCGAGCACAGCGCAGGGCAGTGGCTCATCCTTCTCCTGTGTGGGAATTGGAGCCGAGCGAAGGAGCCTCTTCCCCTTGACAACAGTGAGGACCCCTGGAAGCCTGCACTCTGGGCCACGTACGGTTTGTTTGTCAGGGATCGGCAAGATGGACTTGACTTATGATAAACAACATGTAATTTAAGTGTACAGATGAGTAATCTTGACATTCAATCAGCTTATGAAATCATCACCCTGGTCAGGATGATGAACGCACCTGTCTGTCACCTCCCCAAGCTTCCCTGGGGGATGCTTGACATCCAGCATCTCAGTGCCTTGCTCTCTAGATGACATCTGTTCTGCCACTGTGAATTAGTCTGCTCTCTGTCTGTCTTTCTGTCTCTGTGTCTCTCTCTGTCTCTGTCTCTGTCTCTGTCTCTGTCTCTCTCTCTCTCTCTCTGTGTGTGTGTGTGTGTTTGCATGCCCACATGCCCACACAACACACACATATGTGTATATACATGCACCTGTGTAAGAGCATGCATGCAGAATCCAGAGGAAAACTTCAAGGGTCTTCAAGAACTATCTACCTTAATTTTTCAAGACAGGGTCTCTCTCTGACCTCTCCCTGACTTGGAACTCACCACCTGAGTTCCAGGGATCCAACTGTGTCTGTCTTCCCAGTATTAGGATTACAAGTGGGTCCCATCATGTCCAGCTTCTTTATATAGACATGGGGACTAAATGCAGAGACTCTTGCTCAGACACCACATGATGGACTGTACTGTCCCTCCAGCCCTCCCTAATGGTTTCCTGCCAGTGAACAAGCTGTCAGTGTCCTTGAGAGTCATGGTGGGCTAGAGGACCTACAGTTCATTTCTCTTTGTGCCCAGTGGCACCAGGGGCATTCTGTCTGTTTTCTATGCCCACAGATTCCACCAGGCACAGGTTGAAACTATTTGGAGGGAAATTTGCATATTATGGAACATCTGTATACTTTTGTGTTTTTGTTTCCAAATTATTCCCTGAACTATACGATACAACAACTGTTTACATAGCAATTACACTGTGCTGGGTGTTGTAGGTCACCCAGAGATGGTTTAAAGCACCCAGAAGGATGTGCACACTTTCTGTGCAAACGTCAGACTACGTTAAATAAGGTACTTGGGCACCAAGAGATTTTGGTAGCTGCATTTTGTCATATGTGGTTCATGGGTTCTAGGGCTGTTATTCAGGCTACTACATAAGATTCAGAAATGTTTCTCTGAGTCTTTTTTTTAAATCCCTGTTTCAGTGTGGAAATGTCAACAGGGTGTGGTTGTGTATGCCTTTAATACCAGCTGAGGCAGGAGAATCCGTGAATTGCAGGCCAACCTGGTCTAAATAGCAAGTTCAAGGCAACCAAGGGTACATAGTGAGATCCTGTCTCAAATATATATATATATATATATATATATATATATATATGCGTTTGTGTGTGTGTGTGTGTGTGTGTGTGTACATCAGTGTGACGTGTCCCTCATAGACTCTCGTTTCAACACAGTCTCTAGCTTTGGTACAGTTTAGGGAGGTTGAGGAGCCTTTGGACATTGTGACCTAGCAAGCAGAAGGCAGGGACTTGAAGATGATGTCCATTTTTTTCTGACAGACCATGCTTCCTGAGTCCTGACTGGCCAGGAGGTGAAGTGTCTCCACCATGCCCTCCCCACATCATGAACTCTACCAGGTCCTCTCCCCACGATGAGCTGACACCGCAATTCAAAATAAAGCCTTCCTCCTTTGGGCTGCTTCTAGCATTTAATCCCAGCAATGAAGAAATTAACCAATGCAATGCTTCCAAAGGAGCCTTTTACTGGGCGGAAGGATGGGACTTTGGTGGTGTTTGCCTGTAGGTATTTTCTCACTGGAGATGGTACTTCAGGAAACCAAATCAGGATCTTTTATTTTCCATTCTAGATGCTTTCTATTTTTCGTTTATCATTTAGGTCTGTGGTCCATTTCAGGTTGATTTTGCATACGGTGTGAGATAGGGTCGATGTCTTTTGTTACAAGCTGGTTTTCCCAGCATCTACATGCACATACAACTATACCCAGTTTTTTAAGGTGGTGCTGGGGCTCGACATCATCTGTTACAAGCTGGTTTTCCAAGCATCCCCTCCTGAACAGCTTATTCTCTACACTTCCTCCATGCCTTGGCCCAGCATCCATCTCTTTATCTGAGTATATATTACTGAGTCTCTGTTCTGTTTCATTGTTCCATTGTCTCCCTTTAAATGAATACCCCATTTCTGAGTTAATTATCTTGAGATAATACCATAATTGTATTGATAATTCTTATATTAGTAATTCAGAGCCCATCAAGTTATGTAGTAATATTAACATAATAACAAATGAAATCATGCCACATCTGTCAAATTTATTCTTTCTTTCTCCTCAGAGAGTTTTAGGAAATCCTACATTTTGTGTCTTTCTAGGCTCAATTCCAATGGCTCTGAAGATAAAGGCTGCTGGGATTCTGATTAGAACCAAGTTGCATCATTAGATCCATTTCAGACACAATCAGTCTTAAACTTCTGCCTTAACCTTGGACCTCTTGCCCTGTGTACCAGCTTTCATCTTACCAGAAAGCATTCATGTGTGTGCACGCATGTGCTTGGATGCATGTGTGTGTGCATCAGAATGATGTGTACACATGCATATGGAGGTCATGGGTCAACTTCAAGTATCAGTATCATTTGCCAGTCCTTTGCCACCTTGTCTGTTTTGTTTTTGAGACAGGATTTCTCATTGGCCTGGAGCTCCACTTCAGTTAGACAGCTGGCAGGAAGCTCCAGGGATGCATCTGCCTCTGCCTCCCCAGCACTGGGACTACACGCATGTACTACTACATACAGTTTGTTAAGTGGGTGCTGGGAATCGAACTCTAGGCCTCATGCTTTCAAGGCAAGCAGTTTGCCAAGTGAGCCATCTCCCCAGCCCCTGCTTTCGATCCTTCTTTGTGCCTTCACTTTTGTACCGCTAATGTCATGAGAACTGGGGACACTTTTTCATAGTTTGTTGAGCAGTTTTCCCTTTGTGGTGACAGACCCTCAAGGGTCCCTAGGCTCCTTGTGCCTTGCTAGCCTACCTTGCCAGGTTCCTTCTCCTTGACTGTAGACAGAACCTGTGGCTTGCTTCTGGCTGGTGGAGTGCAATGGAGGTGATCGTGTGTGTGTGTGTGTGTGTGTGTGTGTGTGTGTGTGTGTGTGTGTGTGTTCTCACATGAAATGGCAGCTCCTGCCAGGCAAGTCTTGCTGCTCTCATTTCCTGCCCACTCTGAGATAGGAAGTCGCCCATGTTAGTGAAGCCATGGGCAGGCAACCTTTAGGTACAATGGCGTCTTCCAGCCAAGACCCTTAGGGAGCCACACCCGCCACTTCTACAGCCACAGCAGCTGGACTCTGAGAAGCAGCTGAGGTGGCATAGACACAGCTTTTCCTCAGCAGATCTCAGGGATGGTAGAACTTTGGTGGTCACCTTTGACCCTCAGTAGCCGACTCACTGAAGCTGTGTGTAGGCTTCAGGCCCACATGCAAACCTCAGGAGAACGAGACTGTGTTCCTTTGTGCTGTAACTCGCTAGGACTTTCTACCTGTTGTTTCCTAAGAGTCTTTGAGATGGGGGACGGATCACGATTGCAGATGTGTTTCCGTTCTCTTGAGATGATCGTGTGGTTTTCCATTTCAGCCCAGTAAGGTGAAGAACGGCATTGATTTCCAAATGGTAAACACACCTCCCATCCCCGGGCTAACCCTCAGCAGCTTCTGATGTATTTTAGACATCGTATTGTTGGACTCCATTTGCTGAAGTCTTTGCTTAGAATCTTTGCATCCATGCTCACAAAGGTTATCGATCTATCATTATTCTTTTCTTGTGATAATTTTTGTCTGGCATTAGTATTGAGGGAGGCTGCTCTTAAAGAATGAGTTAGGAAATAGATGTAACTTTTTGATTTTCAGAAAATAGTGGGGGTAGAATTGCTATTATTATGTCTGGATGACTTCACCCTTAAAGCCACCTGGGTCTGGGTTTCCTCTGTGTACTCTGTTCTGTTCATTGATCAAGAAATTACCCTTCGAGCAATGCCACATTACAGGATAAAGTGTGTGTGTGTGTGTGTGTGTGTGTGTGTGTGTGTGTACTGTTATTTCAATTCCTTTTATCCATATGGGGGTTTTTCAGGCTCTGTATTCATTTAAAAACTTTTTTCTTAACATTTCACTTGTTTTAGTGTGTGTATGATGGGATGGGTGGGGCTGTGTATGTGTGCGTTTGCTTTGGTTTTTGAGACGGGGATTCTCTGTGTAGATTTGGAGCCTGTCCTGGAGCTCACTCTGTAGACCAGGCTGGCCTCGAACTCCCAGAGATCCATCTGCCTCTGCCTCCTGAGTGCTGGGATTAAAGGCATGAGCCACTACCACCTGGCTATCTATCGTGTTTAGAAGAAAACTAAAGCTATTAAGTAGCCAGATATTCGGGGAACTTTTATAGGTTTTCTAGAGGCCTTTATTTCCTTGGTTTCTACAGAAGTTCAGAGCTTTCTCTGCAGAGCTTGAATCTGTCCCTTTCGTAGCTAGAATGTTGTGGGCATCTTCGCTGTGTCACAAACATTGGCTGCAGACCCCTCTACCTCTATTCTCCTCTCTTCCATCTCCCTCTTCCCAGCGTGACCAGCTCAGCACATGCCAGAACCATGCTGGGCAGCTGGGCAGAGCTGTGGAGGGCCACTTCTGCAAGAGGAAGTGAAGGAATGCAGCTGATTAGCGTAGGGCTGGGGGTGAACCTTGCGTCCTCTGTCCTGCTTGGAACTGTGGTTTCCTCAGCTGCAAGAAGGTGAAGGAATGGCCCCAAGCTCTCATGATGGGGACTCAGGGACTTTTTGTTTCCATTTGGCTCCTTGTTATTTTGTGGGCAGTTTTTTTTGTTTTTGTTTTTGTTTTTTCGAGACAGGGTTTCCCTGTAGTTTCTAGAGCCTGTCCTGGAGCTAGCTCTTGTAGACCAGGCTGGCCTCGAACTCAGAGATCCGCCTGCCTCTGCCTCCCGAGTGCTGGGATTAAAGGCGTGCGCCACCACCGCCCGGCTTGTGGGCAGTTTTATAACTGTCAAAGATATCACATCTTTGTTGCTCAAAATGAATTTAATTTTTTTAGTCCTACTATGGTACTTTCAGGGACTGGAATCTACCTTCATTTTTAAGAAAAGAGTTTCTTTAGGGGCTGGAGAGATGGCTCTGAGGTTAAGAACACTGACTGCTCTTCCAAAGGACCCAGTTCAATTTCCAGCACCCACATGGCAGCTCACAGCCATCTCTAACTCCAGTTCTAGGGGACCTGACACCCTCACACAGCCATACATGCAGGCAAAACACTAATGTTCATAAAATAAAAATAAATAAAAGTTTAAAAGAAAGTTTCTTTATTTTATTTTTTTAATTTTTTTTTTTTTTTGGTTTTTCAAGACAGGGTTTCTCTGCGGCTTTGGAGCCTGTCCTGGAACTAGCTCTTGTAGACCAGGCTGGTCTCAAACTCACAGAGATCTGCCTGCCTCTGCATCCCGAGTGCTGGGATTAAAGGCGTGCGCCACCATCGCCTGGCTCTTTATTTTTATATGTATAGTATTTATGTTGTATGCTTGTATGAGTTTCTGTGCATGGTGGTTCCACTGAGGCCAGAGGATATGTTGCAGATGGTTGTGAGCTTCCGGATGTGACTCCTGTGAATTCAGGCTCTCTGGGAGAATGGCAAGTGTTCTGAAGCCTTAGCCATCTCTTGAGCTGTTTTTCTCTGGAAAGGTTCATGTAGCACGAATCTCTTAGGTTCCCCTAGTCTCCACTAGGTTTGGGATCTCGGTGGAAGCCCTCTGTTGAAGGTGTATAGGAAGGAGAGACTGCATGGGAGGCTGGAAATGCAGCCCCTCTTCTCCATCTTGGGGGTCTTTGTAGGTGGGGCTGTGGAATATAGGGTTCTGTTTCCTCCTGGCTCAGAAGTGGGAATAAACCCCTAAGTGGTGGTATCCCGGGCACTCTGGGCTGTCAGTATGAATTCAGTCTCCCCACAGGCTGAGGCCTTATACTTGCTTCTTTGCTTTGCTGGGGCAATGGGCACTGGTCACCTGGGGGTAGAGATCAGCTGTGACTAAGAAGAGATCAGCATTATTGAGGTGAAGTCTTCTGGGAAATGTTCTCTCAGGGTCAACATGCAGAAGCCCTGTTCCTGAGGTAGTCAAGACTGTACCTGGTGCTGGCAGTAAGGTAAGGTGTACTAGGTACTCAGTAAGGTGTACCTGGTTTTGAAGGCATGGAGGGGTCACGGAGAGCAGCTGAGGCTTGGCACTGTGTGTCAGGGCAGGAGTCCCTGAAGAGAGAGGCCAGGAGAGGCCATTGGTCAAAGTGCAGCCCAGTTGCAGCAGAAGACCCAGCAGTTTGGAGATGCCAGCACCGTGGGATGACCACCATGAGCAGCAGCAGCAGTGGCGTGGAGCCTGCTGGAGCCAAGAAGACAAGCTGGGCATGCTGCAGAGGGCAGAGCCGGAGAAGAGACCCTTTGGAGGTTCCCAGACCTGGTGAGTGGATCCCTGACACTGGATGCTAAATTACTTACATTGTGGGAGTTTGGTTTGGTTTGGTTCAAATTGGGACTGTACTTGGCTCTTCTTTCTTGAAGAAAACAAGTATTTAACACACACACACACAGACACACACACACACAGACACACACACACACACATATATATATATATATATGCACCTACAGTTGTGTACTTGGATTTTAAAAAAGAGACCGTGGATTTTTTTAAAAAGAGACTAAACTTAAGGTATTTGAATTTGAATTTATAAGACTGTAGAACTTTTTAAGTTTGTAAAATGTTTTATATATATTTTGAAATCAAAATTAACGTGCCCCTCCACCCTGCAATAGCGCACAGGTCATTTGTCCTGGACAGCTACCCAGCTCCTTCCCCTCACACTGTGAGTCTCTGTCTAGCTACTGACCCAGGAAGCAGTCCAGCCACAGACCAGTTTCTTTCTCCTCGTGGAGATCCCCGGTGGAGCCATGGATCTCCAAAAGCACCCCAGGTCCGCACAGTTTGGGATGATGCCCTTCCTTTTGCACTCAGAGAATTCAGTAGGGCCCAGGGCCAAAGTAACTGCAGTCATGGGAGAGAGGGAGAAAAGGAGGGAGAAAGGGAGGGAGGCAGGGAGGCAGGGAGGCAGGGAGGGAGGGAGGGAGGGAGGGAGGGAGTTTGTATATAGGGTCTTGTGTAGGTTAGGCTGGCCAGGGATGATCTTAAGTCTCCATCTTCCTGTTTCCACCCTTGGGGTGCTGAGCCCGGGCGGTGTGTAGTCCCAGCTTGGATAATGTGGAGCTGCAATCTAAGGCAGGGCATCCTGTATGCTAAGCAATCACTCTGCCTTCTGAGCCCCAGCTCCAATTCCTGGCCCAGGGCTCTCGGTCTCTGCATCTACACAGGTTCTCCCGGGACGCTGGTTCCTCCAGGAAGTGAGAGAGCTTTGAAGCTGTGATTAATTGAGGTTAAACCTTGAGAGATGCTTGTTCAAAAAACATTTACCTTCCCAAGTGTGTGTCATTATTGCAGGAGACAAAAATAAACGATTAAAGACAGAAACATTTTTTAATCTGTCAAGCTCCAAGTTCTTTTCCCCTAAAGTGTTGTTCTTAAATTTTGCTTAACTGAGTGATGAGCTAAAAATAATTTTTATAAATAAATTTCGAAAATTTAAGCCCTGATGTAATTTGCTTCTGAGCATCTTTGCTTTATCTTAATAAGATTTTAAAAATATTTATAAAAAGGCCAATATATTTGGGAGAGAGATGCCTTCTGAAATCACCCCAATAAGGTACACATGGAAGCAAGTGTTTGTGGGTTCCTGGAAGGTACAGGCCCAGGGCATTGGAAGGCCTCTCTGCTTGGTTGGTGAGGGCTTCGAGTCTTTCTAGAAGCCAAGTTGATGTTCTTTTCCCATCCATTCTGTCTCTGGTCCCATGTGCCACCTCTTCTGTGAACCACAGGTTCCCTGGCTGGTTTATAGGAACTGGTTTTCCATTACTTTAACAGAAGACTAGAGACCATTAACTTCCGTGAGAAGAAAGGTTGCCTCTCCAGGTTCCGCCTCTGCAGGAAAGGCTTGTTTGGGCTAAAGGGTTTAGAAACTCCAATCCATGGTCACTTGGTCACAAGGTGGCCTAGTAGGCTTGTGCAGTGGAACAAGCCACTTACATTATAATCGGGGTACAAAGAGGAGCAAGGAAGAGGAGTCCCATAGACTATTTGAAGGGCACACGCCCAGTGTTTAACAGGTAGACCCACCTGTTAAAGGAGTCGCACTGTGCACCGCTCCTTTAACACATGGGCCTGTGGGAGGTGGTCAGCATCCAAAGCACAGCACCTGTCCATTGACTCCAGGCCTTAAATGGTCAACAGGAAGAAGTGTTAGAAGAGGCTGTCATGTCAGCTGATGCTGAGCTGGGTTTGGGAAGCGTGTGACTGCTCCTCTGAAATGGGGTCCTAGCCACTATGGTTTAGATATAAAACACCTCCCATGGGCTTGTGCATTTAAATATTCTGTTCCCAGTTCCCAGTCCAATTTTAAAAGCTTCAGATTTTTACAAGTTGTGAAACTTAAGAAGGTAAAACCTATTATATGGAGTAAGTGAATTGCTGGAGGCAGGCCTTGAGTTTTGCTTTGCTCGCTTGTTGGTTTTTTTTAGGTTTATTTATTTTATGTACATGAGTGGTTTGCCTATATGTGCATGTGCACCATGTACTTGCAATACCCATGGAGGCCAGAAGAGGGCATCATATCTCCCTGGAACTGGTGTTATGGATGGTTAAGAACCACCATGTGGGTGCTGGGACTCGAACCTGGGTCCACTGGAAGAGCAGTAAGTGCTCTTCACTGCTGAGCCATTACCCAACCCCAAGGGCCTTGAGGCTTCATAACTTTGCCTGCTTCCTGTCTTATTTTCTTGGCTTCCAGGTCCACCTTAATGTCAATATGCAGTCTCATGTCCCTGCTGCCACAGCCTTCAGCTTCTCTTGCTGCTCAGAATTTCCACCATCTTGGACTGTGTCTTCATACTACGAATCGTAATAAACCCTTCCTCAAGTTGCCTCTTGTCAGGTCACAGTGAGGGAGAAAAGTAATAGACTGAACCAGGCTGTGTTAACGAGGCCCAGGAGAGAGGCGTGGCTGTGTGCTGTGGGGCCCTGCGGAGTCCACCATGGTGGAGCTAACTCTAGTGGCATCTCCCCCTCCATCCGCTGCCTCCCCACCCCATCATTTCTGCTATGGCAATGTGCTGATTGTGTACTATTCTCCCAGCCCTTGGCTTCTCCTTCCACTAATCCAATTGCACCTGAAACTGACCATTGCTAGGTCATCTCAGGAAGGGTCGCAGTATCCCAGGTGTTGGCAACAGAAAGGAAAACCCCAAGCTGAGCCCCCACCCCATCCTCCAGGGCAGCACAGGTATCTGCTTTAAGAAACCGCTTCAAGTCCCTGCCTTCTGTTTTCTTCCCTGCAAGTGGCACAGATCACTTGGTTGAGGGACTGAAACTGCTGTACACACCACAAGTCCCAGGAGCATCCACAGATGCTACGCTCTCCTGAAATTACCGGGGAAGTGTCCTGACTCTTGGGTTTTCTGCACATGCTTTCCCTGAGACAAGGGGGGCATTTTATAGCTGCAACCCACAAACAGGAAACCGAGTGGGGCAGAAGCATGACCTGTAGTTTTTTTTTTTTCCAGGTTGGCTTAAGTTTCCCTTCAGTCCTTTAGAGTCACCATGTCTCCCCATCTACCAGAGCTGCATTCATTGTGCATGCGTACGTGTGTGCATGTGTGCATGTGTGCATGTGTGCGTGCGCGCGCACACACACGCTGTGCTTTTGCTGATATGTGCACATGAGGAGACCAGACGTCAGTGTTAATGTCTTCCTTTATTGCTCTCCACCTACAGGGTCTCTCACTGGGCCTGGCACTTGCCGCTTGCAGTTTCGGCTGGATTGGCTGGAGAGAGCCCCAGGAGAGCCTCCTGCCTCTGCCTCCTCAGCACTGAGATTACAGGCACGCACCGCCATGCCTGAGTTTTACATGGGTGCTGGGACTGAACTCAGGTCCTTGTGCTTACACAGCAAGCACGTTACCCAGGGAGCCGTCTCTCCAGCCCCTGCACTTCAAAGTGTGAGCGCAAATGCAGACAGCTCAGGTTCCTGGCCATCACTGGAGCACACGCCTATGAAGAAGAGACTGCGTCTTTATGAAACCCCCTTTCCATCCGGTCAACACTGTCCGTCGGTGTCTTCGTACGGAATAATGTGATGTGCTCACATTGGTCTTTGGCCCTCCTCCTGTGGGAAGGACACATTTCTCAAGCCACCAGACAGTAGATGGGACCACACTATAGATGCTCAGTTCTCAGGTGGTCACAGAGGTTCTATGGACACTTGCAGCTCCTGGGTCTTTTGTGCCATGTAGAAACCCCCAAGGCATTCTGTTAGGCTATTCAGCAGAACCAGGGACAACATGATGGTGACCCCAGGATTTCTATCACAATACCCATATGCTATCTTGCTAACTCATAAAGAAATCTGTAGTAGGTCTATTTTTGATTTAAATCTAAAGCCCAGGCCTCAGTGCTGGTAGGGGCTGCAGGGCAAAAGACAGAGACTGATCAATGCATTACCGACAACAACTTTAAGGGTGGATGCACAACATTCTTTATGGCCCCCGGGGGAAAGCGGGGGATAAACAAGATTCTAACGGTGTCTGTTTATTTTTCTTGGCGGCCTGGCTAGGTGTTACAAGGAAAAGCAAAGCTTAGTAGTTGGCAGGCAGGAACAAAGCAGGCTGAGGCTCCAGGAGGCCAAGGCATCTCAGCAATGGAAAATGCTGGCACACTTCTAGATTCCTAAACAATAAGAGAGGTTTTAAGCTCCTGTTGGCAACCAAGACCAGCAGATACTTTTTACACAGTGACTCGGCCTTGTGTTAAAGGTCTCCCCTGACTGGGAGACAGCCTAGGTGCTAAAGTGATGCCACTCAAGCCTAAGGGACTTGATCCCCGGAAACATGTAAAGAGTCAGGCATGGTGGCGCACACGTGTGCTTCCAGAGCTGGGGATGTGAGTTCATAGGTCAGGCCAGCCTGCGCAGCCTACTTGCCAAGGAGAGGCCCTGTCTCAAAAAATAAATAAAATAAAATAAAATGAAAAAGTGGGTAACTCCAGAGAAACAGCATCTGAGTTTGTTTTCTGACCTACTCATGTGAACAATAACTTAACACACACCATGCATGCACACATGCATACAGGTGCTCTCTCTCTCTCTCTCTCTCTCTCTCTCTCTCTCTCTCTCTCTCTCACTCACATACACACACAGAAGGGGAAGGAAGGAGGGAGGGAGAGAGGGAGGGGAGGAGAGAGGGAGGGATAGAGAAAGAGAGAGAGAGAGAGAGAGAGAGAGAGAGAGAGAGAGAGAGAGAGAGAGAGAGAGAGAGAGAGAGAGAGAGAGATTCCTCCTGCCTGAGCCTGGACCACCTCAGGGAGATGGCCTCATGATAATAGATACATTAGATACAGGGAGGCAGAGAACACTTGAGGACTGTCTCAGGGGGAGCCCCAGTAGGGCTGGAGAGGGGAGGGACTATAGATCGAAAGGGGTCCTGTTCTTAGCTCCCAAGACCCTGCTCTGCTTGCCACGCCCTGCTCTGGCCATGACATGGGCAACAGCAAGAGTGAATCTGTGTCCATCCCCGAGAGGCAGGTGCTTTGTCCAGATGCACCGCAAGGAGAGATGGTGGTCAGAGAACTACGAGGAGGCCGAAGGAGTGGTGGAAGCCCTCTCAGCAGCCCCGAGACCCCGTGGCTATTACAAGTGCTGCCGCCTACTGCGTTCTTCAGCTGTTCTTTGGTGGTTCTGAACCTACTTATGCTGTTGTTATCGTCATAGTGATGAGCCAGCCTGGAACATATGGGTGGGGGGCGGCCAGTGATGTGATTCCTGGAGATGTGCAGCGATTCTGTCCCTCCCACCCACCGCCCACCACACCGTGTGTCACGAGTCCCAGCCAGTAAAGCAGCTAGCGGCCATCTGAAAGCCCATCTGTCCCAAGACGGCAACTAGGACTCTCGCAGCTTTGGCCTGCTGTGGTAGGAAAAGTTCTAACCCTAAGGGGGGTTGGAGGGAGAGTCACATTTCACAGCTGACTAGGTCCCCTGTCCACCCAGACCACAAGCCTCTCGGCTCCCCATGATCCATAGCCACTAAATCTTTGGAGTCTGCAGGTATAGGCTGCTTGGAAGTGTCCTGAAAAGGGCAGGACAGTCCCTCTGGGCACGTAGGGTCTTCCCACCGAAGGAGACCATACGTTTTAAGAGGAGCTGTGTGGGCTTCGGCACCTGCACAGCAGAATGCCTACAGCCACACACTAGGCTACAGAAAGGGGCTTGCTCAGGCTGGTGGCCAAGATGAGGAACTTGAAACATGTCCTAACCAAGCCTGGCCCAGGCTTCTGTCACAGGACAGGCTTGGCTGTGGTACAGGCGTGGCCACCCACATTGCTCCTCAGAGTGGCAGAGGGCAGAAGTTCAGGGACATGTGAGCAGGGCTGCCGGGAGCTCTCAGCTGTCCTTAATCCAGGTTGTGTAAACAGGGTCCGAGTGACTCCCATTTGGGAAGATTGCTCCACACAGTTTTCTTCTGAATCACATCCCTCTAAAGTAGGGGTTCTCAACCTGTGGGTAATGCCCCTTTGGGGGTCAAGTGACCCTTTCACAGGGGTCACCTAAGGCCATTGGAAAACAGGTATTTATATTACAATTCATAATAGTAGCAAAATTACAGTTATGAAGTAGCCGCCGCTACTTCATAATCACAACCACACGAGGACCTGTATAGGAAGGTTGAGGACCGCTGCTCTGTAATCATCTGCAGATCCTGCAGGTCCCCAATCTTGACTGCCCGTCACAACCATCCAGGAAGAATCAAAAAAGAGCGTCATGGCCCTTCTCAGGCCTAGGAAGCCAGAATCACAGTGGGCAACACACAGCCCCTGGGAACATAGCTCAACTATTAAAATGCTGTAAACCACGAGGGCTGCGTTCAGACCCCCAGCACCTATGAGCAAAGACAGGTGTGGTGATATTTATCTGTTACCTCAGTGCTGAGGGGAAGAGGAGGAGAAGGAGGCTCCCCTGAGGCTGGCAGGCCAGCAGGTCTAGCCAGTAAGTCAGCACCAGTTTCAGTGAGAGACCCTATCTCAAAAAATAGAGTGGGAAGCAATAGAAGACACCCAATGTTGGCCCCTGGCCTCTGTGTGCTTGAGTGCACATACATATATACTACACACACAAACCATATTCAGGACATCAAATAGACCTGTCAACCACAGGTTACCCCTACAAGCCACATGTCCGAAGGACCTCCAGCCAAGCCGGGAGTGCAGGCATGAAAGAGCTGAATCAGAAAGAAATGGTAAGCAAACCCTGAGTGGGGCTAAGACTGATGATGGAGAATATCTGCCTGCCTTACCTCGGGTGCCTGGGGGTGGCTGAATCTTGCTGACCCCACGTCAGTGACAGAGAATGCTCCCTGAATCCACAGGCTCACTAGGGACCTCACTCCTGGGAGAAAAGCCAACAGTGGAGAGAAGGCTGAGTCTGCACACACGTGGAATGCTACGTGGGGTCCAAGTCTACAGTAAAAGCATGACCATTTCCTCACGTGAGTGAGTGGATGTTTAAAAAGCTAAATGTGCAAACACGTGTAACATGGAAAATAACTGCAAAGTTGAGACACATAGTATTTTACATAAAAATTCACAATTATGTATATATAAAATAAAATTTTGTATAATTTTGCATGCATAAGATAAAATCTTACATAAAATAAAACTTATGGAAAATTTAAACTACATTTCAAATTAGAACATAAAAGGTATAGCTATCTATATCCTGTAATGTATTAGAAGGGATGGTGGAGGGTCAGATTCCTTCCAAAAACAAATAAACAAAACCCAGAGGGGCACAGAACCAAGAGCAGGGACCCAAGGGGGAATAGGGACCCAAAAGGAGACTAGTCCCAAAGAGCGGGGACCCAAGGGATCAGGGACCCAGAAGGTCAAGGGCCCAGGGGAACATAGACCCAAGGAAGCAGGGACCAAGGGAACAGGTACCCAGTGGGAGCAGAAACCCAAAGGGGTAGGTATCTAGGGGGAACAGGGACCCAGAGGGGCAGGGACGTAGGGTAGCTGGGACCCTTTGCAGGATACTTATAGTCGGTAAGCTGGGGTCATCACCAGTAAGAGAGCCTGAACTCTTAGGGAGTGCTAGGTCAGTTTGAGAACCAGAAAATGAAGTCGTGGCCTGTGCAGCATACACTTGGGGCACAGTTTCAGACATCGGCATCTTAAAGGTAAAGGAAAATGCCTGATGACCTGGAGGAAGAGGAAAAAGACTGTTGGAAAAATGATCAAAAGTGGGGCTATTAACATTGCTAAGAAAGAGGTTTCTCTGCTCAAACAATAACAAATCTACTTCGTCCCAGAAGGGTTTTAAAGGGACCAGGGTGCCATAACAAGATTTAAAAAGTCCATCCTACAGTTCCAAATTGTATGGGAATACAAAGTATCAAGAGAACACATAACCCTGCAGCAGAAAGACACCCAACCCTGCATTGCTGATCCAGCTGAGTTAGGAGCGCCAAAGACTCAAGATAGACCCCAGGACCGTGCTTCAAGAGGTAATGACAAACAGTCTTGAAATGAATGGCAGTGTCCCCATCATTGACCTAGGTGCCATAAGACGGAATCAAAGGGAAGTTTTAAGACTGAAAAACAAAAAAGCCAAGCATAGAAATCAAGTTTTAACATGGTGGGGGAGTCTGCACCTATGGTACAGACTTTAGAGGAACACGGCTTTCACTAACTTTCTGTCGAAAACAAGTCTACAAAACAGGCCATGCATACTCCCGGTGCTAGGGGCTTGAGGTGCGAATGGGGAGGACATCCCTTCCCCCAAGGCCCTGGGTTCTATCCTTAGCACTGCACAAAAGCAATCAAAGAAATCAAAATAAGCTGCAGAAAGAAAACAGTTGTCAGTGAGGAACCCTACAACAAATGGTAATAATAGTTCAAATAAAGTCCCGGCTGGGGGAGGTACTAAATGCTCAGCTAGCTAAATGCTTGCCTTGAAAACTCAGGGACTGGTTACCGGGCAGGAAGAAGCCACAGGCCTGCTCGGTGCTACTGGGACCAAGCAGAGGAGATGAACTCACACAGCACCAGGCGGGCGGGAAGAAGCCACTGGCTGCCAGGGCAGTCCGGCTCCTTTATGGTGAGCCAAAGCAGAGGGGTATGGGAGGGAGAGAGAGGCAAAGGAGTTCGTGTCCCGTGCAGAGAGGTGGATCTGAAGAGGCAAAGGTGGTGAGAAATAGGCTGATGTAGGAGGCCTGCTTTTAACCCTGGGCCGTGGTAACGTCTGGTCCTGGCCTGCTGCCAAGGGCCATATCTGGGTCCGTGGCCCTGCCACAGCCAAGGTCTGTGTGAATGTCAGTGGCTTTTGTTTACCACTGAAGGCTATTGCAGATGCCTGGGGTATGGGTCAAAACCAGAGGCCGTGTTGATGCCTGAGGATTATGCTGCCAACATACCATACCGATCAGGGGGCTCTTTGCTGCTACTCAGGGCCATGTTGACCTTGGCCTGAGCTGTGGTGGAGGGTGGGGGGATGTCTAAGTCTGTAGCTCTACTGCAGCCTAGGTCTGTGTTGAGGTCTATGGCTCCTGTTGCCATCAGGGTGCAACTGCTTGGGGTCTGGGACACTACCTGGGACCATACTGGAGTTCAGGGATCACACTGCTGCTGAGCCCATGCCGATCCAAGAGGTCTGCATTGCTTTGCAGGGTTATAGTGACATCTGGGCCCATGCTACTGCTGATGGCTATGTCTGGGTCAGTGATGCTGACACAGCGGGAGGGCTGTGTTCATGTCTATTGCTCATATTACCCCGGGGGCCCATGCAAACCATGTGTTGAATCGTGTTGAAGTAGGAGGGTCTGGAGGAACTAACCATGCATGCCCTTTACCAGTCGCGGAACCAATGACCCCGGGGAAAGCTGGCCCTGTCCCTAAACGGAAAGTTGGTCCCCACACATGGAAAGCTGGCCTCATCCTTCACCTGATGGGAGTGGTCACAGAGACCTGGACTGACCAGCTCAGCAGCCTCCCACATACATATCCAGGACTTTGAGCTGGCATACCCCAATGTCTACCCCATCTATGACCTGCTGGAGTGTGTGAAGGTGTGGGTCCTGCAGAACCATAGCCGCAGGATCTCCCTGACTCGGGGCAGCAGCAGCCTGACCAACAACCTTTGCACAGTGAGCATTTGCAAGCAAAGCTGCTTGGACAGAAGGGTCCACTGCATGACACCCAGCTGCACCCAGTGCCGCTAAGACAAACGGAGCAGAGGTGGAGAGGGGGTAAGAAGGAGGAGAGGGTCAACATGGGGTTTGTTTTGTTTGTTGGCATGCTTGTTTTTAATTGCTATAGATATGATTTGTATTTTGAAATTTTTCAAATTTTTCTTTTGTCCTTTTTTAATCTTCATTTTTATTTTTATTATTTTTTTTTAGTTTTCCTTTGGGGGTGACACTAAGAGGAAGAAATGGAGGAACTGGGAGATGAGTGGGATTGGGGTGCATGTTGTGAAATTCTCAAAGAATCAATAAAAATATGTTTTTTTAAAAAAAACACAAAGATTGAGCTCGGCATTCAGAACTGACATAAAAAGTCAGTACTTGGGCTGGAGAGATGGCTCAGCAATTAAGAGCACTTGATGCTCTTGCGGAGGATCCAAGTTCAATTCCCAGCACCCACATGGTGGCTCACAACCATCTGTAACTCCAGTCCCAGGGGAACCAATGCCCCTTTTCCAGACATGCACATGGTGCACAGACATACATACATACAGACAAAACATTCATACACATAAAATAGTAAGATAAATAAATCTGAAAATAATTTCTAAGTGAGCATAGTGGTGTATAGCTGTGATCTCAGTGCTGGGGAAGCAGGGACAGAATTCCTGGAGTTCACTAGACAGCCAGCTTGACTAACCAGCAAGCCCTGAATCATAGCAACTGATCTTGTGTCAAATAAACAGAAGACAGACAGACAGACAGATAGATAGATGAATAGATAGATATATGATAGATACATAGATAGATAGATATTAGATAGATAGAAGATAGGTGATAGATGTTAGATAGATGATAGATACATACATACATACATACATGCATGCATACATGCATACATACATACATACATGCATACATACCATGATGACTGTGGACTAGCACTCTGGATTGACCTCTGAATTGACATGCGTGTTACAGTTCCCACACACGTACACACACAAAATAAATATAAATGAAAATAAAATTGGGCAAATTAAGCACACTTATGGATAACAAATGTGGGATTTATCACCAGAAGAACTGCATTTTGACAAACAGCTGTATGCGGGGCTAGAGAGGTAGCTTCAAGATTGAGAAGTTGGGCTGTGCAGTGATGAGGACGAGTGCAGGGTTTGGGTTCTAGCACCCATGTAACAAGCTGTATAAATCATGAATGTTTGTAACTTCAGCTCCCAGAGATCCAATGCCGTCTTCTGTCCTCGGTAAGCACCTGCATACACAAGTGCATACACTCATGCATGCACACACATATACACACATGCATACATTAATAATTAACTAAAGTGTGTATCTATGATAAAGGTGACTCCCACCCCTGCCATGCAGACAGCTGCTGAGGAGAACTCTGTGGGACTGCTGTCTTTGTGATTTTCTAGGCACATTCTCCTTGTGATAAGCACTGGGATTCACTCTGGCCTGAGAGTCTTTAGTTCCTGGCCATGCCTCCTGCACCCACACTGGTGCCTCCATGCCATGAAGGGCACCCTGTAGGTATGAGGCGTGTGGTATAATCATGTCTGAGGCCCTTCCATGGCACCAACAAACGTTCATTGTTTTCAGATTATCCATAGCCTTCGGGTTACCACTACTAGTGAGTAGACCCCCTTGTCCCCTAAACTTGGTCTTGCTCATTTAGAGCTGTAGCCTGTATTAGCACCTCATTATGTTATGATTTGCATCTCTCTGATAGATATAATTTTATAAATAAATTCAACCTTTCCTTTCTTTCTTTTTACAAATATGAGGGTGTTTTTAGAAGTCTAAATTATTTCGAGCCTTTCACCAAATGCATCGGAATCAATTTCATGAGACGGTTGCTCAAATCTCATGCTTTCTTTGTTTTGTTCAAAGCTGCCTTTCAAACTCAGTGCCTGTGCATACTGGTCAAGGGCTCTACCACCAAGCTCCATCTCCAGCCCAAATACTAGTTTTCACTGACCTGCTGCGGGTATTTTTACTGTTATTATTAGATTGTGCTGTTTGGTTTCTGTTGCTGTTATTAGGTTATTTTCTTGAGATAGGGGCATGTGTCGAAGACGGGCTTCAAACCTGAGATGGCCTTGAACTTCTGATCTTTCTGCCTCCATCCCCTGAACTCTAGGATTTGAGGTGTGCACCACCACATCCGGGTTGTGCAATTCTGAAAATCAAATCCAGCACTTGCATGTTAGACAAGTACCCAACAAACTAAGGTGTGTCCCTAGTCCTGCTTTGTTTTGTTTTGTTTCTAATAGGATGTTGTGGGCAGGGTAATACATCCTCTGCTGAAGATTTTTTGCCTGATGCCCAGAACCTGTAAACAGTTTCCAGGGAGCAACTTGGCTCCCCAAGACCTTTGGGGCATGTTTAAGCTGATCATATCTATCTCCAGCTAGAAATGGAGACCCATTCCAGGTGATGAACAGCAGTAGGTCAGATTGATACACTGCTGCAGGATCGGAAGCTGGACAAAGGAACGATAGCCAAAGAAGTTAGGGTACCCAGGAAGCTGGAGCGGGTGGGAGCCAGGCTCCATGCTAGGCATTAGGAAGAAAGCACACCAGTGTCTTGACTTTGGCCAGCTGGACCTCTACAAGTCTTATTATCTTGGGAACTGTGGGTTCTTTTAAGCCACTAAATGTGTGGGTACCAGTTGAAGCAGAGTGTGGGGCTAAACATGAGTGTGTAGAGGGATTCTATCCTCCTGGTCCTTACTTCCTTTCTTCATGTCTCATAAGCAGATGGGCTAGTTTGAATGGGTCAGGGCATACCCACCAAGATCGTCCTCCTGTTCAGACCCCCTGAGTCCTAAGGAGACACCAGCCCTAATGTGTGAGGGGTACCTCTCCTCGACCCCAGAAACCCCCACTCACTTCTGTCAGTTAGAATTGAGGTGCTGGAGATGAGATGTGCCCTGGGTGATCAGGCCCCTCTTCATCTTCCCTGGTACTGCTGGTCCTGTGCTCAGTGATCCCCATATCTGCTATTCATGTGAAGCTACTGTCTCACAGAAACATTTGCATAGCAAGAAGGGGTTCTGCATGTTCCCAATGAATGTTTCCTAGCTCCATGTGACTTTTTAATGGTCATGTTAATTGCTGTCAGTGAGCTATAAGGGAACATGGGGCTGATCACTTATGATAATAGCAAGGCTGGGGGTCAGAGGCAGATGACCCCAGGGAAGCAGACATTGGTCGTTTCCTCCACATTTATAAATGGACTTTCCAACTCTTCCTGACTGTCAAGGTCATAGACAGCTGTGCTGGATGATACAGATGTGAAGAAATACTCAAAGGTAACACGGAAGTCTCATAGGCACACATCTGTTGGAGAACAAGCAGCTTTTGGAAAGGCAATTTTTCCTTTGGGATGAAAATGCAGGTGTGTGAGGAAGGCTGTACTGGCGGTCACGGGCTGTGTGGGCT
The DNA here is from genome assembly GCF_903992535.2 of Arvicola amphibius. Lineage (NCBI taxonomy): Eukaryota > Metazoa > Chordata > Mammalia > Rodentia > Cricetidae > Arvicola > Arvicola amphibius. Next base: position 45,933,431 of record NC_052053.1, read on the forward strand.
GTGGGTAAAGGGCAGAGCTGGACAGGGTGGGCACACTCCTTCCTTAGCTGGCAATGACGACGGAAGGACGTGCCTGTGTGGGAAGCTAGGTGAGACGCATCTTCATCTCGGAAACCTTGTAGCTATAGTTGTACCCTCTCCATGACTTCCAATTGACACCGTTTGCATAGCTCTTATGGGGACCCCCGAGGTAGAGGCCATTGAGGTTGGAAGTGTGACATGCCGAATACCACCAGGCTCCGTGGTATTGCTGTGCACAGCTGGAAGAATCCTGGTCATTGTCTTGGTCTTTGGTAGAGAAGAATTGGTTGTTTTGGGTAGTCAGAGAGTCACCTATTCAGAAAGAACATGCATCATGCAGATAGATGCTAGACATCCACTAGACAGCCCTGCCTGTGACTTGCCTGTCCTCAGCTGGAGAATTCATCAGCTCAGGTCCAGGTGAGGGACCCATCTGTGCAAGCCTTGGGAAAGAATACAACGCCAGATATGACCCCTCCTCCTAGTCCATCAAGTCCTTGTGGCCACTGTCATCGTTCCCCACCACACTCTCTGTTCCCTTGGGGATCCTCTGAAGAGCACCGCCGGTACCAATTCTCTCCCCGCTGCAGGCTGCAGCTCTCTCTAGGACTTCTCTAAACTCCCCTCTTGTCTTGGCTGTCTGTCAGAAGGCACTAAATGGCCCCGTGTCTCCAGGGTTCACCCTGCTCTGCCTCCACGCTGGGCATGCAGCTTGCATGGACCCTCTGTTGCGTCCCTCTGATGCATCCCTCCCACCTGCAGAACAGGACCAGTGCTCCCTGCTTGCTTTCTTTCCTAAAAGTCCCAGGTGAGATGGGGTAAAGTGGGTGCATAAATTTCAGACCTGTCACCTTCAAAGTTTGTAGATGGAATGGCGGGCTGTGTCCCGCCACCCGGCTAGCTTTACCTACCAGGAGAGATCTTAACCTGCGTCCATCTCGGAGAGGAGAGGCATGGCGACTCATTATGGCGACTGCCTGAAGCATTCCTCCAACTCCGCTTCCTTTCTCCCATAATTCTGTTCTGTCTACTCCGCCTACCTAATTTTCTGTCTCTTAAAGGGCCAAGGCAGTTTCTTTATTAATAATCAAAGTAACACATAGACACTCCTCCATCAAAAGTTCCTCAGAGACTGGCCTGCCCCACTTAGCTGTGGGTTTCTGTAGTTAAATAGGTCTGCTCATGCCCCACAGCTCCCTGAGACGCATTGGGAATCTTATCATTCCATTGTACCCAGCCAGGCACTTATTTCGTGGGATGCACTTCCCAAACAACAGGGCCAGAGTCCTTTGGGGAAAGCTGTTGTGGTTCAGATAAACTGTCCCCCCCCCACAAATTGTGTGTGTTGAAGGTTCAATCAGCAGTATTTGGGGTTCTGGTGATTGGATTAAGAGAGCTGAGACATCATCAGTGAGTTAGTCACTGACAGATACCTAGAAGCCCTTAGGGACATGGTGACTCTGGGAAGTCAGGGTCACTAGAGACATGCCTTTGAGGGGTGTTCCCTTTCAGTCTATCTCTTTGCTTCCTGTTGGCCCTAAAATGAGAGGCATTGTTCTATCAGAAGCTTCCACCATAATGTTCCTTCTCACCTTTGGTCCACAGTAAAAGGTCTGGCTAACTCAGTGTCCCAAAGGTTCTCTTTCTATGGGGAAACAAGTTTTTAGCACCTAGGGAGAGATGACCATTTCCCGACTCTATCAGGTATGGTAGTCAGTGGTCCCCACTCACTATGCAGTGGATCTGGGTGGGGCCCTTAGCCTGGCCTATTGGGCAGTCTTGGGAGTGCTAACAGAATGCATCTATGGTCCTCATCCGGCATAAAGACGCAGACATTAGTGTTTTTCAGATGCCAACCCTAGCCTCAGAGCCATAGACTCAGCTCAAGGCTACCAGGGGGAGGCAAAAAGCAGGCCCCTTTACTCCTAGACTGGTTCAGAAGGTCCCATCTCAAGTCTCTTCCCAAGCTGCTCACCAGCACCACCTCCAACAAAGTTTCCCAGGATGAGCTTGTATTTCTCGGCCTCTCCCAGGATCCGGAAGGAGCTATACTTGGCAAACTCGTGCTTGCCCTCAAAGTCTGTAAGGTCGACTCGCAGCTCACTGGTTCCTGCCGAAAGTGGAGCGGGGAGTGTGAAGACTCAACCTTTGAACTTGAACACTAGGCAGGCCTGGGGAATTCACCTGGGTAGGTACCAATATCTTTTGGCCTGGATGGGGGCATCATTTCTAGGCATCCTCCCATCTGTTCTCCAGGCAGTACCTGAAAACCCACTGGCAGTGTTCCCTTGGCATGACCTGGCATGCTTCAGTCTTTGAATTCTCCCAGAGGGCTCTGCCCTCAAATGCAGTAGCCTGAACCTGAATGTGAAGGTCTCTTTTCTTTCTTTCTTTCTTTCTTTCTTTCTTTCTTTCTTTCTTTCTTTCTTTCTTTTTTTCTTTCTTTCTTTCTTTGTTCCCTTAAAAAGTTAAATGCAGGGGCTGGAGAGATGGCTCAGAGGTTAAGAGCATTGCCTGTTCTTCCAAAGGACCTGAGTTCAATTCCCAGAAACCACATGGTGGCTCACAACCATCTGTAATGGGGTCTGTTGCCCTCTTCTGGCCTGCAGACATACACACAGACAGAATATTGTATACATAATAATAAAAAAGTTGAATGCACAGGATCAAACACAATAAGGTGTCCTGGCAGTGAGTAGGAGACAAAGGTGATGTGGTTTTCATTGGATCACAGAACAGACCATGGGCTGGTGTGATGTACCACAGTGGAGCAAGAAGGGCTTTGGGGAGCCTACTCTCTGTGGCAAGAGGGACTTTGATAGGACCCAGAGGCTGGTGTGCAGGATGAATTAACAGCTAGATTGGCAAAGGGTTGTCCCCAACACTACCTGCACACCTCTTCCGCTGGGCTCTGAGATGTTAGTAGCCCTTTAGAGAGAGTCTTATCCCCTGACCCTCACCCTCTGGAAGGTCACAGCAGTGATTTCATGCCCTGGGGTGCTGTTAATATGCACTCTAACCACCTGGGGCTCTTCAGCCCCATGGTCCAGCACTCAGGGTCCCAGGGTTAACCAATCTGACTGGCACTGCCTACCCTGGGTGGTCAGGACGTGGATGTTGTCATTCCCCAGCCAGAACTCCCCCAGCTGACTGCCGAAGCCCTGCTTGTAAGAGGCCCAGTCCCGAAAGAAGTCCACAGAGCCATCGAGCCTCCTCTGGAAGACCTGGGACAGTGAGGAATACATAGAAATCAAGGAGGCAGGCAAACTTCCTACAGCATGTTGGACCAAGTCTCAGAACAGAGCAGGAACCCATGATCTCCAGAACACTGAGGACCTAGTGCCGTATGCATGGCATTGCAAACCCCACACAATCAAGTACGTGGCAGCTAAGAGAGTAGGCAACGTGCCCCAAGCCACATAGCAGGAAATGGAGTGTGCTGGCTCCATCTGGTCCTCCCCTTCAACATGGGCTCTCCCACACAGGTCACCAGCCAGCGTTCCCGGTTCTCTGTCTTCGGAGAAGAAGGGGCGCCCTCTGAGGCACAACAGGGCAGAGAAGCCCACAGATCTCATTTTCTGTTGGCCATGAACTTGGGGAGGGCTAGCCCAATACTCACAGTCCAGCCTCCACCATCAGTATCCATGTCACACAGCACAGTCAGGGGCCTGCAGTCTGACAGGTAGATGGTATACCAGCCAGTAAGCAAGTGGCCCCGGGTGAGCAGTTCCTTGCAGGCCCGAGGTCCTGTGGAGGGAATCAGGGAATGAAGGTGGGATTGGAACCCAGGTGTGCTCAGAGAAGGTAGACAACAAGCCCAACATCACACATCAGGGACCCAGAAGGGGAGGCTGGGACAGAGAATATCTTCATGGGGACAGGGTAGATGATGTGGTCACCTGTAGCACATGACTGAGATAGCGCGGTGTCTCCTGTGTGGGGAGAGAAGAGACTCGGTCGTAAGTGTGTAGTCATCAGCTTCATCCCCATTGACCCCTAAGGCCCCACAAATGCAATAGCTGGATAATTTCAGGACTTGCCTAAGTCCTCCTCTTGAGGTACATGGTCCAGTCACCTGGCTTTTCCTCTGCAGCTGTGGTAAGTACTGTCCTTGACAGCACCCTTGTTGAGGCCTTGAGTACCAATGAGAGTACATAACCCCCTCCTTGTTCCCAGCATGCTTAGACATGCTGGGAACATGCTTAGACAGCATGCTCTGTCAGAGTGTCTACCCAGGAGGCCTTGTGGATGAGGAATGTCCATGGCATTCAGAACTAATGTAGCTCCCCCTCAATTGTAAAGAAAACATGAGGTTGTGTCTTATAGTTCAATAATTTTTTTAAAAAAATAAATATGCATCAATTAGAAAGAATTGAACTCAGTTTTGCTAATCACCCAGCTAGACTTCGGGTAGGTGCTAGGATGTGAGCTCTCAGGGTTTGAATATCCTAGTGCCCACCCACCACCTACTCTACCCACTGAGCCCCTCTCCCTAGGTATGCCTGGGCATGGCAGACCCCACTCTACAGAGATGTGGACATGTCCAAGGCATAACACATGGACTCACCTTTCTCTCCACGTGCTCCCTTTTCTCCTCGGTCTCCTGGGGAAGGAGAAAACAAGATGCTGGTGCCCAGAGCATCTGATCAATCAGGAGACTCACCAAAGGGGCTAGTTACCTAAGGCAGGCACCGCTTAGGGGCAGGTGGGGAGCTGAAGTCAGCAAGAGTGGGAGCAGGCAACCCCTGTTTATGACAGGGAAGGGACACCAAGGCTTGGGGTAGGGCAGGCTCCCTTCCCATCTCTTTTCCCAACCCCCATGTCTTTGTGGACAGACTGAGGTGACTATTTAACACCCCCTGGCTGTCTGCCAGGCTGTCTGTTACCTTTAGGCCCCATCAGTCCTGCCTTCCCAGATTGTCCAGGGAGGCCTTTCTCTCCTGAAAATTCAAATGCACTTTCTGAGCAAAGCATCCACCATTGTCCCCGTGGACAGTCTTTGCCTAGGTGGCAAAATCCTGACCCTGTCATGCTGACCTTAGTGACCTTTGGGACTAGAGCCAGGCTCGCTGTGGAGGGTGCAGAGGGTGGTATAATCTAACACATGGCTTGGAAGGGTGCATTGGTGGGCTGGGCGCTGGGGCCTCGGGTAGACTCCCTTCCCATTCTTTCCCCAACTCCCATGTCTTTATGACAGACTGAGGTGACTATTTAACACCCCTCGGCTGTCTGCCAGGCTGTTACCTTTGGGCCCCATCGGTCCTGCCTTCCCAGGATGTCCAGGGAGGCCGTTCTCTCCTGCAAATCCAAATATACTTTCTGAGCAAAGCATCCACCATTGTTTCCGTGGACAGTCTTTGCCTAGATGGCAAACTCCTGACCCTGTCATGATGGCCTTAGTGACCTTTGGGACTATAGCCAGCCTCACCGTGGAGGGTGCAGAGGGTGGTATAGCCTAACCCGTGGCTCGGGAGATAGCAGAGGTAGGCTGGGTACTGGGGCCACGGGCAGGCTCTCAGTAAGCTCTCAATTATTCCTTTGTTGAACCTGAGTGACTCAGACCTGGGCCACAGCGACCTCACAGGTGGAGATGGAGACAGGGAACGTGTCTTCAGAGATGCTGTCCCGCTAGGTCTCCACAAGGAGAGGGCAGGTCTTCCTCACAGAGTGTCCATGTAGAAAGCCGTGGCTGCGTCGTGCCCAACGACCCCGTGCTGTCTAGTTTATATGTCGGTTTGACACAAACTAGAGTCATTTGGAAAGAGAATAGCAACTGAGAAAATGTCCCTACCAGATGGGCCTGCAGGCAAGCATAGAGGGGCATTTTCTTGATTAGCGATTGATGCGGTAGGCCAGGTCACTGAGGACGGTGTTAATTCTGGGCTGGCAGTGCTGGGAACCAAGAAGACAGGCTGAGAAAGTTTTGAGGAATGAGCCAGTAAGCAACATTTCTTTACGGCCTCTGCATCACCTGCTGCCTCCAGTTTCCTGTCTTAAATTCCTTCCCTGACTTCCCTGGATCACAGACTGCAGTCTGTGAGATGAAATAAACCCTTTCCTTCCCTAACTGCTTTTAGTCGCGGTGTCCTATGACAGCCATAGAAACCCAGCTAAGATGCTTCCTGGCTCAATGGAAGCTATGAGGCGGTCACAAGGTCCTCCTTGCGGGTTCTGATAGCGAGAATCACACTGGCCCCCAGCACAGCCATGCTGGTGTCTGCAGCAGCATGAGGATGCCAGGCTCCCATCGTCAGGTGTGCCGAGGACAGAGTGGACTTGTTCATCCTCTACAGACGGACATGTACATCAGGAGAAGCTACTTCACTGTGGGGACACTGGGACAGGCCCACTGACCCTACAGAGCACCCAGGAACAATAGTTCCCGCTTGACTCCAATCAGCAATTCATGTTGGTAACATCTTAGTTATAAGGAAATGGGGTCCAAAGTAAGAGGTCAACACCCCTCCCTCATTGCTGGCTGTCCCATTCTGGTCATGGGATAATCTCTTCCCCAATGTCCCTCAGCAAGGTTCTGGGGACAGAAATCCCCTCCCCTAGTGGGACCACAGAAGTGAGCAAGCAAGTGGGACTTGACTTGGGGCCACCCACATCAGCTTTAAGCCTGGCATCTTCTAGTGGTATCAGAGGGGTCAGTGTTTGTCCTGTCCCCAGCAGATCATCAACAGGGTCCACATGGAGAACCTTCAGACATGGGCTCACCCAGGCAGCTGTGCTGCTGAACCCCAGTGTACATCAGAGTCTGACTTAGGAAACATGGGTACCACCACTGTCTCCCACTAGGGGATAACAAGTGTGCTCAAGGTCCCCACAGGCACTAAGGTTGTGGTTCAGGGCTCTAGGGACTGTGTTCTGAAGCAGACCCCAGATGGAGGCTGCCCCACTCTCTCTGGAGGTCAACTCAGGGAGGAGCTGGTCCCTTTGATCCTTTGTTCTGTCACTTGGGGCAGGTGGAGAAGAAAGTAATAGCCCAGCTTGCAGGTGGGGATGCCAAAGTGTCTATTGCCTAGATGTCTTCTGGTGATCAAGTGAAGGAAACATAGGTAGGAGACCAGGAGGCACCTAAGATGGTCCAGAGGAGCCCTCCTGGATCTTCCCAGACTGGTTGGACCTAATTTCTGTCATTTACCATTGTGCCAATGCCAGGTACCCAGTGCCCAGTGCAAGACCCAGAGTCAGAGAGGACCTGAGGTGGTCTTCCAAGTTCAGAAGACCAGACTCAGGGCCCCTCCCCCATTTCTGTACCTCCCACGCAACCCCCATCCCCAGAACACACCTCTGTCTCCTTTGGCACCAGCTTCTCCCTTGGGTCCCAGGGCTCCCGGCAGCCCAGGGCAGCCTCGGAGGATGGTGAGCTTGTTGGAGCCCTCCAGATCCAGGACTTTCACTTCTGTGGAACAGCACAGGCATCAATTAGTCTTAGTATCTTGGGCCACCTGCCCTGAAGGCAACTGCCAGCTCAGCCACATCAGATATGGGTAGATGGCTACAGCCAGGATCCCCAGCCTCCTCTGCAGAGATGGGGCAGAAGTCAAATTCCTATGATGGCGACTAGGTCCGTCCTTGTCCCAGGAAGCTGAGCAGGTGAGAGAGGAATTCAGGATACAGCTCTGTCTCGTGGGTAGGGGAAGCCTGCTCAAGAATGAGTCCTCTAGTTACCAGTGCTGTGGTCCTTTGACAGATCACATAAGACCCCTGAGACTCTGTCCCCTCAGCCCCCAAGTGGTTGTAGGAACTGGAGAGATGGCTCAGCTGTTAAGAGCATTATTCTTAGCAAGGTGGTAGTGGCGCATGCCTTTAATCCCAGCATTTGGGAGGCGGAGGCAGGTGGATCTCTGTGAGTTTGAGGCCAGCCAAATTTATAAGAGCTAGTTCCAGGACAGGCTCCAAAGCTACAGAGAAACCCTGTCTTAAAATAAACAAATAAATAAACAAAAAGTACCATTTTTTGCAGTGGACCCAGGTTTGATTCCCCACACCCACATGACAGCTCACAACTGGTGGTAACTCCAGTTTCTGAGGATCTTCTGGTATCTGCAGGCACCAGGCCTCCAAGTGATACACAGATGAGCTTACAGGCAAAACACCCATACACATTTAAATATATGGTTTCCCTAAAAAATAGGGGTGTGGCAGAGACTCACTATGAGAATGACTTTGGAAAACTAAAGTCTTGCCATCATTATGGCATTTAGAGACAACTTTGTGAATGGTTACTGTTTCTAAAAAAATAATAAGCTATCTTGCTAAGAAATTCAGTCAGCATAACATTGTCTCTCAGTCTTGAGGATTAATCATGGATGACTGGGCTAGAAGAGGTCTTCTGGGGAGGGGGTATGTATGTCTCAAGGCACAGCTGGCACCCAACAGAAGTTGCTACATTTTTGAAAATATTGTTCAACTGTGGAATTGCAGAGTACACACCCTTGTAGAACTCTTGAGTTATCAGAAAAGGGCGGGTCTTTGGTGTGTTTCTTGCCAAACTTTTTTTCTTTTCTTGAGGTTATAATTACATTTTTCCCTTCCCTTTCCTCCCTCCAAAACCCTCCCACATACCTCTCCCCTCCCTGCTCTCCTTCAAATTCATGGTCTCTTTCTTTCCACTAATTGTTATTGTATGCATATATATGTATTTGTATACATACGTATTCGTGAATATAACAGTTTGAGTCCACATGATGTTACTTGTGTGTATGTTTACAGGGATGACCATTTGGCACTGGACAGCCAATTAGTGTGCTCCTCAGTGGGGAGGACCATCTCTCCCGCTTCCATCTTCCCTCAGTTGCCTGTAGTTCTCTCTCTGTAGGGTTGAACCCTTGTAGGCTTTTCCTGTCTGGTTTCCCTGCTGGCTCTTTTCCCTGGATTTGGCTGTGCCTTGCTGTTTGAGTTTCTTTTCTAATCATGTCATCACAAAGCTGTCCTGTGCCTACGAACAATGTTCCCAGGGTGGACAGAGCCAATCAGGGATCTTCCTGACCCCAAGTCCTTGCCTATACGTACCATATGGGACTATGGGGTACATTTTTACCAAAGTTATCAAGAGGGTGTGTCAGCCACCAGATTAGAGGCTCCTAGAATTTCTCTCTAAACTCCCTAAGAAGGTAGAAAATGTCGGTGTCATCTTCGCCTGTGAAGCTCCTGAGGTTGGACTGCAGGCCTCGGGGTCAGCAGTCCCAGGCTATAAAATCTCCACCTGACCTGGTGCTGGTCACTTCCAGTCTGTCTTCAGAGGGTGACACTGAGCTGTCAGGAGCTTCTCAGATGAGGCGGGCACCAGGACACTAAGCAGTTACCTGCATTCAGGGGCTTAGAGTCCATCTCACCTGGGCAGGTGTCAGCAGCATGAGTGAGCAGGCCTTTGATGGACAGGGTCACGATGAAGAGGGCAGCAGTGTCCAGGGCCATGGTAACTGCTTAGCTCCCAGTCTTCTCTATAGCTTTGCAGAGGCACCCCGCTCTTATAAAGCAGAAGACCCAGCTCCCCACCTTGGGCTCCAAGTGTCCCAATCCCCAGGAGACAATCACTTCCTGGAGGCCTATGGTTGCACAAGAGGCCTGAAATTGTCCCAAGGCTATGTCTGTTTTTCCAGTGAGGCCTGCCTAGGCTCACTTCCTCTGCAGAAACATCTGAGCCCAGCCCAGGGTCACTTCTATTTGTAAAGGACCTGCCTTGCTGGCTTAAGTCAAGCATAACTTCATATACTTTTCTTGTTTCCCATAAGGCTCTAAATCATCTGTGGTTAGAGAGGATTCTGGAGCCAGTCCCCAGGACAATCAGGAGTAAGCTGGTCACTGGGGATTTGATGTGGAAAGGAAAAGAAGTTCTAAGCACCTGTGACACCGAAGTACACTTGTACCTTGTTACCAGCTACCAAGGGAGAAGAACTTGCGTGGCATTTACAGGTAGATCCCACAGCTGCAAGGATCAGACACTGGACTCCATTCTGTCAGAGATCCAGTGGCCAGGGGCCGCTCATCACACCCACAGGAGAAGACACCTCTTGTCCCTCCACTCCGGTCTCCCTGCCTTCAGGCTAAATTCTGTGTTTTGAGTTCTGTACCCTGCCGGCTCACTGTAAGCTGACAGTGGCTGTTCGGCTGAATGGTATGGACGTCTGATGATGTCAGAGGGTAGCAGGACAGGGTTTCAAGGGACAGCTATTTCCCTGGGCCACTGTGCAAAGGAGATCCCAGCCGTACTGCTTGTGCCAAGCAGGGCAGACGCAGAGACAGACAGTTAAGAAGCCTAGGAAAATATGGGGTGTGTGCTAGAGCACCATTGCTGAGTGTGGTGCGCAGTTCTAGACATCACCATTGTGCAAGCATAAGTAGGCTCCTTTCTGAGTCTCCCAGCACCCCTGAGCCAGAGAGCACGGGGCTGAGGCCTGGCAGGCGAGCTTCATTGTGCCAACTAGTTGGTTCAAGATGGATATTCACCTGGGGTTTTGTCAAACCAGAGAGAGGGAGTAAGACTTTGGACCCCCATATGCCAGCTGCCTCTGCTGGCACAACTCCTTCCACACAGTCACCAGGGGAGATGTCACCAGCACAGTCCTGTAGCAGGGAAAGGCTGCTGAGATATGGCTTGTGAAGACTGTAGATGCCGTGGTTTGAAGATCGTAGGCATTTAATTCCACTGTAGTGTTGGAGGTGGGGCCTCTGGGGCAGTTAGAACTAGGTCAGTGTGTTGGTTACTTTGCTATTGCTGTGATACAACACCACAGCCAAGACAACTAAGAGAAGAAAGCGTTTATTTGAGGCTGATGGTTCCAGAGGTTTGGAGCCCATAATGGAGGAGCAGAGGTAGCAGGTGGCAGGCAGCTGGGGCAGCAGTCGAGACTCACATCTCAAAGGGCAAATAGGAAAGCAGAGAAAGGGCACTGGAGATGGCAGGAGGGTTAACCTCAAAGTCCTCTCCCAGTGACATACTTCCTCCAGCAAGGCCATACCTCCTAATCCACCCACGCAATTCCACCAACTGGGGACCAAATATTAAGTGCCTGAGACTATGGGCATTTAAACTTATCTCATTTAAACCACACAGTAAAGTTGTCAGAGAGTAGGCTCCACAGTCAGTCCTGATGGCTCTATAGGAAGAGGGAGGACCAGGACACATACATGTGCATATCCACACACCCACATGTTTGCACCCAGGTATGTATGCATATACCTTCATGCAAATGCATACACATGCATGAGCACATGTATGTGTGTACATATGTACATGTACGTAGAACATACACATATGTATATTCAGTGGTGTGTGTTTATAAAAATCAATGCATGCACACATGCACACACATACATGTGTATTCATTGGTACATATATATAGTCATGTGTGCACACATGCACACAATACATGTGTATTCGTTGGTACATATATAGTCATGCGTGCACACATGTATACATATACATAAACACTCACAAGCATTCCTGCCTTTCATCAGGGACCTGTGTCACCATTGCCAGCAAGAGAGTCATTGCCAGATGCAGACCTGGAATTTGCATGCCCAGAGCCACGAGCATAAACAAAACTCACTTATTTCTGAATCATCTGTTTTGTGGTCTGTTAGTAACATAATAAAGACAAATATATCCAGGTCCTGCTACAGTCAAATACTTTACATTTGGCTGTGTGGGAACCACTGATCTCTGGCAATGGCAATCTGGATATTCAGGACTGTCAATCCTACTGGTGGCAAACAGCAAAAGGTCACAGTCTTGCAACCACAACGGCTAAGTTCTGAGAACATAAATCTTGAAGAAAGAAAATAAGGCTTCCAGCTTCTTTTTTTGCCATGAGAATTTACCAAACTCAAAAGCTAACTGGGCAGCTGTGCAGTGCTAAAGGTCAAAGGTCAGTGCCAAGGACTAGGAAGTGTTTGTGTTTGGGATCCAGAAAGGCTCCGCCCTAGAAGCAGGATGAGCTACCTCAGCACTGCGGCAAACTGCCTTTGAGGAGGCGTGTGCCAGGGGGAAAGCTAAGATTGAGAAACATCTCGGGGTCTTCCCAGGTTTGTCGTGCCTGCATCATGGGCTTCACAAGATTTCTATAGTGTGTGTGTATGTGTGTGTGTGTGTGTGTGTGTGTGTGTGTGTGTATTGGGGTGACAATTTACGGGAGTTAGCTCCCTTTTCCTACCTTATTTCGGAGGCAGGCCCTTTCCTGATATTTGTGCATGGCGTACTTAAGGTGAGCTGGTCCGAGCTTCTGGCCAATTCTCCCGTCTCCACCTTCAGGCTCTCCAAAGAAGAGCTGAGGTCTCATGTGCAGCCACTCACTGCTCCCAGTGGGTAATGGATGGTAAATTCAAGTGGTCAGGCTCGTGCAGTAAGTATTTTTGCCTGCTGAGTCGTCTGCCTGGCCCTCTACAAAATGTGTGTGTATGTGTACGTAAATATCAGAAAAGGATGGGAGACAACCATGCTCGAAGGGAGGAAAAGCAACAGGTCCAAGAACCAGTAACGAGAACCCAGGACATGGAACACAGAGGTCACAGGTGTCAAAGATACACCCTCATAGCGAATGCTTGAGAGCATTCTCTGAAACAAGAATCCAGAGTCCTCACTAAGACCAGGATCTTGGAGGTCTGTGTTCATGTAAGTCTGTTCTGCATTGATGGATCAGGGTGCCCATGCCACATGTCCCCTGAGTGAGCTACGTGTCCACTGCGTATATCATCAGTTAACTCTCCCAGCATAACATTGGACAAGATGGACTTAAAATATTCAGAAAAACCATGATACTCTTGAGCAGGACCAAGAGACACTGATCTACTCTGCCAGGCACCAAAGTATCCCTAAAACTAGCAGTAACTCAGACAGGATGCTGCTGACTTAGGGTTATGCAGTCAGACAGTAGGGCCAGCAATGGGCCCAGCAACAAAGCAGGGTGTATCCCACCCTTTGATCTGTGCCAGTGGAGGCTCTATAGAGAAACAGGTAGTGAAAACTTTGAATAAATGCTCCAAACAAGAAGTGGAAGTTGAATCCAGTCCTACAAAATGAAACCAATGTTGGGAAAACAGCAAACCCTAACATGAATGGTAAAACCTAGTGGTGTTAGATCATATTATACGTTATCAATTAGCCTCACTGATGTCTTATACAGGATAGAAAACTGTCAGGCACAAAGGGACTGTTTAGAAACTGGCGTGATCCATGGAGAACAGCATTTGTTTTTCAAAATACACCAAGGTGTGGGGAAGACAAACTTGAACCATGTCAATGCACGCATGGTAGAGGGCTCGCTTTGTTGTAAGAGGGCTTCCTGGGAGCCACCCTCCTCTGGAAAGTGGACCGGTAACCCCAAGTGATGCTTATAAGCATGGATGCTTCATTCCAGTAGAAATGGCAAAGTACACACAGCTCAGGTGACCGGAGCAGTACCCTTAACATCGCTAGACACCAACCATCCATTCAATCTAACACAAATTTTTTCGAAGAAGCAGACTACACAGGGTTTTGCTGAGAATGCATGAGAACTGAGGACCCTCATCCATTATCACAGAGGGTGCACATGGTATAAACACATCTGAAAGCCCCTTGGCATCATGTCCACAATTCTCTGTGACCAGTGAACTCAGCATTCAGCCACAGGTAGCTCAGCAGGGAGATTCTGGGACCAGCAGGAAGACAAAAGATCCACCTGTTGCAGAATGGTCACTACCCTGCAGGGATCTCATACTGGGGAAGTCTCTACAGCAATGGCATAAAGCCATCACAGCTTCTGCAGAAGCTTGCTGGAATTCACAAAACAACCAAGAACTAAATGAAAGAAAGATTTAAAAGAATGTTGGGTACAAGCTAAGGGCTTTGCTGTGCAAGTGTGAGGACCCGAGTTCAGATCCCCAGCATCTGTATAAAAGTCAGGTTTGGTGGGGTTCATCTGTAACCCTTTCTCAAAAATTGAGGTGGAGAGCCATTAGGAGGACCTCTAGCCTCTACTCACATGTGCGCACACACAAGCACATGTAAACATGTACGTACACCGCATGCACTCAGGCACATGCATACACACTCCACCATACAACACACACACACACACGCACACATACACAAAAAGAACATTTATAGTTAAATTGTGTTTGTGCAAAGCTTATGAGTAGAGAGGGACCTGAACAGTGGGATTTAAGAGTGTGGTTAGTCGTGAAGTAGAGAGACTCCAGCCTCTTAGAGGAACCTGCTGTGTGGAACTTGTGGAACTCGAACAAGGGCTGGGAGGCTGGGCAGGACTGTGTTAAAGTTTCCCGGGCTTTGGTGAATAGATATTTTGGTTCACTAAAGGAAGGTCAGAGCAAGAAGAGCCAGTACAGGTATGAAGGTCAGCCTCATTGCCTCCTGCTGAAGCTCCAGACGAACCATTCACAGGAAGCTTGGGGTATGCAGGGCCCAGAGACCCTTTCTATACCCTCACTTCTAGGAGATCAACCAAGCACTGGCTCCCAGTGCTAGTGCTGAAGCCAGAAGAGAGGGAAATAAACAGAGAGAGCGTGCATTCTGCAGGAACCATGCCCACGTAGCCTGGACCGCCGACTGCATTGCTGATGGAACAAAAAACCTTGAAAGATGCAATGAATGGTTCCTTATTTGCTGAGCTATGGCATAAGTGGAGTGGGGGAGAGGGCACTTCCAGCTAGGACACAGGGCTGGGGCTGCTCTGCAGGTTCTAGGGGAGATGGCTTCATCAGCCTCCCTTCCCAGGATCACAACTGAGGCAGTCAGCTAGCCACTACACCATGAATGGCCCTCTTCTCCAAGATACCTGGCCTTTCCCCTGTCCCTCTCCTAGGGATACACACCTCCATGAAGCCCGGAAGGCCGTGGGAGGGACCTTTGCATTGCTCATTCTCTGAGCTGCCAGGATAGCTGTGTCCCCTGTGAGGACATCTGCCTTCCACCCTTCTGGGATACAAAGGAAATCGGCCAAATTCAGAGCTCAAGAAAGGGGACTGAAGGTCCTGTCACCACCCAGTGTGGGACAATTTCTGTTTGGGAGAAAAAGAATTCCTTGAAGCATTTCAGAGGTGTCTATGCCGGTGGGGTACTTCTCCCCAGTCTTAGGTCACTCACCCCGCCCTTCCTGCCAGTGGATTTAATTGGCCCTCCCCACCCCTGGGTTCTGGAGTCGCCAACTTCCCCATTCTCCCTCCCTCCACAGTCTCCTCTCTGCTGGGACCTGGCTCTGGGGACACACCATTAAACATCATAAGATCTTTTCATTCCATTGTCTATGGCTGAGGACCATTCATCTCAGAGATCCTCAAGCCTGTCTGTCCCCTCCACTGAGATCCTTCCTGGTGGAGCCTAGGGAAAGCCGCTAGTGCTCCATATCCCACGCTATTCCCCTTGGCCCCTGCAGACAAGCTCAAAGTTCAGGAAGGTCAGAAGTTCAGGAAGCGGGCACATGGCAATCAGCTGTTGTGAAACACACTCAGAGTTGTCACATGATCCAGAACCTTGGCTCCCAGGTGAAGACCTGAAAGTAGTGGGGCTGTGTGTGTCCACTGATTTGTCCCTTCCCAGCTGTAAGATCCTGAGGGCCCAAAGGCTGAAGCAGATGCATGTCCCTCGGCTGGTGAACGAACAAACAGACACAGGCCATCCATCAGGATGCCCTCGGCTGTCCAGAGGACTGAAGTTCCGGTTTATATCACACTGTGGATGAGCTTCCAGGACGGGAGGGCCAGACCACACTGTATAAGCCCCTTCGTGTGCCCCAGAACAGGCAGGTTCACAGAGAAGATACATAGTAGTTGTCAGAACCTGGGGCAGAAGAGAGGGCGTCGGGACAATGGGTCTGGGTTTGTCTTTCAGGTGATGAGAATTTTCTAAGATATTATAGAATTGTAGAATATGTTGATGACACATGACTCAAAAAATACAAAACCCCGCTGAATTGAACACTTCAAATGGGTGAATTCCGTGGTGTGTAGAGTTTATTAATAAAGCTGTCAGAAGATAAAGGGATTGGGGAGAAGCGGATAAAAAGGCCTCCTTCAGATCCAGGGACACAAGTCAGGGGTCCTTAAGCAGTGTGTGTGTGTGTGTGTGTGTGTGTGTGTGTGTGTGTGTATTCATGTATGGTGGGTATGTGTGCACAAGTATTCACGACCAGAGGTCTGGTCCAGCTGTTATTTCACACTCTCTGTTTACCTTGTTTTTTCTTTTTTGTTTACTTAGTTTGGGTTTTCTTTCTTTGTTTTGAGAAAGGGTCTGACTCACTATGTACTTTGGGCTGCGTGGAGCTTGATTTGTAGAATAGAGAACCATCTGTCTTCTGCCTCCTGGTTGCTGGGATTAAAGACGTGCGCACAATGCCCAGCCTCTGTTTGGTTGTTTTAATTTTTTAATTATGTGTGTGTGTGTGTGTGTGTGTGTGTGTGAGTGTGTGTGTGTGTGTGTGGTGTGTGTACACACACACAATACCTGTCTGCACTCACATGTCGTTCCTATGGAGGTCAGAAGACAATTAGTGGACATTGGTTGGTTCTCTCCTTCTACCACGTGGGTCCAGGATTGAAGTCAGGTTGTCCTACTTGGTCGCAAATACCTTTACCCACCAAGCATCTGTGTGGGCCACCACCTTGGATTTTTCCTGAAGCTTTCCAGTTAGGCTGGGCTGACTAGCTAGTGAGCCCCAGGAAGCTGTTGGTCTTCATCTTGATTATGCTGGGATTATAAGCACGTGGCACATCACCCAGCTCTCTCTCTCTCTCTCTCTCTCTCTCTCTCTCTCTCTCTCTCTCTCTCTCTCTCTCTCTCTCTCTCTCGTTCTGGGGATTGAACTCAGGTCCTCATGCTTGCAAGCAAGTCCTCCACTGACTAAGACATCTTTCCAGTTCCAATAATGAAGAATTGAAGGGAGTGTTGTCTTTTGCCCAGGGTACAGGGAGAGAGGAGTCCTTTTCTCCTGCCTTCTTTCTCTTCTCCTCCCTCTCTCCTTTCTTTCTCCCCTCTCTCTCTTCCTCCTTCCCCCTCTCCCTCCCTTCATCTTGTCAGTTCCCTTTCTTTCACTTTCCTTTGTCAGGAGCCCAGGCTGTTGGGACCCTGTATTGAGAAAGCCACTTTCTAGCTATGTGGTATTAGGAAGTGTTCCGCAGCCCTGGGGTGGGGGGCAGAGCGGGCGAGGGAGGGTATCAGGCAGTGCCAGCCTCTGAGAAGCAACACTGCAGTGGTGGTAGCTGAGGTCAGCCCAGGCCATGAGACAGAGCCACCTGGGGCTCCCCAGGAAGCATTCCTCACCCATGGACTGTTTTAATTTCCCAGAGATAATAATGGGGCACAAAGCACCTGCCAGGCCCTCGAAGACAGATGACCAATGCTTGCAGCATAATAGTCTGTGTCACAGAAAATTGGAATTTATATCTCCCGAGGCAGGGCATCTCTTCACACCATTCTTGCATCCCTAGGACATGTGAGTCTGCCCTGGGCTGCTTGCTGGGAGACGCAAACCAAGGCAGAGCACTGTGGAGGAACTCTGCTCCCCTAGTCCTGTTTTTAATATCTTAATCGAGTCTACAAGCCCTAGGACATATGGAGCAAACAGATCCATGAGATCGTCTTCCAACTCCGCCTGGGATGAAGGTCATATTCTCCTTCTGAAACACAGGCGCGACAAATCAGACAGGCAAGGCTGACACTTTTCCTGAGGTTTTGTTCCGTCTTTGTGATTGTTCTTGCTTAGTTCACTGTGTTTTTAAAGCTTGTGAACAAACTAGATCCAAGAGTCTGTCCCCACCTGAGTTAACCTAGTTGTTCTGAAAAACCCAAATCTGTCTACGGCCTTTTGTTCCTGGGGCCCAGAACACAATCCGCCTTGCTCTTGATTTAAGCATGCTGACAGGTCCCTGCCCGCATGCCTGCACCGTGGCAGGAGTGGAACGGGGCTTTCATATATAATGCATGAGCCAAGCACAGTGGAGGCAGGGACAGAGAGCATGGAGCTGCGTGGAGCTGTGTGGACCCTGTGTGCCATTTGCCCTGGAGCTCGGTTTTCAGAGTCACAACACAAGCATATTCACTCTGGGTAAGAGATCAGGATGAGGCTGCGAAAGGCATTTGCTCACCGAAGTGGATTTAATTTTTTAAACTCACATTAGGACAGGATTAACCTTGCTGAAGGATACTGAGACATGGGCAGAATGTATAAGACTCATCCCAGTATGCGTGGTATGGGAGAAACACAGGTGAAATTAAACATTCATGGTATGGAAATGCCTTTTCCTCGGCCTTCTTCCTCCCTGTAGTCATCTTTGAGGTGCTGGCTCCCTGCCCTGTGGCGTGGGCACAGGCTACGACATAGGCCTAGCCACATGGTGTTCCGTTCCCTCCATCCTTCTGGCATCCTGACCCTGTCATTCTGTGGACAGGCAGGCAGGCTTGCAGGCTTATGAATGCATGGTAGCACACACACACACACACACACAGAGAGAGAGAGAGAGAGAGAGAGAGAGAGAGAGAGAGAGAGAGAGAGAGAGAGAAACACAGTCCCTGCAGGCTCTTTAGAGACCTGCTCTTTGCAAGCCAGAGAGAACCTGGTGTGGTCTCCATCCTGTCCTGTGAACTGGAGGCACTGCTAGTTTAAAAACAAACAAAAAAATCGGGCTCTGATTGGCTGGTCAGCATGTCCGTTGAGCTGTGTGGGAGGGCAATGCTTACACTAGGAAAGCTGACCCACTTGTTGAGGGCTCCTTAATCTAGGAAATCCTCCAGTCCCACACAAACCATGACTGATCTCTACTCAAGAGGCCATCTAGGACTTTCCACAGTTGATTAGTGAGTTGAACAAGCAAGTTCTTGCTTCTTTCTCAAGCACTTTAATTTTGCAATTTCTCCACAAACTCTTTCAATAAAAAACATTTCAAAAGGACCAACAAAGGAGAACTGAAAGCAGGCCACGGTCCGCCCTGTGGTTTCCTCAGCAGAGCCCAGATCTCTGCTCCAACTGGTGGCTTGGCTGAAATGCCCTTGGGAAATTGCTAGTGTATGCCAGTCTCGTGCAAACCGGTGGCAGGTTCCTCTTCAAAAGCACTGGACTGCGGGCATGCCCTTTGCACTGTGACGTCACTTCAACCATCTCTCCGCACAAGAAAAGCCGGGGAGGCTGTAAACCCACAGTCACCATCTGGAGACCCCCGCAACCCCTGGAAGCATGGTGAAGAGCCTGGGCCTGAATCTCTCTGCTTGTACTGGCTAGTTTTCCATCATCTTGGCACACGCTAACATTATCTGAGAGGAGGGAACCTCAAGTAAGAAAATGCCTCCATAAGATAAGGTTGTAGGCAGGCCTATAAGGCTTTTTCTTAATTAGTGATGGATGGGTGAGGGCCAGCCCATTGTGGGTGGTGTGACCCTGGCCAAGTAGTCCTGAGTTCTATAAGCGAGCGAGCTGAGCAAGCCGTGGGGAGTAAGCCAGTAAGCAGCACCCCTCCGTGACCTCTGCATCAGCTCCTGCCTCCAGGTTCCTGCCCCTACTACTTTCGAGGATGAACAGTCATATGGAAGCGTGAGTGAAACAAACATCTTTCCTCCTCAAGTTGTTTTGATCATGGTGTTTCATCGCAGAAATAGTAACCTAACGAAGGCACTGCTCCGGGACCTGTGTGGTGTGTGGGGACAGGGAAACCTCCACATGGCAAGTTGCTGCAGAGCAGTGACCCCCAGCGGGGGACATCTGTATACAATTTCAACCGTCTTTGGTGTAAAGAATATCCTTAGTGACCTAAGAGAGAGTTGTGTTCAGTGAGGGATCAGGGTGGCACCCACACCAAATCGCCTTCTTTAACGTGCAGGGAGGGGTGTCCATCACTCTTCTGTTTCAAGAATGTAGAGACAGCCCAGAGAGGTCACACAGGCTAGTCCAACCCTCTATCCCTGGATAAGACTCTGTGTGAGGCTCACCTCTCAAATTAGCCTCTGTCACAGCTCTTATAAGGACTGGTACCCTTGGCCTGTATGGAAAAGGCTGCTATGTACTTCCTTCCTGTTTAAACACGAGTCCAAATAGACAATCTAAGAAAGGAAATGACCTCTTAAACTGGGGCATGTCACTGTTCCTGGCTGTCTATCCAGTACCTCTTCCCCCTTTTCCTCCTCCCAAACACCAAAAGATGGAGGAGAGCTTTCTTTGGGTACTCTGGAGATTCCGGAAGACCCCCATGCCCGTCTTTCAATGTGGACTGACTTGTACCTAAAATAGGGGTCAGGTCCAGCTCCAGCAAAAAGGTGTGCCCCAAGATTTGGACCAGTAGTGGAAACCATCACTCATCCTTCCTCTAAGGTTCCCTTCCCGGCTTTCTTGAGGCCAGACTGCTGTCCTGATAGCAACGGTAACACTGAGTTCCTGACCTGGACGTAACAGCAGTGCATATGGGCCCAGAGGGGGAGCTGAGCAGGGACAGTTCAGTGTGCTTCTGCCCAGCTATTGTTGGCAGATGTTAGGCATGACCAGGAAAGGATTCCCTTTTCACCACACCACATGCTCCCTGGGGTCAGAGGTCAACTGTCCTCCCTTGAGGATACTCCCTTGTGGATACTGGCCTAGAGGTGCCATTGCCCACCCAGCCTTCTGCCTACCTGGGTGTCAAAGCAAAGGCTGTGACCACCAGAAATGATGCAAGGAGCCCTTAGGGTACCAGTTCGCTCCTCTGGGCCTCCAACTCCCAGTCTTAGTTGTGCGATGCCGCTGGATCTAAGGGCATCATGTGCTATAAGCCTGGAAAGCTGGTGTTCCCAGTTATTAGAAGATTCCAAAACCTACAACACCTTGGAGCTGGTGCTGGACGGGCAGCAAAGCCTCCTCTTCCTGTCCTGAGCTTCAGCTGCCTCAACCACAAGGGTAATGAGTGGGTGGGTAAATGGATGGACAGATGGATGTACAGACAAACACATTGGTAGGTGGGTAAATGCATCGATGGATGAGTGGATAAGTGTGTGGACAGTCGAGTGGATAGATGGGTAGGTGGAGAGATGGTTAAATGGGTGGATAGGTGGAAGGATGGACTGGTGAGCGATGGACAGATGGACAGGTAGACAAGTAGACTCAATGGGTGGATGAAGATTGGTCTAAAGAGGTCCTTTCAGCCCTGAAAATGACTCAGGGAACTAAAGTATGGATAGATCTTGTTTTGGTGGTGACTAACCTGCACCCAGTCACCTGGTTCCAGATGAGGACAGTGGCTCTGTCTGGACAACTGCCTTCACAACATCTCCCCCCTACCTCTGGTTCGTTGGGGAGAAGCACAAATGGCAGCTAGAAGCACCTCAATGGATTCTAGAGGGGCCCCACGACACTGAGGATGGAGGGCAAGGTTGGTGGGATGCGACCTGTCTGGGCGATGAGGCTGTGACATGTGGACCTGGCTGAGTCTTGTACCCAGACCAGTCATAGACTCTGAAAGCATCACCAGAACTAAGGACTTCCCATTGCTATACTAAGAAGGCCCAGGTCCTGAGTAGGGGGCAACCTAGGTTTCCTCCTGCTTGGCTGAGTGGCTGCAGCTGGGTGCAGAATGCTGGCAGGACTGCTCTTAACTACACATAACACTGAACACACCACGGTTCGCTGTGAGAGCTTTCAAAATGGTTCAGAAGATGCTAAGAGTAATTCCACCCTCCAACGGCTTCTCGGTCCCAGACGGGGAGCGGGGAGTGGAGTGTGATTCTCCAGTCACAGCTGGGCTCCAAACAGCTGCAACCCCTTCGCCTCAGGCTGGTGGCTTCTCTCCAACGGTGTTTGCTGCTGCGTCCATCACAGACCCAAACAGAGTTATCTAGGCAGAGAGACTCTACACCCAATGGTCTTGGCCTTTCTGTGGCAGAGAAAGGACTCCCTCCCGCCTCCACTCATACGCCTATGAGGATGGGCATAAGAGCACCAGAGCAGGCAGCCTCCAGCAGCCAGACCACCAGGACCCTCTGCCACGTCTTGTGCATGAGCTTCTCCGCCATGACCCAGCTACCCTTCCCAAGGTGCCCTCCCGTGCTCCTGTCCTTTTGGCTGGACTGCTCTGCACATAAACTGAGCACTAAACCCGGGCCTGGGTTCAGAGGCAGAGCTTAGAGCACAGTCAGCGGGTCCCCTTCGGAGACTTCCTGAGCTCCGCCTGGGCTGGGGGTGGCAGCCATGGCAAACACGCAGTGTGCACTGTGTTGGGTGGAGATCAATGCTTGCCGAAAGACAAAATGGGGTGAGAAGACAGAAAGGGCAGAGAGCTGCAAGGCAAGCACTGAGAAGGTGACGGCCGAGCCCTGCCTCAGCCCTGTTCTGCGATGGAGAAACAAAGCTCAGAGAGGGTGTGGAGATGATCAAAGACACACAGCAAATGGGCAGGCCCTGAGCCCATTTCTCCTCCCTCTGAAGCTTTCTGCTTCCATGTTAAAAGAAGGTCAAGCCAGGTGGAATAAAGAAGTGTCTTACAGGAAAAAGGAGATAAGAAAGAAATGTTGCCACGTGTCCACATCCAGGGCCACCCTCCCTCTTGTCTGTGTTAGTTTTTCCGCTTTTCGAACTCTCTGCAGTGGGGTCTATTCTTTCAAAGGCCAAATATAATAAATAAAAAATACTTCATCTAGTTTTTGAAAGGCATCCAAACGCCTAATCTGGTGGCCAGGACACTGGAGTGTCTGATCCCTCCAAGTGCTGATTTGAATTAAAGGGCAATGCCATGAACTGAACGTAAAATGCCCCCATAGGCTCGTGGTTTGAACTCTTAGTCCCCAGTTGGTGGCCCTGTTTCCTGGAGGCGATGGGAGCTTTAGGAGGTGAGGGTCACCAGATACGGGTTCTTGGGTGTGTGTTGTTCTTGGTTCCGGCCTGGTTATCTGTCTGTGATGTGAACAGTTCAACCGCCACAAACTGAATCGCTGCTGCCATGATGGATGGAAACCCACGGAAACATTGAGTCAAAATCAACCCATCATCCTTTAAGCTGCTCCCGTCAGGAATCAGGGTCACAGTGAGGTCAAAGGAGTCAATACAGGGGGCCACAAAGTGAAGTCCCAGCCTATCTCGGCCTGAGCTCAGTGTTCCTGGGATGACTCGGGCACCTTCTTCACAGGTGGTAAAGGCTTTGTTCTACTTGCATTGCTGTGACAAACACCGTCACCAGAAGCAATATAGGAAAGAAAGGCTTGATTTCAGCTTTTCAAGTCTCAGCCCATCCTTGAGGACGCATCAGTCACGGCAGAAACTCAAGGCAGGGGCTCGAAGTGGAGACCACGGAGCGATACTGCTTCCTTCTGGGATTGTTTGCTCGGCTCATGATCAGCCAGCTTTCTTACACACAATGGTCTGGACCCTCCTCCACCAATCAGCAATCAAAACCGGTCCCGCAGATGTACACAGGCCAGTCTGTTAGAGGCAATTCCTTACTTGAGGTACCCTCTTCCTGGGCGACTACTTGTATAGGCTTTGACCCATACATATCAATGACAAGAATAGATACGCAGTGGTCACCACCTCAGGAAGGGTCAATAGCGGCAGTCCCCTGCCCTCCTTGCCTGGGCTGCGGACAGAGGCTGGTAATAGGCCTTGAACCTGGACCAATCAGCTGAGGGGGTCAGACTTAACCCTGTGAATTGCCCAGGAGTCCTGTGTCTTCCCTGCACCACCATCATCCCCACCTCTGCACTCACCCCCACTCCCACCCCCGCCTTCTGAGATTGAGGCTCCTCTACTTGAGCTCTTTTGTTTCTCGCTCCCGCAAAGCCTTCAGCTTCTCCGCGGCTGCAGGAAGCTTTGATTCGCTGCCGAGAATCTGGGTTGCAGTTTTGGGGCTCAAAAAAGGGAGGAATCATTTCTTCTGGGAGGCACGGGAGGAAAATCATTTCGGTGACTGTAGGTAATTAAGTCGCCACAGCGCTATGGAACATGCATTATATTATACGATGATTAATCCCTGGGACAGCGGGGAGATTTTTCATCTTCAAAGCGCTCCTCAGCTGCTCATTAATCATCCCAGCCCCAAGGAAAGAGGGGCTGATTCTGTTCCTCGGAGTGGGGAAACTGAGTCAGCTGAATGTCTCTGACCCCACCCCCAGATCTCAGGGTGGAAGCAATGCAGGTCAGAGCCACCAAGGGCTTGTGCCCCAGGCGCCTCATCCTGGTGGCGTCAGCCTACTTCCCAGCTTCGTGGGGACCTGCACGCGAATCAATAGAAATGTTATTTTAAATGAGAAGAAAGCTGCCCAGCTCTGCTGGCGGGGGCTGCCAAGGCCCGCCCGCTTTCATCTGCTTTTGTTCTCTCTGCCTGGGTACCTGCGAATTTGCAGTGCGCAGCCTCCCTGGGAAAGCGAGGCATCTTCCAGTTCTCTCAGTGAGCAGTTTAAAGGAAAATGCTGTTTTTCTCACAGACGCCTTCCTTTGCAATTGGGACATCGTGCTATAAATACAGCCCATCCTGCTTTGCATTCAAATTGTTGTGAAAGTTTGGGGCTGTAAATAATATGTTCTAGGTGCTCGAGACAGATTTTTTATTATTATTTTTTTTCCTCCCAGTTCCTGGAGCCAGTGATAAATTAAACATTTCTTTTACACTCCCACCCTGCAATACGAAATACAGGGCTGATTGCTTCACACCTGACATCAAGTGTAAAGGTGACCTGTGGGTGAGCGGAGGGTGGGGAGCTACTCTGAGTGGGAGAGGTTGGGGAGCAGGGAGGAAAGATGCTTTTCTGAGCTTGACCTTCCCGTGATGATGTTTACATCTGAATGACCTTCCGATAGCAGGAAGGGATTGCCCCCAAAGATCTCTTTCATGCAGGGGAAACTGAGGCTGCAAACATATCCACCATGACTACAGGGTGTGCCCTGGCCCGCTTTTCCTCTGGGTGTACTGGATGGTGGAGAGGGGAACAGCTGGTCTTTGAGCCCAGCTGGAAGAAACAGGCTGCCAGCACTGTGGACAGGTAGAGCCCACTGGCCGCGTCAGATGGGCCCTTACAGACAGCATAACCTCATATCCAATCTCAAGTCTCAGTTCCCTTGCCCTGAAATGAAGTAAAAAAAAAATGGAGTTCCTTAGGCTCTGGGGAAGAGTGAGAAAGGTCTCTGAAGTGCTTAAGGGGGAGCAGCTGTGACCCAGGACCCCATGCCCAGGAATGATGCCACTCCTTAAGCCATTGGAGATACGTGCAGGCTGCTAGGAACTCCATCGACACCAAGCCTGAAGATATCTTTTCTTACTCTCTAAGCCCCTTGGCTGGGTCTACCAGGAAGCTGAGTCCATCAGACAGGTTTAGATAGGACCCATGTTGTAGATACAAAAGGGTTCATCCTGGATATGGCTGGGCTGCATTCGTACCCCAGGCTAGAGGAGAAGGGATAGGGAGGGTCAAACCTCTGCTGTCTTCTGATGGAGACCACTGGAACTTTCACAAAGGACACATATACAGACCCACGAGACTCATAGCATTCATGTCCACAGGCTCACATGCACACAAGCTCACTGGCTCACAGCACACACACTCACAGGCTCGCATGCATGTGCACTCACACTTATATGCACACATGTTCACGGGCTCACTACATACGTGCTCACAGACTCACATGCACGTAAGCCTGCAGGCTTACGTGCACAAGTGCTCATGGGTCCATAGTGTGCTCTCTCACAAGCTCACAAGCATACATACCAACAGGCTCATATGACACTCTTTAGCACACTTCCTCATCCATCTCCCCCACCTGGTCCCAGAAGAAGCTTCCCCTTGAGCCAGTGCATGCTGTGTGTGCTCCGTGAAGCAATGCCACACGTGCCTAGCAGCAGCAGGCACAGAAGGCAGTCAGAGCTCAGGGATCATGTTCTGCCCCAGCTCACCTCCACATCAGGACATATGGGTCCCTCCCCAGCTCTGGGGACACTCTTGCCATCTGTCTTAGAGGACTCTGAGACAGAGAGGGACAGGCTAAGCTTCTCCAGGCAGCTTCTCCAGTACAGACCTCAGTGGCAACCTTCTGTGCCTCAGGACCCTGTGTAATGCCAGTCAGCTTGGGGGCCAAAGGCTAAAGCCTCTATGTTCAGATAAGGAGGAAGGGAGCTAGGGCTCCAAGCACAGCCCGGGCTGCTGCCTCAGACACAGCAGGGTTCTTATATTCAAATGATACACCCACCCCAAACTCACTAACCTGCGGTCTTTTCAGGCAGTACTACCAGGGTGGAGGCTCCCTCAGAAAACTCTAGAAAGTTCTTAGTATCATGAACAACCCCTCCAGCTATTCCAAACTGCCCTGCCAGGGATGATACACCATCATCTTCAGAGATCTCTGTTCTTTAAGTGGCACTGTGCCCTGGATCCTGTGTCCTGATGCTGGACACTAGCATCAGGATCCAAGTGTCTGGTGGCCTTGGAGACTCAGTACAGGGCTGTTTGACCATCCCTCCCTGTCCCTCTCAACCTCAGCCCCCTGAAGCCCTGCTTATCCAACTCCATCCCTCTGGTTTTGTTTGCCTTCCTTGAAGCAAAACCTTTCTTTTATGAGACTGGCTGCTAGGATTACCCAGCTAGCTTCTCTTCCACCAGAGGCTTTGTCCAGCGTGTCAGCCTGTTGACTGCCCACGCGTGTATCCCCCCTACATGTCAGCATCAGGCAGTTCACCTCACCCTGTGGTGCTCAGAGTGATCCCCATCCCCACCACTGGCTCCCAGTGTCCCCAGACCTTACCTTGACAGGCAATGCTATTGGATAGTGTATTCCTAGACAGCTCAACCCCTGGAGTTCAGAGGGGTCCATTGCAGTCCAGAGACAGGTTTCTTGGAGCCTCTCTCTGGCACAGCACCCACCAGGATCCCCTCTCCCTCAGAGCACACTTGACCTTGCGGCATACACATTGTGTGGCCTCAACCCTTTGTCAGAACCACTGGATGCAGTTAGCCACCATAACACCGAGGCAACGTGCACCCAAAAAATGTATTTTTAGTTATGAGACATCTGATCTGAAGCTATTTTCTTACCCTGTATCTCATCCCTCACCTGTAAGTGGGGGTGATGAGCTAAATCTCAGAACATGTCCAAAGAGCCAGAGACAGGAACTTCAGGGAGAGTGAATTCTGATGAGCTGAGTGGCCCTGAGCACCAAGATGAGCTCAGCCTTCCTGATTACAAATACCATGTAGCTTGTCTTGGTAAGGCTGGAGAAACACAACACAGAGAAAAAGGAAACCAAGAGCTACCAAGACGAGCACCCATAGACATTACAGAGGCTCTCTCCCTCTGTCTGTGGACATCTGAAAGCCACCCAGTCAGCCTCTGGCTGGGACCTCACACGAAGGGGAGGTGCTTCTGACTCACATCTCACTACAAAGTCTCAGAGGGAGTAATGGAGTACAGCCTTTGACACCTCTACAATCCCTGTCTAACCACGGCCCATGTGCCTTGGGTTGATTGTATATGGACTGCACACCTGTCTGCTCCCATTCTCTTCCCAGGAGAGCGTCAGGCACACAGTCAGCATTGTCTTCTCCATCTGCTCTCGCTGCTCCTGGGCACTGAGAAACCCATGGAATGACTGAATGAAGAAGGGGGACCCTCTGTGCTGGCTGTGGAAGGGAGCACTGGAAGTGCAGAGGTGGTAAGAGACGGTCCCCGGCCATAGCCATTCATGACCGGGGAGGTATGCTGAACACCTAGTCACTTCCTGCCTATGTCTCTACCCCAGACAAATGCCAAACTGTGTCCACCCGTGAAACTATATAGCACTATGTTTTTGTCTGTTATCACCACAGAAAAGCAGATCAATAAACAAATCATGATATGGTCACACCATGCCTTCAGTCATAATAACGGACATCAGGGTATGAACACACTGCTTGGGCAGGGGCACTTGGAAAGGATTTCAGTGATCTTCCCAGAGGGACAGAGATTCTCTACAATCAGTGGATCGTGGGAGTGCCTCCAATGGCTGTGTTCACACAGATCTGACATTATAGTGAGATAAAAAGAGGAAGAAACACTGTAAGCCTTGCCACAGGCCTGCTCCACACCCGAGCTACTGCCGGACTTTATTGCATCCAGATCTCGCAGCTGGAGCTGCTGTGCCCAGCACAGCCAGGCTCACACACCCACTCCTGAGCCTTTGGGATGCGGGCCATGGGTGGGTGTAGAGTCTTTGTTGTCTTTGATATTGTTTTGATAGCTTTATTGAGCCAAAATTCACATCTTATAAATTTTGCTAATTTAAAATATGCAATTCAGTGCATTTTAGTATATTCTGGATCTGGGCAGCCATCAGCACAGTCTAATTTGAGAGCATCTTCATCCTCCTCCAACCGAGAACCTGCACTCCCAGTGCCACCCCGCCCCAGAGCCCTGACTGCCTTTTCATCTTCATAGACTGGAGACTCCACTTAGCAAAACTCTTCAAGGCTTAAGCACATTGTAACATGCGCCAGTATTTTTTTTTTTTTTTTTGTGGTCAGTGATGCTCTTCTTGTTCCTCTGTCTTCATAGACAGCTCTCCTGATAACTCGGTTGATGGACGGGGGCAGGGGCTACTTTTCTAGCTCCAGTGAGTAACACAGCTATGGACACACTGGGCTGTGATCAAGTCTCTTGGACTTGCCTTCTAGGTTGAATGGCGATTCCGTCTCCACTCCTGTCAGCAGCCACCCATCTCCCACTCTGTCCCATTTCA
Source organism: Arvicola amphibius (assembly GCF_903992535.2). Taxonomy (NCBI): domain Eukaryota; kingdom Metazoa; phylum Chordata; class Mammalia; order Rodentia; family Cricetidae; genus Arvicola; species Arvicola amphibius. The sequence goes on from NC_052053.1 coordinate 45,962,105, forward strand.
TATTGTCACTGCGCATCTTCAGAGGTCCCACCCTCCCTGTCCCCTCTCCAACATTGCTTCTTGGTTGTCTTTGTGCTTATAGCCATCCTGATGGATAAGAAGAGACTTCTTGCAATCATTCAGAACTACATCTGATGGCTAATGTGGTCATACACCTTTTCATGAGCTTGTTGGCCATTTGCATGTCTTCTTGGGAGAAGAGTCTGTTCAGTTTTCTTTCCTCTAGAACACTGGTTTATCTGTTGATTATTGAGTAGAGAGTTTCCCATATCTTCTGTGTACACATGCCTTGTCAGCTCATGGGTTTGCAGAGACTCTCTTCATTCTGTCCACTGTCTTCTTGCTTCTTATTGCTTGAAACACAAAAGGTTTTAGTTTTATGAAATCTAGTTTATCTTGGGGTTTTATTTTGTTTTGTTTCTTTCACTTTTGATGTCCCATCAGAACAGTTGCCTAACCCGAGACCATGGAGACATATGCCTACGTTTCCCCCGAGACTTGTGTAGTTTTAGCCCTTACATGCCCTGCCCCTGTAGATGCATATGGCTGTGGATAGAGCCCAGACACTGGACGGCCTGCTCTAGCACTTTCCACCTTATCCTTTGAGTCAGGGTCTTTCACTAAGCCTGGAGCTTGATGTTTTCAGGGTGTCTCTACCCCACCCTGACGCCCAGCACTGGAGCTGCAGACACATATGACCAAGTCTGTATCTTCCTTCCTTCCTTCCTTTTGCCTGTCCTTCCTTCCTTCCTTCTTGCCTTCCTTCCTCCCTCCCTTCCACCTGTCCTTCCTTCCTTCCTTCCTTCTTTCCTTCCTTCCTTCTTTCCTTCCTTCCTTCCTTCCTTCCTTCCTTCCTTCTGCCTGCCTTCCTGCCTTCCTTCTTTCCTTCCTTAATTCCTTCCTTCCTGCCTGCCTGCCTGCCTTCCTTCCACCTGTCCTTCCTTCCTTCCTTCCTTCCTTCCTTCCTTCCTTCCTTCCTTCTTTCCTTCCTTCCCTCCCTCCCTCCTTCCTGCCTTCCTTCCTCCCTCCCTTCCACCTGTCCTTTCTTTCTTTCTTCCTTCCTCCCTCCCTTCCATCCTTCCTTCCTCTCTTCCTCCCTCCCTTCCTTCCTTCAGTCTTTTTGTCTTTCTATCTTTCACATCATGCCTACTGATGCCACCCATCTCCCACCCCACCCCCAAAATAAAACAAAATAAAATTTAAGAGAAAAAGAGGGGGGGAATGAAAAAAAAAGGAAGAAGGGGAAAATCCCATCATGGAAGCCGCAGTGTGACACAGTGAGTCACACAGTGAACCCCTTTATTCATATAAATTTACACACAGGCATTTATCAAAAAGAATCATTGGTCTGGTTCGAGGCTCCTGGTCTCTTCTACACCATCCACACTGGGACTCTTCCTGGACTTCCTGTTGCTGCCCTATGTTACAGAAATCCTGCAGTCCTGGGTCCACAGGAATAATCCCTCAACTTGCTCCATCAGATCACAGATTGGACGGATGTTGGGGTGGGCCAGCACTGGGTAGTTTCGGGGTTGTTCAGCCTGCCAACTCTCCCCTGTCTCTGCCACCAGGGTGAGCTCTCCTGCATTGCTCTGACCAGTTCACCCCTTGCAGGAATGAGCAAGGAGCTGGGCCAGTTCTCTGGCTTTCACATCCTCAGGGTTGGTTCTCCCACGGCTACATCTCCAGGGCCAGCTCTACTGTGTTGCCCGGGCAAGGTGTAGGGGCCACTCTTCTGAGTGCTGCAGTTGATGGGAGGCAGGGACAGCTCTCCCACTGCCTCAGACATTGATGGTGGGGGAAGGAAGGTGTCTCTCCTCTGCCCATGCTGCCGCCATACAGATGAGAAGTGGGGATAGCTTTCCCATGCTCACAACTTTGGGACTGGCTTGCCCGCACCTTGATCAACAGGGTTGGTTCTATACCTGGATTTTGATGTGAATATAGAGGCTCTAACTTCAAATCCTCATGCTTATACAGCAAGTGCTTCTGGCATCTCACTCCAGGCCCACACTCAGGGTTTTGATTCATTTTGAGTTTTTACATTTATTTATTGATTTGTGTGTGTGTGTGTGTGTGTGTGTGTGTGTGTGTGTTCTTCTGCCGTGACTTGCACGTGGAGGTCAGAAGACAGCTTTCAGGAGTCACTTCTCTCTCTCCACTGCATGTGTCCTGGGGATTGAACTCGGGTTGTCAGGGCTGGCAGCAAACACCTTTATGTAATTGGTTTTTTCTTTACTCTTTACTCTTTGGGGGCCACTGCCCAGCTCCCAAATAATACATGGAAACTTATGTTTTTTTTTTTTTCAGAAGAATGCCTAGCCTTTGTTTGGCTTGTTTCTAGCTAGCTTTTCTTAAATTAAATTATCTCGTCTACTTTTGCCTCTGCGCTTTTCACCTTTCTCTATTTCTGTATATTTTTTCCTTCTTTTTTATTCCATGCCTGGCTGTGTGACTGGTCCCTGGCATCCTCCTCCCCCTTTTCTTGCTCTTCTCCTCCTCTTCTTCTATTTACACTCTCTGCCTGGCAGCCCTGCCTATCCCTCTCCTGCCTAGCTATTGGCTTTTCAGCTCTTGATGAGACCAATCAGGTGTTTTAGACAGGCAAAGTAACACAGTATCAGAGTTAAACAAATGCAATATAAAAGAATGCAGCACATCTTTGCATCATTAAACAAATGTTCTACAACATAAACAAATGTAACACACCTTAAATTAATATTTCACGACACCTTTTGCCCGCTGAACCCTCTCACTGACCTTATTTTAATTTTTACCTATGAATAATTTTTTAATATTCAGTTGTCCCAACAATATTTTCCCTCTGGTGTTGTCCTCCCAACTGAAGACCATTTGACCATAAAGGTGGGTGCCTGCGTGTGTGGAACTGCTGTGCTGTTACGACACAGTACCCACAGGAAATGGGGAGGGTCAATTACAGCTCGGTGTCGCAGAGTTTAGCGCATCATGGCAGAGAGAACGTGGAGGAGCAAAAGAGCTCACCTCACAGTGGCCAGAAAGCGGAAGGGCAAGAAGGGGCAGAGACAGTGACCTGCTTCCTTCAGCTGGACCCCACCTTCTAAAGTGTCCAGAACCTTCCAAAATAGCATTATCAGGCAGGGATGGAATGTTCAGCATCCTGAGGAGGAGATTTATATCCAACCATAGCATCTGCACGCTCTCTGTCTCGGTTCTGCTGGCCCATGTGTTGTCCAGATGGCCATTCACACTGGCTTTGTGGTAGTCTGACCACTGGCTTTGAAATCAAAGGAGCAAGCATCCAACTTTGCTCTTGTTCTTCAGATCCATAAGAGCTTGAGAATCTGTTTACCTAGTTCTTTTAAAAAAAAAAACATTACATTTTATTTAGTGTGTGTCGTGCACATGCACACACATACACACGTGCACACGCAGGCCAGGACTTGCTTCTGGCAGAGGTCAGAGGACGCCTTTCAGGAGCTGGTTCTCTCCTTGCATCATGTGGATTCCCAGATCAAATCAAGCCATGAGGCTTGACAGCAAGTCCCTTTATCTGCCGCGTCATCTCACCAGCCACGGTTTATTTATTTCACCCAGAAATAAAAAGGTACTCCATCTAGGGCTCTGAAAGGTATTGCACTGACTCTGTGGAGACACTGAGAGTACACTGTCATTTTAAAAGCCCTAAGTTATCCTGCTGGAGGTGCAGAAGCACCTTTCTGTGAACAGAAGGCGTAGTCTCTGTGAACAGTATTTCAGAATTTATAAGTCTGGCACCATAATTATCTTGTTCTTTGTGCTGTTAATATAATGGAATTATTTTTTTTCTTTTCAATTTTGTTTTTGGAGTGTTACAAGTGCATAGAGAGAAAACAATTGATCTAAGATTTTTGTTGTTGTTGTTTGGTTTTTGGTTTTGAGATAGGGTCTCACTGCATAGACCTGGCTGGCCTGAAACTCACTGTGTAGACTGGAGACGGAACTGACCTTGAGCTCACAGAGCTCCTCTTGCCTCTGTTTCCCTTGGGCTGGGATCAAAGCTGAGCGCCACCATGCCAGTTCGGTGAAATACGAAGGATGCTTGTATACTGACCTTGTCCGGGCCGCGCTGATGAATCTCCTGTTTGTTCTAAGGGTTACTAATAAATATTTTAGGAAGACTATGTCATCTGCAACCTGTAATGTTCTTGTTTTTGACTGTCTGGATCCCTAGTTTTTTTTTCTTATGTCTATTTACTCTGTCTGGGCTCAGAGGGAAACAGACAAGCTTCCTTGTGTGGCTCCTGCTCTCCCCTGGAAAGTGGCCTATCTTCCTGCAGCAGGTGAGGATAGCTGCAGGTACTGGAAAGTGTGCCCATTTTCACACGGCTCCAGAGGTTCCCTCTGTTCTCTGCAAAGCCCAGAATTGCCAAGAAAGAGCCTTACTTACCTCTGCCCCCCTTCAGACATATTAATTATTCTTATATGAATATTAATTATCATATTAATTATTTTTCTTCTTATATACTCTTATATACTCTCATAAAACACCCTGACAAAAGCCACTTAAGAGAGAAAGGGCTTATTTCAGTTCCCAGTTCCAGGTGACAGTCTTTTTTGGTGGGGAATGTTACAGCATCATGAGTCTGAGGCAGCTGGTCACAGTATCCTCAGTCAGGAAGCAGAGAGACAAATGCCTTTCCAGGACCCACGCCCAGGCAATAATGTCTTCCCACCTCAGTGAACCTATCTGGATCATTCCTCACAGGTGTACGCTGAGGCTTGTGTCCTCAGCGACTATAGATCCTATCTAGTTGGTAATTGAGACTAACGGTCAGGAGAGCTGGCCTAGTCCTCTGCCTCCTCTGATCTTCCCAGGGAATCAAACAAAGCCAATCAGCTTCCTCCCACCCAACTGTGAGTCCATCAGCAGAGAGACCAAATCCAGGTCTCCTGTGTTCCAGTCTCTCTGGCAAACTAATCCCCCAGCCAGAAGTGGGCAAGACCAGAGACTGCAGGGTCGCAACACGCACAAGCCAGGAAGGACTTGTAGCTGTCAGGGCCCTTCGGAGCATGCTGTCAGACAGGTGACGGAAGGATAACGATGCTATGCTTCCTGGTTTAACAACCATCAAGAGTCAGGGAAGAAACAAAGTCTGGGGGCAGCACAGACTCGAGCCATGTTTCTCTTAAATGTCTTGCAAATTTCGTTTCTTCGATAAATATTTATCGAGCGCCTGTTATGTGCCTGGGACTAGGAGGCGAGGAGGGAATGAGGACACAGACAGGAGCTCTATCTGTTCCCTTGGAGCACCGAGCTGTGTCTTTTTGCTCCATTGGGGAAGCAGCTTTCTGAACTGTTTGTTGGGGCCAAGATTGCCCCTGGCTGAGAGGGTGGGCAGAGAACTTCCTTTAAGAGAACACCTACTATGGCTTGGGGGTCCTGGAGTCCGGGCCCAGGAGTCTTGTTTAGATAAGAGAGAAAGCAGCTGGCAGGGCAGAAGAAAGGGGAATCCATGTTCCCACTCCATTCTCAGTGCAACGCCAGTCTGGGGCTGGCACAAGATCTTTATCGTGCCAAACCTGGCAGGTTCCAGCGCCATGACGACCATGGTGTCAATCACCTGAGGGGGCGGGGGCTGTGTGGAAGAAGAGGACTAGTACACTTACTTTCTCTGCCAGCTTGGTCTTCAAACAGACCCCTAGATTCACACAACGGGGGCTTCACGGAACATCAACAGTGGAGACACACACACTGGTAAATTATGAATGACTCTGACGCTGAGCTGTAATGAGCAAGGCCCACCTGGGGCTCCAGGGGCCGACTGGTGGATCCTGCAGGGCCATCTTCCTCTGCTCACAGAAGCCCCAGCTGTGAGCTCTCCACACAGTGGAGTGAGAAGGGGACTGCAGCTCTGCTGCCCAGGGTCCAGTCCATAGATGACCAGCCCCGTGGGTCTGTGCTTCCCGGGCACTGCAGCTGCTCTGTGCTGCTGCTGCTGTTGTCTGGGCAGGAAAAGGGGAAGCTTTGAAGGCTGGCTCACATTGGCACCTACCCCTCTGCAGCTGTGAAGAAAGGCCTGCATCTAAGAGAGATGCAAGTCCCGGACCTCAGGGTACAGCAACCCTGGGTTTCTCCAGTGCCATGGGGAAGGTAGAATAATATTTTCTGGAATATTCTTCTCTCCTTACAGTTTCAAAGAACCAGAAAAAAAGTTACTAGTCTTGTCTTAGCCAGAATTACTATTGCTGTGGTAAAACACCACGACCAAGTTGGGGAGCAAAAGGTTTATTTGGCTTACATCTTAGTCCACCACTGAAGGAAGCCAGGGCACCTGGAGGCTGAGTTGATGCAAAGGCCATGGTGGGATGCTGCTTACTGGCCTTCTCCTCAAGGCTTGCTCAGACAGCTTTTTTAGAGAATCCAGAGCCAACAACCCAGGAATGGCACCACCATCAATGGGCTGACCCCTCCCCCATCAATCACTAGTTAAGAAAATGCCCTACAGGCTTGCCTACAGCCTAATCATATGGAAGTATTTTCTAAATTGAAGCTGCCTCTCAGATGACTTTAGCATGTGTCAAGTTGACATAAAACTGGCCAGCACAAGTCTGTAGGGTCTTTTATAGATGCCTCTGATCTCTACACAGATTATAAATTTAGATCAAGTACGTAGTCACTTTTTCCATTATTGAGTGCTCCGTGTGTGTGTGTGTGTGTGTGTGTGTGTGTGTGTGTGTGTGTGTGTGTGTCTTGGCTGACACGTTCGCTCTTAGATCTGAGCCAGGGGTAAAGCCCACACCTGTCTCCTCCACTAGTCTCGGACTGTGGCTGGTGTTCTGTCTTCTGTCCTCCATGAAGTTGGCAAGTTCAGAAGCTGACCGTGTGTGTTCATGTGTGTTCCATCTCCTGTGCATGGCGTGATGACTGTCATCTTGAAACCAGAGTGGCTGTGAGGACCCACATGAGATCCTAGAACGGGAGGTGTGTCATTAGATCCTCACCAGACATTCTGGTCATTCATCCATCCTCCTGCCGGTTCTAATCCTGTCCAGCTGCACATGTTTTAGCAGGTGCTAGAGTGGATAGGAGCTGGAAGGTTGTCTGGGGTGGGACTCCAGAGATGTGGGTTTCATGAATCATCACTCATACTAGGGTGGGACTTTGCTGCTATGCCTGCTCATGTCCTCCATGATCTTGTAAGAAACCCCTCACTTGTGTTCATGTAAGTTATCCCAATAAAGTGATCGGGTCACCACTTGAGACTTGGGTAGAGTCTTTACTCCATGGCCAAGGTGAATAGAAACAGATTCCAGGAAGTCACACAATGCTGTGGCTCCTCCATGGTGACCTAGTTCCTTGCCCCTGAGGCACTTGAGCTGTTGAGCACTGCGAATCAGGAAATAGAGTTTTCCACCTCAGCGAGTGTCTGGAGGAGAAGGCAGGTGCCCTGGGGCCCAGTTGATGGATGATGGAGCACAGCCACAGCCATGGGCCGCCCCAGATGTCTGAGCCGCGGCCACCTCCTTCCCTGCCTGCTTGCAGCTGGAGGGCTCTACCCCTCCCCGAGCCCCAGCCCATTAATTCTCTCTCTGACTTCTACAACAGCAGCATCCATCCATCACCTTGCCCATTCATCCTTCCACGGGGCAAATGCAGATCCACCGCTGACTGCTAGTGTGCTTGGCCCGGAAGCAGCAAGGAGGCCCTGCTGGGGGACGCCACACTCCACGGGGACGAGGATGGCTGCCCACAAATGCAGAAGCCGATTCCATGTCAGCTGGTGGCACAGGTTCTAGATGAAACTGTGGTGAGGTCCCAGAGAGTGTAGTCCCAGGAGGGTGTGCCGGGTGCTGCGCGGGGGAGAGGGGGTTCCTGGTGTGTGAGTGTGAGCCCCACAGAGCAAACACTGAGGCGGGTAGGAGAGAATGCACTGGGCCAGCTGTGGAGGCATCTGCTCCAGCTGGGTGTGGGGCTGGACAGAGCAATCAGGTGAGGAAGGGCTGGCTGAACCCAGGGCTGGCTGCACCCAGGGCTGGCTGCACCCAGCCTGATTTTCCTCTCAGACAGCCAAACCCCTGAGTGAGGCTCTCAGCCTTCACCATTCACGCCACCCCCATTTGTTATGTGAACACTCATTTTCTAGGCCCCTAGAGATACTCAGCCCCTACTTCCAGGAAAGATGGAGTCGAGGCATCAGCTGGGCATCCAGAGACACAAACCTGAGGCAGCCCGAACTGTAATTACTGGGAAGAACAGCTGGGAAGAGGCTTCAGGGCCTGCCAGAGCCAGCTCCAGGCTCAAGCAGCTTCCTTAGGCAACAACTAAAACAAATTGAAAGAAGGATGCCCCAAGCTCCATTTCTGCGTGTGTTCTAGGGAAGAAGAGGAGCGAGAGGCAAGAGCAACTCTGCCTTCGGGAGTCTGGGGACAGGAGAGAGGTTGGCCCCCTGGCTGGGCCCACAGTCTGGGAAAGCTGGCATATCCCTCCCAGTCCCAGTCCTGCTCCTTGGGATGTCAGAAGGGAAGTGTAATTAAGAACGCACAGCTGAGAAGGATTAGTATTCCAACCTGAAGGCCTCGGCTTTAATTAGTAATTAGGCCCTTTCTGCAGAGCCGGGAAACAAACAGAGGTTTGGTGACCTTTCTCCTGAAGGCACTGTGACAACCTGGCTGGCAGGCAGGTTACACCGAGGGCTTCTTCCAGAGAGGTTTGTAGGAGAGGCATAGTGAGGACTGGTAGCCCTGCTCTTCCTGGTGGGACCACCGGGAAGAGGGTGCTTCTGCAGATCCCTGCTCCCCACCTGGCTTCGCAGAGCTCACAGCTAGCATCCCCAACCCATTGGGGTCATTGGAATGACAGGTGTAGTGACTTGTCCAGCATGAGCCCATGGTCACCACATTTCCAACAGGAATGGCCCTGAGCTCCCGCAGATGTGAACCAGGATGGGACTGTATCTAGCAGAGAGGTGAGCAGGACCTAGGGGAACATTGGGCCCTAGCTTGGCACCTAGCATCGATCACGTGGCCCTTCTGCACTTTCTCTGTCCCCATGTACTATGCAACCATCAGGTTTTCCAGCAGGCCTGCCTCTAACCTGTTCCCAAGAAGGTAGGATCATCACATCACATCACATCAGTCACATGGGGTCTGATGGCCAAGCTGTGACCAGGACCCAGGGCTACAGCTCCCAACTTCTCTGCCCTAAGACAGGTCTCTGAACCCTCCTACACCTGCCTAGGCACCTAGTTCACATTCCCCACCTGGCATCATGAGGGTCACACTTTCACCTGGGATGTATTGGCACACATGGGCACCAACCCTCTTAAACCATCCTGGGAAGGGACATGCCCCAGGACACCACTTGGGTCTGACCTCTGCTTCTCTGGGGACTCAGCACCAAGGACTTCATTAGCTCTCAACCACCCCACGGTGTCCTATAGTTGTGGGCAGCACCTCACAGGACATGGACATCTATGATGCTTCCAAGTGTTTGCACACATCTCTCAGAGAGGGGACAGGCCTGTTTGAATTCAACATCACAGTCACACCAAGGCACTCTGGGGACCCCTATGTGTATGAAATGTGTCCCACTCATGAATCCAGCAGGGCAAGTGACTCTGAAGTACTGTCCCTGGTGGGTAACTGGTCTACACCACCTTGGACGGTTCACATAGGGGGCTGGATGCAGGCTACCGTACCACAGACCCAGGCCAACCCCTGTCTCTCTTCCTTTTGTTCATCCCCAGCAAAGCTCCCATCCCTGAGTCCCTGAAACCCATCAGGCCAGCCCCTGAGGAGAAGGTGGGAGGGAGGCACTCCCTTCGCCACAATAATGTAGCCTGCAGAGTTCATAGTAACTGGGAACTGAACTCTTCCTTCCAGCACCATATAAACTTTAATTGGGCTTTTTAAAGGTCACAAAAAGCAAACGCTTTCTCGTAAAGAAACCATTCTGGCATTCAAAACACTCGGGTGACTGTTAGCATAAACTGATGGCACACGCCAGGAAACAGGCATCTCCTGCACACATGTATATCCATGCCTGGCGTGCCCCACTTCTGGGAAGCTGTCACAGTCCCTGCATCTAGACTGTGGGGTTACTGTTACTAGCCATGAGACTGAGGACTCTCACTAGCAATGGATGAGGCTGGAAGCTGCCCTGGGGCTGGAGCTCGGCTCAGCCCTTCTAGTGCCCCACCCTCACCTTCCTCTGTGTCATGGGCTCATGCAGAGGAGCTACCATAAGCACATGACAATGTCAGTCAGATAGCACCCTGCTAGCCTTTCAGCATCTGAGGTGCATAGAGTCTCAGATGGCGAAACTGAGGCCCAGAGGGGTTAAACCACTTCCCTCGATCATTCAGAAACTGGCTGTTACCAGATTCAGCCTGGTCTCTGAAACTTCCAAGGGTGGTGATACTGCTGTGCCCAACAATAAGGCCCCAGAGCCAGATGGCACTGGCACTGAAATCGTTCATGCCCTACTCACACATGCAGACACCCGCTGCTTTGCCGGCTCCTTGTTTTCCTATGGTTTCCAGTGGGAGCATGATGCCCCCGACCCCATTGCCTGGGATTAAAATGAGCGAGTTTCTGCTGTTCTTCCCACTGGGGCTGCATTCCCAACGGGGAATGGTGGGTTTCCAGGGCTTGACAGATACAATGAGGTGAGGCAAGCTGCCGTGTCAGCAAGTGGTAATGAAATGCCTAAAAATGGGACCCAGAGCAGCTAATGAGGGCAGCACAGTGGGAATTCAGAAAGGACAGAGGAATCTCTGGAGGATGCTGGAGAGACAGCAAAATAGACAGTCTGGGGTCACCTGGGGAAGGCAGCTACAGCCAGGGGATACTGGACTTAGCAGGGCCCTCTTGGGACCCTCAGAGGTTCCTAGCTCCACAGGGATATGACAGTATGTCCAACCCACTGAACCCTGCTGGCTGCCCAGTCGCCACAGTGAAGCAATCAGACTGACCGGTGCCTCGAATCATCAGCTTTTATAGTCTCAGTTTCCTTCCTAGGTGTACAGATGCTGTCTCTCTCCTCTCTGTGTCCTTACGAAGCCTTCCTACATCTGCCTGCTCCAACTGTCCCCTTTCTGTAAGGATACTGGAATGTCATGCTGGCTGCCACCTCACCCTGTCTCTAAAAGTCACCTTCTAAGGTACTGGGGCACAGTCTCCAGTATATGCATTCAGAGACTCCAGTTCTACTCAGGGCTTTGTTCCCTGGGTCCGGCTCATATGCCACCCTGTACCTGCTGGATCTGAACTGATCAGATGAAGGATAAAGGCCACCCTCGGGAGTCAATGAACAGAGGAAAGGACCGAAGGCAGATTAAGAGTGGCTGTGATACCATAGCACCGGCAGTATTCAGGAACATAAACCAGAGCATCCACAATTACAGGGAAGAGTTGGCAGAGAGTGGTCCTATGGCTATTCTGTTTTAAATTACTTTTTATGTTTAGAGAGAGGAGGAGAGAGAGAAAGTGTGTGTGTGTGTGTGTGTGTGTGTGTGTGTGTGTGTGTGTCTGTGTGTGTGTGTGTGTTGGGGTGGCACTTGTGCCACAACACAAGTGTGGAGGTCACAGTACAACTTGCAGGAGTCGGTTTCCTTCTCCGCCTGTGTGGATCGGGTATCCAACTCAGGTGGTCAGATTAGCTGGCATCAAGTGAGTGACTTCACCCTCTGAGCTATCTCACTGCCTCCAGTGAATCCTGTGTTAGACCAGAAAGTCCTCAGAAGCAAGAATGGCACGCCAGGAGGCTGTCTCAATCAGAGAGCTCCTAGCATTAGAGGGGAGGAGATGCACGAGATGGCCAAGAACAGGACTGATAGACCCGGAAGCCTCCTGCTTCTGAGGGGCCTTCATGGGCCATTGATGCTGCTCCATAGGCTTGTGGTGGTTGAGCTGATGCCTTGAGGCCACTGGCTAATGCCTGTTTAGAACGACTTTCCAGGGTCTGCTTATCCCGTTAGGAGAGAGCTGGTGGGGGGCTGGAGAGATGGCTCAGGATTTAAGAGCACTGGTTGCTCTTCCAAAGGTCCTGAGTTCAATTCTCAGCAACCACATGGTGGCTCACAACCATCTGTAATGAGATCTGGTGCCCTCTTCTGGCATTCAAGCAGAACACTGTATACATAGTAAGTAAATGGTCTTTAAAAAAAGAAGTAAGCTTGTGGGAGGAACCTAAGGGTTTGTGTTACTTTTATATATTTACCTCCTGTCAGAAGTCAGAGAGAACCCAGCAGTATTGAGGCTGTGGTGGTTTGAAAGGAAAAGGCCCCCAAAGGGAGTGGCACTATTAGGAGGTGTGACTTTATTGGAGTAGGTATTGTTGCAAGATATTTGATGGTTCTCTGAAACACCAAACAAACACTGTAAATAAAGTCAACCTTGGATCAGAGGGTGGAGCCAGCGACTAGTTGACAAGAATCAGCCACAGAGAGTAGGAGGACCCAGTAATACTGATAGAGGGGGCAGGAAGGAGTAGGGAGGGACTTAAGAGACTTGTGGTCTTTTCAATTTGGAACTATGTAGAGAGGCACTTTCTCTTGCTGGATCTCCAGCTGAAGAGGACGGTCAACTGGCTGTTTCTTGACCTCTCTGATCTAGGAGGTTTCCACCCCAACATCTGACTCCTGAGTCTTTATTGGTAAAATAGAACAACTCAGTTAGACAAAAACATTTGGCAGTCACAAATGCAGCCAAGCCAGTGCTTGCAGGACAGAAATCCCACCAGGCTGTGGCCTAGGTGGCATAGTGCTGACCAAGGGCCACAGGGTGCAGACAGAGTTAAAATAGTAGAGTCAGGCATGGCCACTAAGAAGGCAGAAAAACAACAAGGTGTGGCCTTGTTGGAGGAAGTGTGTCACCGTGGAGGTTGGCTTTGAGGTCTCATATATGTTCAAGCCATGCCCAGTGTTTCAGACCACTTCCTGTTGCCTACATATCAACATGTAAAACTCTCAGCTCCTTCTCCAGCATATCTGCCCACACACCACCATGTCCCATCATGACGATAATGGATTGAACCTCTGAACTGTAAGCTATCCCAAATAAACGTTTTCCCTTCTAAATGTTGCTGTGATCATGGTGTCTCTTCACAGCAAGAGAAACCCTAACTAAAGCAGAGGCCATCAAGGCTCACCCAGCATTTACCAGCCACAGTCATAAGTAGGATGGTGGATGTACAGAGCTATATGGCCGTTTATACCAGAAATCCAAGCTAGTCCCTCCCCATGGTCCCGGAGCCCTCCTTTCATATATATGAAGATCTTTTTTCTTCCCTGTATGGAGAGCCTAGGAATGGCTTCCATGAGTCCTACAGGTCCTGGATGAATGTGTTCTTAGACAGATTTCATAAGGGTCTATAAATGTATCCTTTAAAGGGTCTACATTGTTCCCAGCCAGACCCTGCTCAAGTGTGTGAGCCCAGGTTGAGAACAGCCACCAGGAGACTACAGTCACAAAGACCCAGTGGCCCAGCCTTCTGGAGCCCCAGAAGCTGATGCTCAGGGTTCCAGAGGCAACAGGCCAGCCTCAGGGGTACCTAAGGGTACACAGAGGTGAAGATAATAACAGAATGCCTGCAGGAGCCCTGGGGTGGGCCCGGCGGGGCCCTCTCTCCACAGAACACAGCTTCAATTCTCTGCTACACCCACACGCCTAATCATGTCTGAAACAAATTAAAATGCTGCTCGGCAGAGCCCACTTGACAGCTTGACCTTGGAGGAACAGTCTTGACCCGTGTGTGGATCCTGCCTGGAGAAAACACAGCTGGCTTTCCAGGGTGGTGAGAGCCCTCTGTGCTGTTGCACGGCCACCTCCCCTGCAGTTTCCTCTGAGGGCTCCCTAGGCTGGGGGAAAGAATGAGGGAAAATGGTGGCAGCCAGGAGTTGCCCCACCAGCTCAGAAGTGGGGGGTTGCAGCTGACAGCCCCAGCCCCTGCAGCTCAGAAGTGGGGGATTCAGCTGACAGCCCCAGCCACTGCAGCCCAGCTTCACGCTTCACGTCTGCTCTCTCTCTCTCTCTCTCTCTCAGTGAAGCCCCAAACTGCAGCTTCAGCAAAACCTGCCGCTTGGATTAGCCCATCATCTGATTAATCATGGGAGGAAGGGCTGCTGAGGAGGCGAACTCATCTTCTCCATAGCTGCTTTCTCGATATTTTAATTTTCCAAAGTGCTAAATTCTGGCCCTCTGTTCCCCCCACCCAAAACCAGGCATAATTGGGACAACACTCTATTATATGCACAGCCCCTTAGTCAACCTTAAGGTCTGCTTCTAAAAGACAATTGTTGGCTATTTAATGGTCCATGTTGCCATGATTAAAGGCAAAATGATGAAGCTTGAATTTCCATCATCCTGCCTCTTCCCATGCCCAATGGCTAGGGGACCAGCCTCATCCTTAACCCAGGAGCAGAGCCCCGGAGCCCCACTGTCACCACCTCCTTGGCCCTGAGCCCCTGGCATCCACCTCTATGTTTGCAAGTGTGACCTCAAGCCCAACAGAAGCCCACACAGCATCCAGAATGGGGATCACCACACCCACTAACCATCTTCCATGCCTTGATCATAATGAGCAGGCAGGGTTTTCCATGAGGGACGAGCACAAAGGTCACTTCCAGAGCCACACAAGTCATGCTGCCATGAGCCTCTGTGAGGATAGAGAAGGATGGCCATGTGTCACCTCCTTGGTGACATCAGTGCTGGCTGGACAGGTCCAGATTCAATGGGGTAGAAGAGGCTGCCGGTATTAGGGCTCACCGGGGCTTCTCAACTGGAAAGCCAAGTGGGCTCGTGAAGAAGTGTAAATGGGAGGAAAACCTGGCACAGGATGGGCAGGGTGAGGGAGGATAATCCGGCCTGAGACCTAACTTCAGCGGAAATTCCCACAGAACACATCATCAGTGTGAGAAGGGGGAGGGGAGCCTCAGAAATGCTTCTGTCCATGGAACAGACCCACTGTGTAGCCTCCTCCTCCAAAAGGTTTACACAGAAGCCAGCAACAGGAATGCCAGTCAGGGCTGAATTCCCTCAAATGGCCCAGGTGGTCCAGGCCCACAGCTATGGCTTCACTAGAACCCATAATGGTCAGCATTTGAGCCCTGGGTTCTGCAGGCTGCCTTCCTAATGCCTTCTCCATCATACAGCTGAAGCCTTGCCTGGACACAAACTACACCTGAGACTTGTCATCGCTGGAACTCCAGCCTGCTTTGCTTGGGCCGTTCCACCCTCCAGCTCTTGCCCTCAGAGGGAGGAAGGGTAAAGGCTGGCAGCCAAGGTGGGCTCTGTGCACCTGGAGGTCAGTGCTGAATACTCTCCTTACAGAAATGCTGACCCTGCGATGTTCAGCTGGGACTTTCCTCTCCCAGAACTCACATACAGGCACCTGCGGTGTCCCCTCGGGAGCCCAGGTGTCTTTGCTCAGTTGTCTAATTGCCCTCTGTTCCCTCTTAAACAAAAGTTCTGGAAGAGGAGGCCTGTGTCACACTTACTCATTCACAACGTGAAACCTAGGATAGGGTGATGTGGGATTCCCCTCTGTGTGCTGTGAATAACTGCCATTGGTTAATAAAAGAAACTGCTTTGGCCTACAGCAGGGCCTATAGTCAGGCTGGAAGAGAGAGAGAGAGAGAGAGAGAGAGAGAGAGAGAGAGAGAGAGAGAGGGCGGAGTCAAGGAGATGCCATGTAACTGACAGAGGAGAAAGACACTCACATGCCAGTACCGGTTGGTAAACCACAGCCTTGTGGTAAAATATAAAATAATAGAAATGGTTTAACTTAAGATATAAGAGCTAGCTAGCAATACACTTAAGTGATCGGCCAAGCAGTGTTTTAATTAATACAGTTTCTGTGTGATTATTTCAGGTCTGCATGGTCTCTGCCAACAATAGGCACTCTGATTGTGTGAATGAATCAATGAATGAGTTAATGGCTGAACAAGTGGGGGAAATGAACAATGACTAAGGGAATAAATGACTGCACAGATGAGCAAGTGAATGAATAAATTAAGAACAACTGAATGGAGTAAATGAGTGAGCTGGCTGATTTTAAGTCAACTTGAGCAAGCTAGAGTCATTTGGGACAAAGGAACCTCAACTAAAAAAACGCCCCCAGAGCAAGCCTGCAGTTCTCTTTCTTTATGGATGATTGATATGAGAGGGCCCAGCTCACAGTGGGCAATGTCAGCCTTGGATTGGTGATGCTGGGTGCTGCACAGCAGGCTGAGCAAGCCACGAGGAGAAAACCAGTAAACAGCACGTCCCATGGCCTTTGCGTGAGCCCCTGCCTCCAGGTTTCTGTCCTGTTTGAGTTCCTGCCCTGACTTCCTTCATGAGGGACTATGCTGTGGAACTGCCAGCTGAAATTAAACCCTTTCCTCTCCGAGTTGCCTTTGGTCGTGGTGTTTTATCACAGCAATAGAAACCCTAAGACAAAGAATGAACAAGTATGTCGATGAATGAGTTAATGAATGCAGATGAATGAATGATCAGAGGAGAATGAATGAGTAATTGAAGAACGAATGAATGGATGAATCAATGAATGGAATGGGTAAATGAATGAATGACTGGTGCATGAGTCAATGAATGAATGAATGAATGAATGATACATGATCATGTTCCCTGATGCCTCCCTCTGTCTTAGCAGCTTGTGGTGCCCATACACTCCAGAAGGACTACGCTGGTTCATGATGCCCAGTGTGCTAACACCCTAAGCCTGCATCCGTTTGCTTCTGTAATGAATTGGCATTAAACCACACACAGTATCTGTCTTATTAAATTAAATCAAGTTCCTAGAGGAGAAGTTTAACATCGGCTGAGCTCTTGGCAGCTGTGCATGGGTTCTTGAACACTTGGGCAGTCTGAAATGCCCCAGCCTGGCCTCTGTGACCCCCCAGGCCCACCTTGTGCAAAACCAGAGTGACCTGCCCCACCCTCAGCCTCTCCCTAGCCCCCTGCTGGAGAACAGGCTGTGCTCTGCTGGAGTGGCGCTGGTATTGACTTAGAGGGGCAAGGGTGGAATCGTTTATCATTCAATTAACGGTGTCAGTAGAGCCATTATTTAAATGACCAGCTGCATGTGTGATCAATCTTTAATGAAACAATAATGTGCTTCCTAGTCAGTGTGCACCAGCTGCCCTGAAACCCTCCTCGGTATGAATAATAAATGCAGTGGGCTCTGCTGGTGGGTGTCGGTGGGACAGTCCTGGCAAGATAGTTCAGAAGGCATCAGTGGTGCTGGAGAAGAGGGGCTGCTGATATACACAGCACTGAGTCTGCTCCTGCCCCACCCACTGCAGCAGCAGCAGGCTGGGTAGGGGGGGCAGCTGGGCTTTCAGGTAGGCATTGTGGCTCAACAGGCAGGGAGTCTGATTCCAGCCTCATCTCCCTAAGGGGTCTTGATTGATACTCTCGCCCATCACTAACCCCTAATTTCTCCACCTGGGCCCCTGGGGGGCTGTTTTACATTTGTATTTATCAGCATGTGGGTTATTAGAAAAGGAAGATGGGCAGGCGAAGGGCCAGCTGCTGGTAGATGAACAGAGGCCTCTGCCCCAGGCGTCCTTGCCCCACCTGTGAGCACACATGTGCTGGATGGACACCTGGCAGGCTGCCAGGCAGAGCTAGCTACCAGTTGGTAGGACTGCACCCCTGTGGGGATATTCTCCCTTCTCTCTTGAGCCAGAGCCTCTCTCACCTCTCCCGGGGATTCCAGGAGAATCTCTCTGCTTCATCCTGCAAATGAACTCATTACAGCCTATTTTCCAAAACAAACCTTTCATAAATAATCAGGTCAACTTTGTCACATTTGCTTGGAGGCTGTCAGCTTTTATAACCCTTCCTTATTGCCATGGCAATTAAATGGCTAATTGTGAGGCTCACTAACTGTCTAGCTCACCTCAGAGGGCTGAGGTCCTGCCTGTCTTCACAGCCCCACCTCCCTGCACCCAAGCCAGTCCCAGGCATGTTGATATTGTGAAAATAAGTATTTATTTGAATAAACATTTCTAGGAAAACCTTTATTGGTTGAAGAGAAAAATTAAAGCAGCGTTCAGTCAAGATAGAGCTGTTACAGACAGAGTCTATCCCTCCTGAGACAACTTTAAAGAACACGGAAAGTAAGAGGTTGAAAAACTGGACAAAGCAGATCTAGCAATGGCCTGGACATTGGGTGAAAAGCAACTCACAGAACAGATGTAACCAAAGGTCCACTTTCTGCACGGAGAACATCTTCAAGTTGCATTGAAGTGAGGGAGTTCTGCACCTCCCCTACAAAGTGCAGGAACCAGCTGAGGGTCCAGGGAGGACTATGCAGCTGGAGTCCCTGAGACAGATCACCAAGGAAGTGGCAGGGGCTAGCAAGGTGACTCAGAGAGTAAACACTCAGTGCACAAGGGTGAGGACCCGAGTTCAGACCCTCGGCGTCCAGGCGAGTTGTCAGGAATGGCCATGCGTGTCTGTGAGCTCAGGACTGATGGGAGGGAAACAAAGATGGAAGGACCACTGGAGCTTGTTGGCTTCCAGTTTGACCAGAAATGTCTGAGCTCTAGGTGGGGTGAGAGACCCTGTCTCAAAGGCAGCAGAGGGTGACACCGTGAGTACTTTCCATGGGTACCATGAGATCGGCACAAAATCAGCAAAGATTTGCGCTCCGGCTACTGAGGACAGGAAGAAGTCAAACACGGGGAGCTCAGACAAAATGCGGACGTGTGGCCGATCTCCTCAGCCAGAGTATGTATGAGTTCCTAAGCCGCAGGGCACCAGCTGCAAACACAGAAGGAGGTCTCCAGGGTCAGGAAAGTCACCCCTAGACTAAGCATTGTTCTGGGTTCATCTGAAAGATGAGGAAAACATGCACAGTGGGAACCCAGCTCGTGACGTTTTGGAGGGGAACAAGAGCTATCAGGAATGGGGGCTTGGGCCATGCATGTGAAATTCTGGCTTCATTCCGCTTGTGCCATAAGAACCCGAGTGAAGCTGAATTGAGAGATGCTGGGTCGCTCTGTTTAGCAGAAGACATTTCAAGACATGAGAGAGTTCAGGCTGGTGTAGAAACGCAGCTGTGATTGTCAAAGGGCTCAGCATCACTGAAGAACACCTCACACACAGTCCTGGGACTGTGCAGAAGGCAGAAGGCTCCATCTGTAAGAAATCACGAGAAAGCCTAACCCAGGGGTTTCTCTGCCCCTTCCCCAGATGTTTCCCAGGATCAGTTCACAGAAAGTGATCCAGTTGTGGTATTTTGAGCTGGCAGCAGAACTTGGTGATGTCATCCAGGTGGAACTGGTTTCAAAGACATAGAAGATGCGAGCCAGATTGAGGGGGATGTGGAGAGCAGCTGAGGATGTGTGTGAAGCTGTGAGGGTGAAGGCTGAGTGGCAATGGGGATGCCAAGATGCTGGAGATGCCAGGACCATAGAGGAAATACCAGGGAGAGAGGGATGCCCTTGGAGGTGGCCCAGGAGAGAGTCTGTGTATGCTCAGGGGATAGGATGCCCTCTTCTGGTCTCCACAGGTACTTGCACGCACACACACACACACACACACATGCAAGTGAGAGGAGAGAGACGGGGGGGGGGGGGAATGACTATGACTATCAACAAACTCTGGCAGACAACACTTTCAAATCATGTATCTAATAAGAACTCCCACTGGATACAGAAATCTCGGAGACCCATTGCAAGCCCTCTAACAGCGTATGAAGTGAATGGGCAAAAGATATGAACATACAGCTTCCCAAGCAAGTTATCCGCATGAAAATGTGCAAGTAGAAGGGACTCTTCTTGCATGGCAAACGTGGCTCAGGCAGGCCTTGTCCTTCTCCCCCATTCCCTCTGCCTTGCTGAAAAACCTTTACATAAAATTCCTAAGTCTAGTCCCCAAGGTCTATTTCCTGATTTGGTCAACTACCAAAGTCCTGAAGTCCAGCAATCAAAAGCCCCCTTTGGCTCACCTAATTGACAAGCCCAATTCAAATTAAATACCTCAACCTAGCATGGGTTTTCCCCTTTACTTTTATAAACTGCCATTTTCCTATGGGCGATGTCTGTTTCCTGTCTATCCAGAGGCAGTCCTTTGCCTCAACCTTGAGGGTGGAGACATAAGATCACGGATGGGGGTGTCTTGAGCAGCCTCTGGTCTAACATAAGCCCCTTGAACAAAACCACTGGGATTAAATGTTGTCTTCAGTGGTGACATCAACGACACTGAGACTCTCTTTTACCAGCTCTGCAGCAGTGGGGAGGCTGAGGTCTTGCAGGCATGGTGCCTGGTGGAGCACATTGTAGCTTCCAAGGTCTACATATTGGGACACATCTGCCACATGTAACTAGAGAGACAACGATATCTGTGATGTCCCTGTGCAAAAAGTCATGGGTTCAGGGTCATCGATTCCCATCGGAGATTATGATCATAAACAGATTAAAACAAAGGTCCCTCCCGGCATTCCCATCTAAACACACAGCTTCCAGGCAAAGGCCCACCAGGCTCCCAACTCCTGGCAGCTTCATCCTGGGCTTATCTGCCTGGAGAAGTGGGGCAGCCTCTGAGGATGACCTCAAATCTGAGGGGTGACATCTGCCCAGCATGTGTCCTTGCACCTGAGGTAGGAACAAAACAAAAACCTCTCTTAGTTCGAAAGTAAAAATAGCAGACCACAGCAATCCAGGCCATGACGGAGGCTATAATTAAAGAAGTGGAGGTGGTTCCTTCTGAAGCCTGCTGGAGGGCCAGAGGGAGCAGGCTGGCGTGTGGGGGTGATGCTGTAGAGAAGGGGAAGGCTGGCCTCAGGATCTCACAACCGCAGAGTGCCTAGGAGCCAGGCTAGAAGGCCACAGGAAGAACGGACAGTAAGAGCAAAGGCTAGAGCAATTATGCAAAGTGTTTAGAAAACGTTCATCTTCCGGCCTGCAAGTCACCGTCCAAGATATATAACCTCAGCTGTGCAAGGGGAAAGAGTTGCATTGGAGTTGGAGTTTTGGTAAAAATAGTAAGTGTAATTTCGTTCAAGCTCCCGCAGCAGAAAGGGGAGTGTGGGGTAGGACCGAGCTCCATTCCAACTCAGGAAAGTGATAGATGCTTGGGGGAGCAGAGTCGGGGAGGGGAAGCTCCTGATGGATTAGACACTGGAGGCAAATTCTCACTAGCCTGCTTTAGAAGGGGTCTTGCTAAAGGTGGGCCACACTTTGAGATGTCAAGGACTAGGAATGAGGCTGGGACCAGAAGCCGGAAGTGGGGGAGTCACAGTCGCACATGACCATGGATGACCAAGGTCAGGATCCAGCTACAAAGGAGGCTCAAAGGAGCCTGCTCAATTAAGCCTTACCAGGGTCACGGCCACCATGGCCTGGCCCTGAAGAAGGTGCTGATGGAAGAGGGTCTGGATACAGAAAAGGGAAGGAGTGAGCAGCCTGTGCCAGGATCCTGTCCCTGTGTGGTGCTGAGCCCTGGCCTTGCACCTGAATCCTGGCTGAGCTCGGACACGTTCCTTACTGTCTCCATTACTTTTCTCAGAGTTTTGACAAGACTCCTGGCAAAAGTGGCTTCAGACAGTAAGGGTTCATTCTGGCTCACGGTTTGAGGCACCATGATGGAGGCAAGGAGTCAGAGGACGGATGACAGCGCTTGGTTCATTGTCTCTTTATTCAGTCAGAGACTCCAGCCCGAGGGATGGTACCACCCACACTAAGGGTCATTTTTATCTGCTCAGCTAAACCTTTCTGGAAATACCTTCTTTTAATGACATCAACTCCAAATTTTCTGCCAATTTTAATTTTTGGAGAGGTTTTGCCTACGTGTATGTATGTGCACCATATGTGTGCCTGGTGCCCAAAAATGTCAGAAAAAGGGGTTGGATCTCCTGGAACTAGAGTCGCAGGTGTCCGTGAGTCACCGTGTAGATACTGGGACTCCAACCTGAGTTTTCCAGTGTTCTGAATCACTGGTCCATCTCTCCAGCCCCAGTTTCTTCTGTATATATTGGTTTTTCAAAACAGGGTTTCTCTGTGTAGCACTGGCTGTCCTGGAACTCATTCTGTAGACCAAACTGGCCTTAAACTTCCTATGTAGACCAGGCTGGCCTTGAACTTCCTTTGTAGACCAGGCTGGCCTGGAACTCACAGAGATCCATTTGTCTCTGCCTCCCGAGTGCTAGAGTTAAAAATGTGCACCAGCACTGCCTGACTTTTAAAAAGAATTTAATAAAATATTTTAAGTAAAAGAAGTAGCATCAAGACCCCCTGGAGATTCAAGATCGAAGGCTAAGTTTGGAGGTCCAGGACTGGAGAAACTGGAGACAAGAGGTTAAAGGTTAGAGGTTAAGCGTTCAAGGAAGTTGATAGTTGGTGGAGGTTATAACACAGAGGACGGTGTTGGGGATAGAAGGTATACAATTAGAAATCAAGGATTGGATACTTGAGGTTGGAGACTGGGGAGACTGGACAGTGAGGAGTAGAAGTTGGAGGTGAAGAACGCCCTTTTGAAGACTGAGGGAATGAATGGCCTCCCAGTGGGGAGGCCAGGCTGCTGGGCTAGCACTGGTCAGGACAGCTGCCTGCTGCCCCAGACACTTTTCACTTACTGGGACGACCATAGACGTAACTAAAACTGGGGTGTGGAGTTCAACACAGCGGTGATTTCATGTCATGGTGTGGATAGCCAGAAACCCCAAGTCAGAGTGGCTCTGGGGTCGCCAGGCCTGACCAAGTGCTTTGCACTGCTCTCCACGCTCACTGGCCTTGGTTCGCTGCACCCCTAGTCTCTGCCCCATCTCACCTGGCTGTCCTTCTTCATAGTATGCCCCTGCACCCCTGGATCGCTCTCCTTATAGGCCCTTAGCACAAGCCTCTTCCCCTAGGTTAGGAGTTCACATATAAGCGGCAGGTCAAAGTCAACTCTCCCACACGCTCACATATGTGACTGCCTTTCTGTCCCTGCACCCACGGTGGTCAGGGCACCCACTGCCTGTCCCTGGATGAGCACTCGCCAGCATGGTCAACCTCTGGGCAACCATCCACAGGCAAGGGGCTGGGATCCAGATGACATCCGAGACAAAAACTTGTGGCTTTTCCATTCTAAGAGCCCAGTGCTGGCTCAGAGGCCCGAATGGATGAGGGCTGGAGGGACACTTGTATATAGATCTAGGGCACAGCACTGGCCCTGGGTTGGGAACACAACTGGAAATGCACTTGACTTCTGTGGACCTGACCCGCTGGCCATAGGCAAAGCTGGCGAGCACCTGTCGTCAACATCCCTCTAAGCCCTGAGGATGAGCCCAGCAGCCTTCTATCGTCCCTCGTCCTTCTCCCCAGTACTGCTGGCTAACATTGGAAATAATGAGTGCCCTGGTGAGTTGGAAACAGCCCTCAAGGAGTTCTGGTCCCAGTTCCTGTGATCTGAGATCGGCTCACATGTCAAAAGGATTCTGCAGGTCGTTAAGATATGGGCTCCAGAAAGGACGGAGGCCTTCTTGAGTATCCCATTCATTGTCAGCTTTCAGGCAACATAATGAAATTCCTGAGGCAATAAGCTTTGGAAATGGGGAAAAGTTTATTTAGCCCACAGTTTTGTGCATGATTGAAGAGGGTCATCTTGGGGGGTACAAAAGACAATGGGTAGCATTGTGTCCGAGCAAAATGCTGACCATCGGAGGAGAGATACAGTTGTTACCCCCCACAGTCTCTGTGGTGACTGTCCTCCAATGCCCTAAGGACCTCCTGTAGAGCTCCACTTGCCAGAAGTTCCACTGCCCAGTATTATAATCCTGACTATCAGGGACTTTAAACCCATGCTGGCTCTCAAAGCCAAGAAGAAATGTCTTTGATTCCTACAGTGACCAAGCAAGTCCCTTTACAGCAGGTGAGTCCAGCTCTGCCTGACTGCAGCCATCCTAGCAATTGGAATTCTGAGCAGCCTAGGAAGTCCTGAGTCTTGCGGATGCCGCAAGCCTGTGGGAGGGCAATGGGTGGAAGGATGGGCAGCCTCTCGTGGAACTTCAGGAGTGAACACCCTTCCTGACATCCAATGTTGGTTTCTTTGCCGGACATAAAAATTCTCTACAAGGGCTTCCTGAGTCTATTTAACTAAGCTTTAAGTCTTAAAATTAATTTGCCATGAAAGCTGCAAATCCCCTTTGTACAAAGTTAACGGCGATGGCTGGGTTACTTGGACAGTGAGAGGAATATTGCTCGTGTCCTCCCTGCAGCTTCAAGCGCTAGAGCCACAGAGTCCCATGTTCAGTCAGAAAAGCTCTCCCCAGGACAGAGTCCCCAAAGTCTGCTCTGCAGAGGAACAGAGGGAAGCCTCAGGATTAGCTAGTGGGCCCAGCTGAGGACCAAGATCCTCCATCTAAGGTGGTGGGTGGTGATGGTGAGGAGCTGGGATGGGTCTCATTGAAGGGGGCTTCCTGCTCCAAACATGGTGGGCTACAGGTGAATGTCCTAAAGAGATTTCTATCAGAGTGTTGCAGGCTCCTCTCCACATCTGCAGGACCAGACACTACCTGTACCCGCCAATGTTCCAGAGCTCTCACTATATGCCAAACAAGACTGTGATTGAATCCAAGACTCACAGGAACCCCTAAGCAGACACAAAGGACGCTCACATTCAGCTTGGAGGAACTCAGTCATGGAGGTCAGTCACCAGCTGAAATCTTAGCATCAGCACCGAGGAGGCAGGACCCTCACTCCCTGGACCCCAGAGCCACTGGAGGCTCTGGTTGCAAAATCCAGACCTCTAGATTCCAAGACACAACTTTGGTTTCCTTCAATTACCTCATATAAAAATCCTCGCCAATCTAACACCAATACCACACTCTACCCAGCAGTGAGTCCTGGCTAAACACTCAGGGAATACCCATTCATTTCTTTCCATAGTAAAGGGAGATTTTTCTCTACAGTTTTATATTTAATCCTTAAAACATTTTTCAGCTTTTAAAAATTGTTTCTTGGAGATTATAATTACATCATTTCCCCCTTCTCTTTCCTCCCTCCAAAATCTCCTTTATACCCCCTCCTTGCTCTCTTTTAACTTCATGGCCTTTTTTCCTTAGTTGTTGTTACATGTGTGTGTGTGTGTGTGTGTGTGTGTGTGTGTGTGTGTGTGTGTGTGTTCCTAAGCACATATGTGCAATCTTCTCAGTCTATATAATATTACTTTGTTTTCCAGGCTGGCTGTTTGGTATTGAATGAACAATTGGTGTGCTCTTCACAGGGAGCACTCCTTAGCTGCCTGTAGTTTTTTGTGCATTGTTGAGGCCTTGTGGGCTTCCCCCATCTATTTTGGCATGACTACTGCCATTGTCTTCTTCAGCCCCGCTTAGGTGGCCATGTTGGTGAGACTTCATAGGTATAGCTTTTGACGTTACTAGGAGACACAACCTCATAGCTGACTCCCTGATGCTCCAGCTCTTAATCTTTTTACCTCTCCTTCTGCAATGCTCCATGAGCCTTAGCTGTAAGAATTGGGTTGTAGATGGAGCTGCTGGGACTGGGCTCCACAAGTGAGCTGTGAATTTCTAATGGTCTCTGTTGCAAAGAGAAGTTTCCTCAGTAAGTGGCAAGGACAACACCTATCCTTGTGTATAAAGGTATTTAGAGCACAGTTAAGGACTAAGTTGGTTTAAAGTGCTGCCGATAAAAGCTCTAGGTTCTCTCCAAGATCCATGGTCTCACTAACCGTGGGTACTTGGCTAGGTTTCCAGTACCAGGCATGATGTACTTCTTGTTGATCATGCTTTAGGAGAGCTGTTGGTTACCACCAAGGTATGTGTGCCACTAATGCTGGACATTGTGGTTCATAAGCATCAGAGGTGGGCAAGGCTGTTGATTGTTTCCTTCCTTTGGAAGCTTCTAGTAGCATGAAAGTTAGTCCTCAGGGTGGAGGCATTCAGGTCAGTTCCAGATCAGGGGCCTCTGGGCATTGTGTTTGAAGTGCATCATGTCCTCGGCAATAGAAACCTACCTTCTACCTCTGGCAGGTGACCAAGGGCAAGAGCAATAGGCTGGATGTCTGGGGAGTCTCTTGGACAACCCTGACCACCAACACAGAAGAGGGCTTCTCATATCTGTGGTTTAGGTTAGATGATCTTTGCCCCTTGGAGAGAACATTGTTAATGCAGACATTTAGTTATATATTGAAAAAAAGAATGAGACGGAGGCCCGGATAATACACTTGCCCAACTTCCCTACCTCACGGCTGCTCCGAAAGTTCCTGTCACCCTGGCCTACCTATATATGTCACAGTTGGCCCCAAGACCTCTCATTGTTTAGCTGTAGCCTTCCATGTTAGCCCCAACATGGGACAACGTTATTTCCCACCTTGAGTTAAGCTCCCATCTCTGCTAATGTCCTCCTAGTCTGGCTTGGGGAAAGTGTTTAGGCATGTGAGTACATACACCAATATAATTTTCCTATACCTCATCTCTCCCTTCCCAAAGGTAGGTTGGCATTTTCTTGGCTCAACCCTACCCCAGTGAGACTTTCTAATTTCTTGGATTTGTGTTCCCAGAACACCCCAAGTTGAGGCAGCACGGGAAAAGCTGAAGGTCTTACAGTGGCAATCTAGGAATGGAAAGAGGCCTCACGGAACCATTTGGGTATGTGGGTCCCAGGTGGAGAAGTCTGTATTCTGCTTGTATCCCCTGTGGAAGCAGGACATGTCTTGCCCTTTGCTCTGAGAAGGAGCTTATATCTGGTAAGGAAAACCGAGAGAGTAAAGGAGCAGGCCCTGTCTCCATCACCATGATGCTTCCTGGATGTCTCTGGACAAAATCCCAAAGGTGTGGCTGACTTCTATCCCCATTGAAACCATCCTGTGAGGTACACCCTCTTTTGACACTCAGGAAAAATAGACCCAAAACATGCCAGCTTTGCCAAGGCCACTTGTTTATTGGACAGCAGGGATATCAGTGGAGGCTTGACTAGTCAACAGGGATTTGTCAAGAGGCTAGGAATATGGCTTGGGGACAAAGGTGTTTCCAGGGTCTTAGTAGGCCCTTGGAACCAAAGGAGGCACAGAAAGGAGGTTGCCATCTGCTTCAGTTTGTGCCATGGGATCTGCAAGAAGTACCCATGCTCTTTCCATCTCTCCTTCCCTCTTCCCTTCTCTCCATTTACAAATGCTCACTGACCTCAAGAGAATTCTGTGCTTCCTTGCCAAAACATGGGTTCAACCCTCAAGAGTCTCTGTGGACTAACCTGTTTGTTGATGTTTCCCGAGCCCCATGGGGACAGAGTCCTAAGAAAGAGGCTGACGGGAAGGATAAATATAAACAAACCCCAAGACTACAAATCAAAGCAGGATTGGATGTCTGAGCCAGCACTAGACAGAGCGGAGTGTGAGTGTTGAGTAAAATAAGAGGCTTGGGTTAGTCTAGACTTGTGCCATGGCTAACCAGCACACAGTTGGAGATAAGACTACGGGGAAGACAGAGCTGGTTCTCAGGGACAGCCCAAGTGTCTCTCGGTTCTTGCTGCAGCAGCAGGAGGTGGCTCATCTTCTTCTGCATTCTGGATTTCTGAAGAGCCCCAGACATCCAGCAACAGGAGAAATAGAGCCTGTTCCAGGCTAAGCACAGTCAAGTTGCATACCAAGGTTTAGGTCACAAAGTGTCCCCAGCTGGGAGGTCACCAGAGACAGTCTTGGCTTCAGAGCCTGGGAGACAGGGTGGACCTGCCCAAATTCACAGGTGTGATGACCAAATGTTCTGGACCATGGCTGTTGGGAGCAACCTCTCCACAGACCCTGGGTATAGGTCTGTGTTGGCAAAGCTGGGTGTCCTGGGCTCTTCTCAACATGGCAATTGTCTCAAAGCGTTATCCTGAATTGAAGACCAGATTTTGTCAGAGCAAGGTCCACTCACTCCTCAGCGTGGCACCTCTTCCTCAAGCCTCCCTGATCCCACACTCGTTTGGCATGGTGTAGGCACATTGCTATGGACACCCTCCTTCCCTCGCCCCAGGAGTTCCCTTGGGGCTTTGCAGTGTAACCTCATTGCAGTAAATTTGGGGACGGAGTAATTGGAGCTGCTAACATTTGCAGAATCCACTTGAACCTACTCAGAGTGCTAATTAAGATGATTCACCACCGGCTCAGCTCGAAAGCGTTCCATTCTGGCCATTCCTCACTCTGGAGCAATAAACTGCCCAGGGCCTTTTCCTACCAGGCTCCTAGACTCAGGGGACTCGTTCACCTTCACAGGAAGATTTGGTTCCCAGGGTCCCATCTCCCAGTAGCTCTGTCCAAGACAGTGCCATCTCTTACACATCAGCATTCAATATTTCATATTCTTGTACCTCTGTTCTTCTTGACCCCAAAGAGTTGTGACAGTCCCGTATTAAGATTACTGAGTTCCTGTGAACACATTTGGGGATGGAGGAAAGATGTAGGAGTGAGGTTTTTAGAACAGTAGGTGATTGAAGAAATGATTCCCAAGGCAGTGGAAGAGTCATGGTGGAGTGAAATAACCAGAGGGGTTGAAGAGGGTCTGGACTGGGGAGCTTCACACATCTCAGAAGGGCTAG
This sequence comes from Arvicola amphibius, assembly GCF_903992535.2. Lineage (NCBI taxonomy): Eukaryota > Metazoa > Chordata > Mammalia > Rodentia > Cricetidae > Arvicola > Arvicola amphibius. The sequence continues at coordinate 45,990,589 of NC_052053.1, forward strand.
GCCAGCAAGCCTGTCTGGGACATTTTAAGAAGACAGCCATCATAGGGCAGTTGGCAACCGGTGCAACCGTGAGTGGGCTGTGTGAGGACATCTCCCTCCTGGGTGCAGCTGCAGCCATTGGGAGACACTGGGGATAAAACCTGCTTCAAAATGCCTCAGCTGCCCACACAGGGGACTGTGTTGGTGTGAGCTCACTGGGTGTGGACCCCAAGTGCAGTTCTGTACCTGCTGTACAGGACCAGGAGGCAGGGGAATGAGGAGGGGGGATGACTGGCCAACAGGAGATGAACTGGGCACTGGAAGTGGATCAAGAGATCCAGGGGTAGGGAGCCTGTGGTCCTCTAGGTTAGGAAGGGTGAGGGTAGCTGAGGCTGGGGAACCTCACAGGTGAAGAAGCTTAGAAGCAGGGCTGCAATGCCTCAGCTTGAGAGGAAGAGATCTGGGAGGGACCTCTGGACCAGATGACAAAGGACCTTGGACGTCTGGCTGAGGAGCTCTAAATCCTAAACAGAATGCACAAAACCCACATATTCTACTTTGCAGCATAAGCTTTATGATATATAGAATACCATGGATTCATTATGGGGAAAAGTGGAGGGAAAAACACCGTGTTGGACTGACTTAAAAATGGCCACTCCCCTATGACCTGTCCTGTGGGTACCCTTAAAAGGAAAGAGACATTACAGATAAATAATTAAAGATCAGAACTGGCAGATTTGCCTCTATTAGTCAGTGTAACCACGGGGGCCTTTATATGAGGGAGGCAGAGGTCGGAGCTGACAGGCGATTCACTGATGACCCGGCCACCAAGTCTGGATGGTGAGCTTTGAAGACGGAGGAAGAGGCAGAAGCATCTGGAAGCCAAGCCAGGGGCAGGAGCGGAGTGTCCTGGAGCATCCTGCAGAAAGCAGTCGGGTGACTATGGTTTTAGACCAACAATGCTGATAACGCAAAGTGAATGCATTTATGGCATTTGAAATTACGGCATTTGGGGTGACATGTTACAACAGGTAACAGGAGCACCCTTTCCCCAAACCCTGTCTTGGTCCGCACAAACTTCTCTTACAAGGGCTGAAGATAGGAAATGTTCCTAAGCTCACTAAGCCTTTACAAAGACTATTTCTCCCATGCTATTAGCAAATCGTTTGCAATGACTTCTCATTACGGGGAAAATTGTTTTGTTTTGTTTTGTTTTGTTTTGAGACAGTCTCACGCAGCCCTGGCTGGTTGAGAATGACCTTAAACTTCGTGTCTTCCTGCTTCTACCTCCCAAACACTAGGATTGCAGGTGCACGTTGCCTCACCTGGTTTATTCCGTGCTAGGAATAGAACCCAGGGCTTTGCACATGCCAGGAAAGCCTCCTACCAACTGACTCACATCCCTTGCCCCACAATCAGATTTAAAAGTGGAGGATGTCATAACTGGAGCCAGGTTTTAGGAAGAAAATAATTCGTGCTGAGCCCAAGCCCAGAAGCCAGAACAGTTCTTAGTAGAAGGAGTTAGGGACCCAGCTGGAGTGGTGGAGTCACTGGTATATGAAATAAAATACGAATGGCCTATTTCTAATACCAGAGATGCCTTGGACAGACTCAGATTTACCAGATCACAAATTAACAGGAAGCACTGCACCCCCGTCTTCCCTAACAAGGATACCTAGGTGCTTTGTGTTCATCTGAGCTCTTGTATCAGGTTGGAAAAGGGAATGTCAAGCCCCAGGAGGATGGGGAATTTGGGGTAATGTCATATCTAGGGTTTTATTGCTGTGAAGAGATACCATGACCACAGCAACTCTTATAAATGAAGACATTTAATTGGGGCTGGCTTATAGCTCAGAGGTTTAGTCCATCTTGACAGGAAGTGTGGCAGCACGCAGGCAGACATGGTGGTGCTGGAGAAGAAGCTGAGAGTTCTACATCCTAATAACAGGCAGCAGGAAGAGAGAGCAGCATTGGACCTGGCTTGAGCTTCTCCATACCCAAAGCGTACCCACAGTGATGTACTTCCTCCATCAAGGCCACACCTCCCAGAGTGCCACCCCCTATGAGCCTTTGGTCGCTATTTTCATTCAAGCTACCACATTCCACTCCCTGGCACCCATGGGTGTATAGCCACATCATAATGTAAACAGCCTTCAGTTCAACATCTAAAATCCCCATAGTCTATCAGGCTCAACCCTGTTTGAAAGTCCAAAGTTATGGGCTGAAGAGATGGCTCAGTGGATAAGAGCACTGGTTGCTCTTCCAGAGAACCTGGGTTCAATTCCCAACACCCACAGGACTGCTCATAGTTGCCTATAACTCCAGTTTCAGGGGATTCAGCACCTTCACACAGACACACATGCAGGCAAAACACAAAATGTACATGAAATAAAAATAAATTAGTTCTTTTTTTAAAAAAAGATTTTTTTTTTTAAGTTCGAAGTCTCTTCTGAGACTCTGGCAATCTCTTAACTGTAATCCTCTATAAAATCAAAATCAAAAGTCAGATCACATACTTCCAACATATCATGCCACAGGATATACCTTACCATTCCAAGTGGGAGGGAAGGGAGCATAGTGAGGAAACCCTGGACCAAAACAAGACCGAAAACCAGCCAGGCAAGCTCTAAACTCTATCTCCATGGCAGATGTCAAATTGTCAAAAAACAAAACAAAACAAAACAAACCTTCAGATTTCCAACTCCTTTCAGCTTTGTTGGCTGCACACTTCTTTCTTTTGGGCTAGTCCCACTCTCTTTCAGCAGCTCTCCTTAGCAGGTATCCTACGACTCCAGCATCTCCAACATCTTGGAGTCTCCAAGGCAATCCAGGCTTTACCTCCATGCAGGGACACCGTGATGTATGCCTGGTCTTAATGGCTTTCCTTACTTGCATAGGAAGATTCCATAACCCCTTTCACCCATTCTTGACTCTAAAGCCAGAACCACATGGCCAAAGCTGCCAAATTCTACATCTTCCTGAGACTGGAACATGGCCCCCGCATTCAAATACATTTTCACCAGCTTTCTGCTTTTGATGGTTTCCTTCATTGTCTAAGTTTGGCTGTCCTTGATCTAAGAGGTAGATTCATAGACGGTGTAGGTGTCAAACTCAGAGATCTACCTGTGTCTGCCCCCAAAGTGCTGGAATTAAAGGTGTGAACCACCATGGCCAGCCTAAACCTTTCTTTAATTCTTTTTCACAAATTGGAAGCTTAGCTGGATGGGGTCTTGTTCTTAGGTCACTGATCCCTTTATTCCAATTAACATCAGGTTTTTCCTTAATCTGTTTACACTCCCTGGTGTACCTGTTCTCCACAAACTGTATATTTTGTATTTTTCCTTGCTTAGCTTGCTCCTTTTTATTATATGATGGAGGAGAGTCATCTGTCTATGTGTTACTTTCATTGGTTAATAAAGAAACTGCCTTGGCCCTTTAATAGGACAGAAAATTAGGTAGGCAGAGTAGACAGAACAGAATTCTGGGAGAGAGAAGGCACACGCTTCAGGCAGTGGCCATAATCAGTCGCCATGCTTCTCCTCTTCAAGACAGACACAGGTTAAGATCTCTCCCGGTAAGCGACCACCTCGTGGTGCTACACACATCACTAAATATGGGTTAAAGCAAGATATGAGAATTAACTAATAAGAGGCTGAAACTAATGGGCCAGGCAGTGTTTAAATGAATACAGTTTCTGTGTAATTATTTCGGGTGTAAAGCTAGCCGGGTGGTGGGACGCAGCCCCGCCACTCCTTCTACAATTATAGATCTATGTAAGGCTGGGCACTAATAATCACATGACACAGTTAATACTAGGCTATTTGAAATCTCCTTTGCTGATGCTGTTAATCCAATTTTTTTTTTTTTTTTTTGGACAAGGACGAAAGCAACTACATTATTCTCCGAAATATCTTAAGAACAGTCTCTAGTCCACATACCAAAATTCTTCTCCTCTGAAATCCTTGAGTCAGGCCCCCACACCCACAGTTCACCCTCAGCACCACTGTCTTCCATGCTCCTACTAGTATGGCCCATTAAGCTTGCTTAAAGTATTCAGTGCTCTTCTAAACCCAAGTCCCCAAAACATGAACAAATCTACCATAGCAATACCCCTTTCCCTGGTACCAACTTCTGTCTTAATGTTGGGAAGAGGCCTTGTTTGGGCTTCTGAAACCCCAACACCCACTCCAGGGACATACTTCCTCCTATCAGGGCATATTTCCCAATAGTGACACTCTCTGTGAGCCTATGGGGGACATTTTCATTCAAGCCATCCCAGGTAGGGACTATATCAGACAGTCTCTAAGACTATCTTCCAGCCCAGGAAAAATTATAATCCAACAAGCAAGTTGGTGTGTCAAACATTTTGCCTTTTGTTTGGACTGACACCAGTTCTAAAGAAACAGCCTAGATTTCTCGTAAGTCTCTTGAATTTATTACTGTCTGTGGGGTGCTTTGTTCTACCTAACTGGTCAGAAGTGAAGTGCACAACACCAACGTTGGACCTGTCTGTCTTCCATGCCTTCAAGGATGAAACTGAGTCTTCCTGGTTTGGGATCTTCTCAGAGTAGAGGGTATCCCATATTCTCCCTTCCTGTGTTTGGTCACCTTCATGGGTGTGGGTGGAGCATCTAACACTAACATATAGGAAGGAAAGGTACAGTGTTCCTCACAAGGCATGGTGGACCTTCCCTGAAGGTCTTCTGAGCAGGCACAGAGGGAGGCTAAAGACACACCCAAAAGAGGGAGAGAGAACAGAGCATAGCCTTAGAGACCATTAACAGCAGACTGTTCCACACTCTTGGGGATGATTTCTCTGGGGATGTTTGGTCACCAGTGGCCAAAGTGAAGGGAACAGTAAGGAGCTATGTGCTGAACACAGACAGGCAGTGCTAGGTCTTCCCAGAACCACAGGAGGAATGGACACTGGAGCCTGAAGGATTTGCATCAGGAAAGAAGTATAAGGAGATGGGGAGGGCTGTCAAAGGAAAAACTGGGGGTTGCGAGCTGGCAGTACCCCTGCATCAGATGGATATTCAGTGCAGGATGGGGTTCCATGCGATGTGTCCCTTGAAACTCTTGAG